>NC_090650.1:332657723-332965223 GCF_040937935.1 Hyperolius riggenbachi
AGCCAAAGGTGCCAATTGATATTTCAAATTTTATGCTCTTTCTATGATTGTTGTAAGTTGTTTTAATAACATAATTTTCCTCCACTAAACATGTGTTTTGCAAGGATAGGAGAACAAGGCTTGTGGCTGTTCTTTTGCCTCACTTCAGAACACGAGAGGCTGGAGAGAAGTTCTTCCTGGTCTCATCAGCCCAAAAACCATTGCGACTTTTAGTGTGTAAAGCCGTAAGACTATGAGTGGAAGTGGTGGGTGGAGGAAGCTTTTGTGGAGAAAGTTATATTACTAAGGACTGCACTTTTTGTTTTTTTGAATACCTATACTAGACGGGTTGACCGGTCATTTGCAGTTACTGTAACTAGTGATGTTATTCAGATACCAAAGGTTGCCAAATTTTTTCATCCCTCTTTTTAACAAAAAAAAAATGACTGTACCAACAGACTCATGAGAATTCTATAACGAGACATTTAAATGTACACAAGAGTACATTTCACAAATTGTAATTTTGTTATGCAGCAAAAGCAAGCCTCTAAATGCGATTAAGTACCTGTTGTGTTGAAGACCCACATATTCTTCAAAGTGGTTGGCATGCACAGCAGCGCTATCCATATGTGAACAGTAATGGATAGAACTGCTGTGACAGTGCTGGTGATCTAGGTAGTTTAAATCTGGATTTTGATCAGAACACGTGATTATACTGTATGTAAGTTCTCCATAGATGTTGCTCAATTAGTTGATATTTTTGTGAAGAATACTTATAAGTACTCTCCTTCCTTGACAACGGGAAAAAAATACAATGTTTCATAAAACATTACCATGCTGTCAAAATAACTGCTACTTATTTATGTAATTGTCTCCTTTCACTTGTTAAAACCAAATAAAAAAAGAGAGAATAAAGTCATAAATTCTAATAAATATTATAGTAAAATGTAAAATATGAACCTTATATAAGTCCCACAAATTTAAACTTCTCAAAAAACCTCAGTGGATTTTCTTAGTCAGTTGAACCTTGCACAGAAGCCATACGTCTAAACACAATAGTCTAAACTAAAGAATTGTGTGTTTATTGTTAACAAACATAATCTAGCATGTGTAGAGCTTCCCCAATCTGTCTCTGAAAGTCGAGGCCCATATACACTTTTTCCCCTGAGTTATCTCCTTGAAGATGATTTTCATCTTCTCTTTAAAATAACTTTTCAGCAATTTACAATTCAAAAAAATTTAAAAGTTGGTGAAAAAAGTGCTATCAAAAGTATTTTGAGTACTTTATTGCTTGCTGGTGGTTTAAAAGACCTTTTATGACAAGGGGCATGATTCACAAAGCTTTTTCACTTGTTTTTCTCAGTTTTCACCTCATCTATGTTACGTTTTAAACAAAACAAACAAACACAGAACATTTATATCGCGCTTTTCTCCTGGCGGACTCAAAGCGCCAGAGCTGCAGCCACTAGGACGCGCTCTATAGGCGGTAGCAGTGTTAGGGAGACTTGCCCAAGGCCTCCTACTGAATAGGTGCTGGCTTACTGAACAGGCAGAGCCGAGTTTCGAACCCAGGTCTCCTGTGTCAGAGGCAGAGCCCTTAACCATTACACTATCCAGCTTCCAAAGAACAAAAATATATAATTAAGGTAAGAAAAGCAATATTGAAATGAAGTTAATCAGGAACAATTGAAACTGAACGATTATTTTTATCAATTGGTGATAAATGAGTGCTTTATGAGACGTTTTGTGAATCAAGCCCATTGTGTGAAAATATCACCTAGGAGAACTCTTCTGGGCCCCAGAGTGCTGAATCTAATGTGGGTTCATTGTTCCTCTCCTTACTCCACCCCCTGAAGCTATTCCATTTTGCTTTGTGCTGGCAGCCCTCCATAGCAACAGAATGTGCCACTAGGCTGATGTCTGTATTGCAATGGTGCAGACCAGCAGGCAGAGCCAGGTTGGATCTGAAACTGACCCACTGAGGCACAACTGAGCCATTTTTCAGACAGCTAATAGTGCAAGCAAAGAGTTTCATGTTTGTGGACTATTCAGGATGTCTGCAAACAAAAATGCCTGAATGTATTTGATATTCTTATCCACTCAACATTCCTTTCCCAGCTAATAACCTAGCCAAAAGTTCACCTATTTAACTACATTTATGCTGTCTTTTAAAATGATTAGAAGGTAGCAACAGTTTTCTCGGTCTATTTTGTTACTGTAATTGTTAATTGCACAAGCTCAGAAAAGGACATTAACTTTTAAACAGTTAGGGATATTTTCATAGTTACGCTATTCGCCTTTTTTTAGTGATTTGCAATGAAGAATAAACATTATGTATTTTATATAACGTACAAAATCTACTGTAGCCTGATGTAAGAGCATATCATTTCTTGTGGAACATTTTAGTTACTTGGACCAGCACCTTATATAGTATTATGCAATGCTGACATCATGTGGTCATGTTTGAATTGCGATGCATGCAATGCTCTCCAGAGATATCAGCTGTACAGAATCTTATTTGCCATAGTGCATTGGGTCACAGCACAGTAATGGGAGCCAAGTAATTCATAGAATTCAGCAGCGATGGAAACCTCTTTTTTTTTTTTTTTTTTTTTTTTTTTTTTATCAAAATGGTGTAAAAACTGCACTAACAGCAAACACACATTCACACTAAACTGTGCTCACGTTGCACTGAGCAGATAGGTTGAAGAGCAACACTGTCCTGTGTACTGGTTTAATATCAGAAATATGTACCCAGTCACTTGATATATAAAAAAAAATATATATATATATATATATATATATATATATATATATATATATATATATATATATATATATATATATATATATATATATATATATATATTTATTTGAGTGGTAAAAGTTAATCACTTTAAAAATAATACTGTAGCAAATGGGTATGTTATGATAAAGGTTTCATATAAAATATAATACTGTAAACATGTTTTATGATCCCTAAAATTGTTTGATTGGTTTTTAATTAATTAATTACACGAATAGCTTTATTGGCATGTTCACAAGCTCCCCTTTTAAAGTAATTTTCAGTTGATTACGTGGGCTGGTTCTGAGATAAGTAGATTTCTTATTATGACTGTTACTGTGCTGTGCTCTAGGTTTTATTTTCTTATATTTATTTTACACTTCAAACAAACTGCTAGTGAGTCTGCATTTTTTTTATTTTCGCTCACTGTATTCGGAAATTCTTTTCATAAGTTTCTTTTTAAACCCTCTATTTAATTAACTATTGATACTGATACTTTTTATTTTCATGTTTTTCTTCCCTTACATGAGTTGCGTGTTACTTAAATTTCTATGTATAGTTCAACATCACACATATGTATAGCTATTGTTTTGATATGATATGAGCTCTTGTCTTTATATTTATTGACCATTGGAATGATATGGAGTGTAAGTGATTTGGATATTGATAAATGTTTAAATTGTTTAAAAGTAAAGGGAACTAAAATCAATACTGGACTCGTATGAAGAGGTCCAATTTTTGTTGTTAGGTTTTGTTTGTGGTGCTTTGGTGTGAAATTGGTGACTTTCAGATTGGCTACATTTCTATAAGAATTCTGGCCTTGTGTCTAATGAGAAAAAAAAATTGACTGAAATACATAGAATTTCTGATCAAAATGCTGTATTGTTAGCTCGTAACAATTGTAAATTATTTGTTCAGTTGTAAACATTTTTGACAAATCTTATGTTACCAAAGTGCACATAAAGTCTATACACTGTTGATGCAGCCACTTGTGGACTAGGCTGTTGATTCAGAACATGCTACATATCCGCTTATGTCGCACTGAGGTCACTAAGCAATATTATCAGCTAGTACCTTAACCTCCTTAGCGGTATGCCCGACTGCTGGCTGTCCCCAGGAGTCCCCCAGTATAATTTTAAGAGATTGCATAGCTGTAATGGCTTCAGCAAGCACTAGGCTAGCTAGTAGTGGTGGCTGGCATCCCCCCGATTATTTATGATCCCCCCTATAAATACATTACAACCCCTGGATCCAGCGATCGTGCAGCCTCCCTGCACATCTCCGGTCCTCTCTATGGGGAGGATCGGGTCTGCGCATGACGTCACCGACGTCCTGTTCAATCCTCCCCATAGAGAAGAGCGGAGCTGTCTGGGGAGGCTGCGCCTATCGCTGGATCCAGCCTGGGTAATGTATTTAGCGGGCGATCGGGGGATCAAAAGTAATCGTGGGGGATGCCGGCAACCACTACTAGCTAGCCTAGTGCTAGCTGAAGCTGTTACAGCTATGCAATCTCTTAAAATTATGCTGGGGACTCTCGGCTGGAGGTTAAGGCTACATCTTCTGTGTACAGATCGATATGCACATTAAAGGTTGTCTCCCCAAAAGAAAAACAATGAATCAGTTTTGAGTGCATTTTTTGACTCAACTGTTACTTTCTTATATCTGTTAGAAACTCTGCCAGTGACATTTCTCCACCTGATTTCCCAGCATTGTTCCCATTTCCATAGAGTCTTGTTCTTCCTACGGTAGGAGGGGGGAGTCTCGCCTCATCTGCTGTTCACTGCAATATGTAATACAAAACACGCACTGGCAAGGTTTTTTTTGTGTGTGTGTGTGTGTGTGTGAATTCCAATTTATTCACACAAAGCAATAAGTATACAGAGAATTAAAAAAAAGTATCTTAAAAAATCAGAGCATATTGTTATAGATTAAATGTATTTATTGTAAAAATCTAGGCGAGAAAGCAAGGAAACATTTATTCATAAACAATACACAAACTAATGGCTTAAAAAATGTGTCAATCAAACCTTTACCTATGTATTAAACTTCTATATATGGTAAACAGACAGCAGCAGATTCCCTGTTCATATTCAAAAAATATATCAAAAAAATGTATAGGACAATTTGCACACCCAGTACAATGGCCCACTTGCAATTAACTTTTTCTCCTGAGTTTTATACTTTGAGATAATTTTTCATCTTCTCTTTAAAATAACTTTCAACACTTTGCATTTGAAAAAGTACCAATAGTACTTTAAAAACTATTTTGAGAGTGTTCTTGCTGGCTGGTGGTTTCAAAGTCCTTTCATAGACAAGTTTCAAAATATCACCTTTCACCAGGTTTCATATAGGCTGTGGTATACTTTGCCCACACTATCTGGGATTACAGGGTCTAGGATTAGTAAAAAAAAAAAAAAAAAAAAAAAAGCGTAATGCTGCAGTCCACTTTAAGTATTGTACAATAAAGATGCATTCAATATTCATATTGCCAAGTGCTATCTGTTTTGAACACCACTTATCATTTTTCGTGGAATTGCACAGTGTTGTATTACTTGATTAGAAAAGATAGGTTTGCAGACCTGGGACTGGGAATTCAGGTGAGAGATGGCTGACAGAGTGCCTGAGAATTATAAACATGGTGGTTGATTCAATCCCACATGGTCCACCTATAGCCCCATCTACACCATACAATTTTTGTCTGATTCAATTCAGTTTGATTCATTGATTCGATTCGATTCAATCCGACATGTTTGATTCATGATTCAATTCAATTTGCCATCGCAAAACAATGGCAAATTGACTCGAATTGAATCGAATCATGAATCAGACATGTCGGATTGAATCGAATCGGACCAAAAATTGTATGGTGTAGATGGGGCTTTTAACTTAAATGTCTGTTGTAGGTAAACCGACCATATTCTTTTAATTTGTCTTTCAATAATGTTCTGTAAGGAGAGAAGATGCTTATTTCCACATGTTGGGCTATGTTTGTCTTGTATCTAATATTGTATAAATTAGTTTCTAGAATATCATTGTACTGTTAATAAGTGTTCAGAATTGCTTCACTTTGTTGCCATATTTCATGTTGTGTATTTTTTCCCCTACAAACTGATTTGTAATATTTAAGAAAAACAGATACACTTTTTCCTTATCACAGGGTTTTTGTTCTGTTTGTCAGTATTTTTCAATGTTTACATGTTAACATGCCTGTCTGCAAAGAGTATTCTAGAGTACAACCGTTTTATTAGTGGCATTCTGCTTTTGGCTGTACCCATACTGGAAATCTTCTTTTGGCATTGCTGGGCAATGCTCTCCTGGCCCTTCACTGCAGCAAGAGCTGATATTTATGCTTGAAAAGAGGCCTCAGTTCCGTAAGAACAAGCATGTGATTATCAGTTGGTTTCCCAAATCCTGTAACGCCTTATTTCAATGATAGCAGTCAACAGTGAAGGGGTTTAACAGTATGTAAAATGATGATTTTTGTAGCATGAAAGGCCCCCTTCGTTTCCTACCAAAGACAATGTTCTTACACTACAAACTTATTCGTACTTTTCATTAAATCAGAAGAGGAGATGGCTAGTCCTCTGCCACAAGAGCTTCTCTTCTTTTAATGAGACTTCTTCACTTGCATTACTACCTGGCAACCCGAGCATTGTAGTAAACATACTTTTCTTTTCAAATATAATACAGACAGCAGTATTTTATTTTAGTATTCAGGGATCATTTATTTTAATGGTGCTTACTTGTTTTCATTATTTTGTTCCTTGTTTTTAAATGTTGCCTGCAGTAATGACTGCCCACACAGTACTCTAACTTATATACTACAGAACATGTTCACCCACTCCTTCATACTCCAATTAAAAAAAAATCTACATCAAATATTCAGATGAAAATAAAGAAATAAAAACATGATTGACTTGTCTTATATTTTTTTCTCGGATATCCAAGTGTAATATTTTATAATTTAAGCTTTATGTTGAGCTAACTCTGCAAGGTAAGGTTACCTTTCTAGGTTTGGGCTCTTCCAGCCCAGGACACACGTATAGTCATATCACACTACTAGAGGAACTCCTATACTAATTAAAAATACAGCAGTTTTCTACATGGCACACTTCAAAGACCAATCCAGAACACATCTTTATTCAAACAGCCAGTTTAGATATAACCAATGTTGATTATGAAAAGCATTCCAGACGCTCTAAATTATTTAAAAACCGTATTCTTTCTTACTGGAGATGTCTCCATAGTCGCAATACAGTATCAATATTTTCAATTATAATAAATCCTGTTATAACACAATAAAGCGTTGGTTAGCCTAAAATATGCACCCCACTCCATTAATCATTCTGTAAAATAACAATAAGTATACAAAAAGGCTTTAATGTACTTCAATTTCAAGCAAACCTATGAGCCCAGATGAGCATAAATGATTTATAAGGTAAGGTTAGGTCTAAGCAAGCTTCCCATGGTTAACCTTGCAAAGGTGCAAAGAAAGGAGCTATCATTATAAACCTTTTTGTCAATGCCTGGTACTTTCTTCTTGGCTATCCATCCAGGCATATGAAGATGCCATTGTAACAAGTGCTCAATAAAGGCTAGCTGTCCAGTCATAGTTCTTGAGGTTGAGAGCCATTAGGGAACAAACTTTGGCTTTATGAAGGCAT
The DNA here is from genome assembly GCF_040937935.1 of Hyperolius riggenbachi. Taxonomy (NCBI): domain Eukaryota; kingdom Metazoa; phylum Chordata; class Amphibia; order Anura; family Hyperoliidae; genus Hyperolius; species Hyperolius riggenbachi. The sequence goes on from NC_090650.1 coordinate 332,665,152, forward strand.
CACCTTAACCACTCATAGCAATCATAGCTATAGATACCCTCCAAGGTAAGGAAATACATCCACGCCTCTTTTAAATGCAAGTATAGAGTTTGCCATGACGACTTCTTGTATTAAGATATTCCACATCCTAACTACCCATACTGTGAAGAACCCTTTTCTTAATAGGTGGTAAAATCTCCTTTTCTATATGTGCAGTGCATGTCTTTTGTACAGACTTTGAAATACAATGTTTATTTCCCTTGGATGTGTTTATGGAGATTACTCAGGTAACCTCTTCATCTCTTTTTTTAAACTAAATAAGTCCACTTTGCTTAACTAGACCTTCCATCTCTGCGTTTGCCCATCTTTGTCATCATCCATTCTAAGGGGTGCCATTCAACTCACGTTTTTTTCTGGGGGATAACCATAACATTTCTATAGTGCTTTTCTCCCATAGGACTCAAAGCACTTTGGCTCTCTCAGATTCAGTAATTAAATACAACCAGAAATGGAGCTGTCCTGATCTGCTGAGATGAGGAGTTCCATAATGTAGGAGCGGCATGACAGAAGGCTCTGGGACCAAAAGTTTTCAGATGATCTCTGGGTATGACTAGATTATTAGAACCTGTAGATCTGAGATTGCGGGGATTACTATGCCGCTGCAAAATTCCTTTAATGTATCCAGGGCACAGATTATGTAGTGACTTAAATGTCAGTAGGACGATCTTGAATAGGATCCTCCATTTTATAGGTAGCAAGTGAAGGGAGTGCAGGACTGGGGTTATGTGGCATTGATGGTGTTGGTTGGTTAAGTCTGGCAACAGTATTCTGTATCAGCTGTAGGCGGTACAAGTACTTTTTTTTCGAAGGCTGGTGTAGAGAGCACTACAATAGTCCAGTCCGAGATGTAATGAAGGCATGAACTAAGGTTGGCATATCTTCTGGGGGAGAAGGTGCTTGATTTTTGCGATGTTCTTGAGGTGAATATAGGATGATTTCACTACAGCAGAGATGTGAGTTCTGAAGTTTAAATCCCCATCAATTAGAACTCCCATGCTACGCACATGCTCAGAGCTGTGTAGATCCGTGCCTCCTATTCCCAGTGGTGAAGACTGCAAGTGAAGTTGTTTTGTTGTCATGCGCTGGCCTCTGAACAGGAGGACTTCAGTTTTATCTTCTTTTTATTTCATGTTGTTTTTAATATATATTTTGCATTCTGCAATTGAAAAAGTGCCAAAAAGTAGGTGAAAAAGTACTGTCAAAATTATTCTATTTTCTTGCTTGCTGGTGGCCTAAAAGACCTTTTATTTATAATTTGAATAAATCACCTTAGATAAAACTTAAGAGAAAAAATTAATTGGATCTGGCATCTAAATCTTCAATGTCCTTGCTATAGAATGATGCCCAAAATGGTGTGCTATACACCAGATGTGGCCTCACAAGCGATTTACTCAAAACAAGTATTTTACAAGTCTCTTGTGATTTTACTCCGTTTTCTGCATCCAGCATTTTATTTGATGCAGCTTCTTTAAAACATTGAATGAGGTTGCTTGATTTCTCAACAAGTTTCCCCCAGTCTGATGCTCCCACCCAAATACCATTTCCAAGATGCATGATCTTACATTTGTTAACAGTAAATTTCATCTGCCATGTGGCCTATATAGCCATGCTGTCTGGATCCTTCTGTAGTATGTCACTATCCTGTAGAATGTAGAGATGTGGCGAACTGTTCGCCCGGCGAACATCTCTGTAGGTTTTACTACTTCCGGGTCGCTCTGACCCGGAGTAGTACGCCCACACTGCCCGGCGGAGTGCGTCCTCGATCGCGCTCCTGTTGCTGTGCACTATCTACGCATGAGCGTGACGTCGGTCATGACGTCACGCACATGCGCAGAAAGTGCCCGGCAACAGGAGCGCGATCGAGGATGCGCTCTGCCGTGCAGCGCAGGCGTACTACTCCGGGTCACAGCGACTCGGAAGTAGTAAAACCCCCATGGATTCAGAGATGTTCGCCAGCGAACGGTTCGTGAAAACCGTTCGCCACATCTCTAGTATAATGTTAATAAGTCTACACAACTTTGTATTATCTGCAAAGATAATTATTTTGTATTCCATCCACTAGACCCCACTGCTAAGTTTCCTATTTTGAGGATGAGTCATTTACTACACACATTTTCCCCTAGTCCCTGCATCCTCCCCTTCTACACAAGGCTAATGTGGGAAGCAGTGTCAAAAGCCTTTGAACAGTCCTACAATATTCTTATTGAATTATAAAGTGCCAACATATTCCGTGGCGCTGTACAAAGTAAGCGTACAAACATGGAGTACATAATGAAAAACTGATATATATTACTGTAAATATGGACACTGGTACAAAATACAGAACTGGTGATTACAATGATAAATGTAACATGAATAAAATGTGTAACAGAGTGCAAGCTAAAGACTGAGTAACAGATTCCAAGACACAAAGGCGTGAGAGAGCCCTGCCCTTGCAAGCTTACACTCTAACGGAATGTGGGAAAACAAGAGATTATAAGTGTTCCTTTCTTTGAATTTGATACATTTTCAGATGTGGCAGATATCTGTCTATAAAGACGCACACAGCGCCCCAAACTTTCCGTCTTTGGTATTTATATTAACAAGAGCACATGTATTCTATCCACCACTACTTTGCTGTCCTGCGCTTAGGGCTAGTTCATACTGGCAATCGCTAGCGACCTTGGTTATTTTTTCATAGTGATTTTCCATAGTTTTACCGGCGATTTCTAAACAATTTAGTGTTCAGTAAGAATGTGGGGCAGGGTTTTTTTGTTTTGTTTTTAAGTGTTTTCAGTTTAGCGATCAGCCTGTGATTGGAGAACAGCAGTTGTTTGTTTGTTTTTTGTTTTTTAATTATGACACTGCCTTTTTCCTTGTTGATTGGTTGTTGGAAGTGTTGAAAGCTGTTATTGGCCCTTCAGGTACAAGTTTCTTATAAAAAGCCAGAGCACATGATGAAAGTTGCACAGGAGAGTGGTGTGAAGAGGAAATAGAGGCAGAAGAAAAGTGAAGAGGGTGCCATAGTTGGTTGTGCTATTTATCATAGCAGCTTTAAGCTGGCGCTGTGCCAGGCATAGAAGATATTGGGTCTATCCTATGCTGGTGGAAAGAGAGAAAAGATAATTAAGGACACTACAGATAATTACGTGCTCACACGGAGAAGTTCCTTGCCAACTCAAAGTCCATTGCCGGGTAAGAAAACAAACAGGCACACACATGAAACAACACCCTTTTTAGCTTGTTCAAGAATGCACAATTTTTATTAGAAATCCAAAAAAAGTGCAATAAATAAGTTTTCTTATAACCAAAACAAAGCGTTTTATAATGAAAGAGGAAAAAATATGCTATTGCCCACTTTAGGGACTGTAGAATATTCTTCACAATTGTTTTACAAAATAGAACAAAAATGTACAAATCTCACAGACAGAAAATATCAATAAATACAACACATTGCAAACCCCTCCCCCCCTTTTTTTTATTACATAAACATAGAAAATTGTAATCAGTGTGAACATAGTGCATTAAAGGATACCTTAGCGATGGTTTGTCCGCTGTGCCCCGTTCTGTATCTCCTGGTTGGTGTGGTAGGTTTGTTAAAGAGAATCTGTATTGTTAAAATCGCTCAAAAGTAAACATACCAGTGCGTTAGGGGTCATCTCCTATTACCCTCTGTCACAATTTCGCCGCTCCTCGCCGCATTAAAAGTGGTTAAAAACAGTTTTAAAAAGTTTGTTTGTAAACAAACAAAATGGCCACCAAAACAGGAAGTAGGTTGATGTACAGTATGTCCACACATAGAAAATACATCCATACATAAGCAGGCTGTATACAGCATTCCTTTTGAATCTCAAGAGATCATTTGTGTGTTTCTTTCCCCCATGCACTGAAGTTTAAGGCTCCCCTATTCTTCCTGCAAACAGCTTTGCCCTTGCTTGTAATTCCTCAGTATGTGAAAGCCCAGCCAGCTCAGAGGACGATTTATCCAGCTGATTAGAGCAGCTTCTCTCTTCTCTCTTATCTAAATAACACACAGGCAGTGTGCATAGAGGGGCCAGGAAGAGTGAGTTCATAGCAGAACCACAACACTGAAGAACTTGGCAGCCTTCCAGACACAGGCCGACAAGTCTGACAAGAGAGAGATAAGTTGATTTATTACAGAGACTGTCATAGTAGAAAGTGCTGCAGTTAGCCAGAACACATTAGAATAGCTTTTGGAACATGTAGGATGATAAAAAACAGGATGCAATTTTTGTTACGGAGTCTCTTTAAGTCCACACACACACACGCTGTTGTTATAAGAATTATTTAGTGCTTAGGTATCCTTAAAGTGAACCATTAATCATGATTGTGCAAACTTTCTCATGTAAACTATTAAGAAGTGCTAATGCCCCCCCCCCCCCCCCCCCCCCATTTCTACTGTTGAGTTGCTGTTGGGCACCCTACGACTTCGTTTAGTGTGCAGAGATACTCGCCTCAGGAAGGCCATTACCCCAACAGAGAGGCTTCTAATAAATTTAAAGAAGTTATTCAAAGTCTTGTATACACTCCATAGGTGTTAAGTGTGTGTTTCCTTTAAAGCAGAATTGTCCAGAGAGGAATATGGAGGCCGCCATATTTCCTTTTAAACAATACCAGTTGCCTGGCAGTCCTGCTGATCTATTTGGCTGCAGTAGTATCTGATTATCACCAGAAACATCCATGGTTGTGAAATCTGTCAATATGTTTCAATGGTTTTTATTGAACAGTTTTTGAAATTTTTACAACAGACTTTAGTAAAATAAGTCTTATATCTCTTAGACAAAATAATATACATTACATACATACTCAAATATACAAAGACAGTATTTCTTTTCATTAATATACAGAAATCAATACACATACATATGTCTGTTTGATTTATATATCTACAACATTATTTGTATGTAGTCCAGAACACCAAGATGTTATAAGTCAGTATATCTTCAAATGGATTCAGCTCAACCTGGGAAATGGGGGATTGAAACCACCCTACAGAGATTCCAGGGAACCAAACCATCTTTCTATAGAAAAGGTGTCTAACTGCTAACCCTGTTCACCCAACTAGGTAATTGACCAGCAATCACCAAGGTAGGATTCCAAAGCTATTTTTTTTATGTAAGATAAGCAGTAAGACAGGTGAACCAGGCCACATAAAGTCAACAATCCTACAGAAATCTAGATAAGTGCTTTATATACAACAAAAAAGATAAAAAAAACATATAATTGTCTAACTATTAAAAAAATCTGTCAATAATGTCAGAAACACTTGATCTCTTGCTTGCTTGCTTAGGGGTTATGGCTGTAAGTATATAAGAGGCAGAGGATCAGCATGACTGCCAGGAACTGCTATTGCTTAAAGGGAAATAAATTGCAGCCTCCATATCTCTCTCGCTTTTGTTTTTGGGGTACTAATTAATAAATGTGACTACTATTCAGACAGTCTTTCGTGTCTGCTTTATGGAGGTAAGTCCACCGCTTCCTCCCAGCAAATTTTAAAGTTTTTATCCACTTTTATCCTGCTGGCGCCTCTGTTCTCCTACTGCTTTGGTTCTTCTGTAAGACACAATAATGTACAATTTTACTGGCAAATACTGTTAAGTGGAACTAAGTATCTGGTTGTAGGTGTGCCTTAAAGGAGAACTGTCCAGAGAGTGATATGGAGGCTGCCATATTTCCTTTTAAACAATACCAGTTGCCTGGCAGCCCTACTGATCTATTTGGCTGCAGTAATATCTGATTAATACTAGAAACTTGACACCCAGTACACCAGAAAAATGAATACTTGTTCAGGGCTAATGGATAAAAGTATTGGTGGACGAGGATCAGAATGACAGCCAGGCAACTGGTATTACTCAAATGGAAAAAAAAAACATTAGCCTCCATATCTCTCACACTTCAGTGCTCCTTTAAGACACAAAATGTACCATTTTACTGGTAACTAATAATGACATTTTTACATGTCATTATTAAATAATAACCCGCTCATATTGGTCGAAAGACTGGCACTAGAGGAACTGCTATCCTCATTGATTTGCAACTTCCCCATTGGTACAAGGTCCGTGTACACGCCATTCTCCCTGGTGTTGTGGGTGCCACTTGTGGGAGTGTAACTCGCATTGGGTAGGACGTGTGATCTGTGCATTTGTGGTGTACTGACCCTTTCATAGGGACCTTGTGGGCTTTGATGGGCACATCATGCATGGGTGGGCCATAGTATTGATAGGGAGGATATGTTGGATAGGGGGCAGGTGGAACAGTACCATATGTATGTGCAACTAGAAAATGACTTTCCTGTGGTATTGTTGGTTCTTGTGGATCAGGTGGAACATATCGATCTATGCAATCCATGATTTCTTTACGCACAGCAAACTGGTGCTTTACAGGCACTTTTTCCAACCTTGAAAGCACACTCATCAGGAAGCTTGCTCCTTTTTCTTTTCCTCTTGCGACTTTTCTAGATAACTTACGGCCTGCTGTAAGGATGTGATTAGCTTATGGTAGTATTCTGCCCTGGACATTCCCTTTGTACCTTTTCTTCCCCTAGCACTTGCTGATTATGAATGCACCGGTGAAATTGAGGGCTCTGAATCTACAGACACATTGGAAGGGTTAGGAGGAACAGATTCAGCAGCCACATCATCCAGTGTTTCAGGACTACCATCCATCAATTTGATATCAGAGGTCTCCTCTATGTCCGTTGATCCCCTTCTGTCAACAGATTCCCCTCGGTCACAGCATTCAGTATTCAATGCGACATCTTGAAACATGCTGTCCTCGGTTCTGCCCAAAAATGTAAATATCTGTTTAAAATGCTAGGGGTTTTTGGGTTGCAAGATAGTTTATATACAGTATATTTTACTTACGCATGTGACTGTTCAGAAGATCTTAAGAACCGAAGCATGCCAGCATACATGTATTTGGAACGTGTTGAGGCCCCAGAACCACTCCTACTTTCATCTTTTTGCTTGTTGAATTCGAGTTGGTAATTGTCTTTGACATACATCCACCTTTTTGTCAAATCAGCAACTGTGAAACAGGAAAAAAAATGATCAGTATTCATTAATTAACCTTATTTCAATACAGGTTCTTGACTACAGGACATTCATTTGCATCATTGCACTTAGAAATTTGTCTGGAAAGTAACACAATCCACTATATCGTCATGGATACCGGTCGTCGTCTTATTTGGGATTTTTTACATGAAGACTACTTACCTTTCCCTGACAGGCAGCATTGGGAGGAAATAGCGCAACAATAAGGACTGATGGATATTCCGTTGCCTAGACTATTGCCGGGTACTAATGGACCGAATTTTCTATTTATGTTTATTGGTAACGAGGCTTTTGGTTTATCAGAAAATCTGATGCTGCCTTATTCAAGTCAAGCACTAAGGCCCGGTTCACATTAGCGTTCCCTGTCCAGATCCATCTGATCGGATCCGGACCGTATACTGTACAAACGGAACGTACGTTCCGCATAGCAATTCAAAGGCTATGCGGACATTCACATGCGTACGTTCCGTACAGAACGGAGCCGGATCGGATCCGGACTCCGGAGGCTTTTCCAACATGCGCTATTTTTTGGGTCCGGATCATCCAGGCTTTTCCAACATGCGCTATTTTTTGGGTCCGGATCATCCGGCCCACGCACCCGGACCGGATCCTGACTGCACCATGCGGATATAAAAACCTATGGGGAACGGAAAGCACAGAACACACTGGAGACAAACACCTGACGTTCTACCCCACTTCCTATGCGTATCATAGCGGCCATTTCAGATGGGGACACATGGGCCCAGCATATCTGGAGTGGAGCAGCAGTGACACACGTGCTGGAGCTGTTTGGCAGTATGTCGGGAGGTGAAGGTGAGGCCTACAGCGGAGGACCTGATTGTACAGGTGCACCAGGTGTACCTTCTGATGACCCCAACAACTTTAAAGGTATTTTATTTTTTTTACGATCCGGGTGGCAGCCTGATGCAAACGGACCGGATCGGAACCATACGGTTCCAATCCGGATCAGGTCCTGATACGATCCGGTCCGTTTGCATGCCAAAACGCAAGTGTGAACGGGGCCTTACCATTTAAGCCAAGCTTAGTGTGTTGTTGAATGCGCATTCAGCATAATGGCAAACAAATGGCACATCTACCACACTGCAATGAAACTTTCCCCTACAAATGCTGGAACTGTAGTGAAGGCCACGTGTTCTACATAACTTTGTTAGTGAAAGGGATGGATATGTACCTGATGATAATATTCCACCAGCACCACTCAACAGCTTACCTCACAACGTGATCCGTGGAACGAATTCTGCTATGCTTATAAGGGACAGGCTTTCTAATTATCTCCTACATTCATACATAATCTCTTTACAAATTTTTCTCCCACACCTGCTGCAACTTGTGGGTCTTCTTGTATGTGTTGCTTTCTTTATCATACTGCTCAGGATATCGCTATATTTGGCAGAAACGCTGCCAAAAATGCTAGAAAAGCGCCCAGTGTGAACCACAGATCTGGAGACACTTTACAGTGCCGTCCATGTCTTCTTCCCAATTCATGACTCTGGTCCAAACGTTTTTTTTCTGATGTGATCAAATACAAGTCGTCTTTCAGTACACCACTGCCCCATTTCCTTTCTTGTGATCTACCCATAGCATCTTTCATATACCTTAGTAAGGAAGGCGTCTTGCTGCGCCCCTTTTGACAAAACATTGATTATGAATAGTGGATCTGACTCTGAATTCTGTTAATCTCTTCCTTTACGGCAGAGATTTTCTGCTGCTCACATCCTTCAAGAGTACAAAGAACATCTACTTACAAAGGTATCTGCCACACTTGGAATGCTGCAGAGACAACAGCAACCCTCCTATTCAAGTATCATGTGCATTCGCCCGCCTGCTACACTGAGGGTAGATTTTTGAGCCCTGGCACTATTCTTAGTATTTTTAGGGTTTGTTCAAGTGGTGGTGCTTCTCCTTCTTCCACAGTGGTAACATCTCTCCATAAATGGTTAGAAGCTGGTAACCGGGCTGCCGAGTAAGGCCTACATTCTTTTTCAAAACTTTATTTTTCTGTGTCATTTGTCCCAATATAGAAGTACAACTGTGGTGTGTAATCTGACATTTCAACAGGCATGTTAAACCGAACAACGAGGATTATTTCTATAAGGGTAGAGGAAATCTCTCTTGAGATATACAAGACTGCCTAGTGAGCTCCTGTGCAAGACTCAACAACTTAGCTCACAACGTGATCCATGGAACTAATTCTGCTATGTTTATAAGGGACAGGCTTGCTAACTATTTCCTACATTCTCCCTCAATTTTCCTACTGACCATTGCGGATGTTTATTGCTTCTTTACCTGTTGTATTTTAATTCCACAATGTGTTATTGATAATGTACTTAAAAAAAAATACTGTTCTAATTTACTATCTGCAGATTGCGGAACACACACAAAAAAAGAAAAATGCCAAACACACTACTTAATAATACATTACAAGCAATGCACACACTTAATTTTCCCTTGGCACTCAACTCTTCCCAATCACCATAAAATAATTTCTTTGTATTTTTTTCCTACACCCACTGCACCTTGTGGGTCTTCTTGTATGTGTGGCTTCCTTTGTTATACAGCTCAGGATGGCTCTCTATTTTTGTTATGAAGTCCTCAGTACCAGGGCTGTGGAGTCGGAACAAAAATCATCTGACTCAGACTCCTCAGTTTATGAAAATTTCGACTCCAGGTACCCAAAATTGCTCCGACTGCTTAGTCTAATTTTTACAAAGGCTATGGATTTGGTTCAAAAATCATTCGACTTCGACTTCTCAGTTTATGGAAATCACCGACTCCAGGTACCCAAAATTGCACCGACTCCACAGCCCTGTTCAGTACACAACCAATTATTTCCCATCATTTTTGACATCACCTAGCACTCTGCTCGCTTCTCAACTTCTGTCTGCACAAACAGGAAATGACAGTTCACAGGAAAGACTACTGCTTTATGCGTTCATTTGGCAAAGGGTGCTGGGAATAGTGTTCAAAAAACAATGCACAAAAAAATGTAAATGCAATTTGGAAGCGCTTATGTACTTAACCCTCCTGGCGGTAAGCCCGAGCTGAGCTCGGGGTAAGCCGCCGGAAGGCACCGCTCAGGCCCCGCTGGGCCGATTTGCATAATTTTTTTTTGCTACTTTGCTAGCTGCGTGCAGTGCCCGATCGCCGCCGCTACCCGCCGATCCGCCGCTATCCGTCGCGCCGCAGCCGCCCCCCCCCCCCCCCCCCCCCAGACCCCGTGCGCTGCCTGGCCAATCAGTGCCAGGCAGCTCTATGGGGTGGATCGGAATCCCCTTTGACGTCGGTGACGTCATCCCGCCCCGTCGCCATGGCGACGGGGGAAGCCCTCCGGGAGATCTCGTTCTTCGAACGGGATCTCCGATCGCCGGCGGCGATCGGAGGGGCTGGGGGGATGCCGCTGAGCAGCGGCTATCATGTAGCGAGACTTTGTCTCGCTACATGAAAAAAAAAAAAAAATAAAAAAAAAAGATTTGCTGCCCCCTGGCGATTTTTTAGCAAACTGCCAGGAGGGTTAAAATAGAAACGCAATTGCTTCCATAACGCTGCCTGCACCACATTTGGGATTCCTAAAAATCATTTAAATGAGAACACTTTCATTTAAATGCATTGCTGTAGCGCTTTTCCAGCAATCAAAAACGCTGCCACACATGCTAGAAAAGCGCCCAGTGTAAACCAGCCCTTACAGATCTGGAGACCTTTTACAGTGCAGTCCATGTCGTCTTCCCTATTTTATGACTCTTTGGTCCAACCGGTTTTCTTGTGATGTAATCAAATACAAGTCTTCTTTCGAGACACCACTGCCCCATTTTCCTTTCTTGTGATCTACCCATAGCTTCTTTCGTATACCTTAGTAAGGAAGGCTTCTTGCTGCGCCCCTTTTGACAAAACATTGAATATGAATCTGGTTCTGAATTTTGTGAATGTCTTCCTTTACGGCAAAGATGTCCTGCTGCTCACATCCTTCAAGTGTGGCAGATACCTTTGTACATAGATGTTCTTTGTACTGTTGGAGTGCTGCAGAGACAACAGCAACCCGTCTATTCCAGTAAGAATCTTGTGAATTCGCCTGCTTGCTACGCTGAGGGCTGATTTTGTGCCCTGGCACTATTCTTAGTATTTTTAGGGCTTGTTCAAGTGGTGGTGCTTCTCCTTCTTCCGCAGTGGTCATCCCTTCATAAATGGTTACGGGCTGGTAATCGTGCTGCCGAGTAAGGCCTACAATCATTTTTAAAGCTTTCTTTTTCTGTGTCATTTGTCCCAATATAGAAGTACAACTGTGGTGTGTAATCTGACATTTAAATATGCATGTTAAACCGAACGAGGATGATTTCTATAAGGGTAGAGGAAATCTCTCTGAGGTATACAAGACTGCCTAGTGAGCTCCTGTGCAAGACTCAACAACTTAGCTCGCAACGTGATCCATGGAACTAATTCTGCTATGCTAATAAGGGTTAGGCTTGCTCATTATTTCCTACATTCTCCCTCATAATTTTCCTACTGACCATTGAGGATGTTTATTGCTTCTTTACCTGTTGTATTTTAATTCCGCAATGTGTTATTAATAAATAATGTACTTCAAAAAAATCACTGTTCTAATTTACTATCTGCAGATTGCAGAACACAAACACAAAAAAATGCCAAACACACTACTTAATATTACATTCCAAGCAATGTACACACTTAATTTTCCCTTCTTTTTCCTTAGCTCTCAGCTCTTCCCAATCGCCGTCAAATAATTTCTTTGCAATTTGTGCCCACACTCGCTGCACCTTCTGGGTCTTCTTGTATGTATTGCTTCCTTTGTTATACAGCTCAGGATGGCTATCTATCTTTATGAAGTCCTCAGTACCAGGGCTGTGGAGTCGGTACAAAAATCATCTGACTCCGACTCCTCAGTTTATGAAACCACCGACTCCAGGTACCCAAAATTGCTCCAACTCCACAGCCCTGCTTAGTACACAACCAATTATTTGCCGTCATTTTTTACATCACCTAGCACTCTGCTTGCTTCTCCTCTTCTGTCTGCACAAATAGGAAATTACAGTTCACAGGAAAGACTACTGCTTTATGCATTCATTTGGCAAAGGGTGCTGGGAAAAGCGTTCAAAAAACAATGCACAAAAAATTTAAAAGCAATTTTGAAGCGCTTATGTACTTAAAATAGAAACGCAATTGCTTCCATAATGCTGCCTGTACCACATTTGCGATTCCTTAAATCACTTAAATGAGAACACTTTCATTTAAATGCATTGCTATAGCGCTTTTCCAGCAATTAAAAACGCTGCCACAAATGCTAGAAAAGCGCCCAGTGTGAACCAGCCCTTACAGATCTGGAGACATTTTACAGTGCAGTCCATGTCGTCTTCCCCATTTTATGACTCTTTGGTCCAACCGGTTTTCTTGTGATGTAATCAAATACAAGTCTTCTTTCGGGACACCACTACCCTATTTTCCTTTCTTGTGATCTACCCATAGCTTCTTTCATATACCTTAGTAAGGAAGGTGTCTTGCTGCGCCCCTTTTGACAAAACATTAATTATGAATAGTGGATCTGGTTCTGAATTTTGTGAATGTCTTCCTTTACGGCAAAGATGTCCTGCTGCTCACATCCTTCAAGTGTGGCAGATACCTTTGTACATAGATTTTCTTTGTACTGTTGGAGTGCTGCAGAGACAACAGCAACCCGCCTATTCAAGTAAGAATCATGTGCATTCACCCGCTGGCTATGCTGAGGGTTTATTTTGAGCCCTGGCACTATTCTTAGTATTTTTAGGACTCATTCAAGTGGTGGTGCTTCTCCTTCTTCCGCAGTGGTAACATCCCTCCATAAATGGTTACGGGCTGGTAACCGGGCTGCCGAATAAGGCCAACATTAATTTTTAAAACTTTGTTCTTCTGTGTCATTTGTCCCAGTATAAGAAGTACAACTGTGGTGTGTAATCTATTTCAACACGCATGTTAAACCGAACAAGGATGATTTCTATAAGGGTAGAGGAAATCTCTCTGAGATATAAAAGACTGGTTAGTGAGCTCCTGTGCAAGACTCAGCTGGGCTCCCGTGTGAATTTTTTTCAGTCAAGAAAATAAAGGCAGGCAAGTGTTCCCCTAGACTAGAGGAATGGTCAAACAGTGTCTGCCTGTGCAGCCAGCTGAGCGGATCCTTACATACAGAAAATATAAAGTGGTCTATCGATAACTGAACTCAGTTCCTTTAATACCTTGTAGTGGATGTCATCTGGGCTAGGAGGCGTTTCAATCTTGATTTTATTGAAACATACCTGCACACCTGCCTGTGTTAAATAATTAATGCTGAATTTGGTATATTGTGAACAACCCACATCTGTATTGCAAGACAAGCATAGCTCTTCGGTTATGAAGCAAAGCATGCATTTAATATTTCCGATTTAATTCGATCAACTACAATCCGGTTCCTTGCCTTAGGTATTAGAAGGCCTTTATTCTCAGTCTTCCTCCTTTCTGAATTTATATTAAAACATTTCTTTGTTACAGTTATTTTTATTACAAATCCTGCAATAAATCTGCAGTGTTTCTACTTCCTGCTTTCATGGAAGCAGACATATTGTTAACATCCTGTGCTTTCAAATGACAGAGGGGAGACATTAAATTACAACTTGCGATTAGACACAGATGAGAGGGGAATTAGACAAACAAAACTCTCTAAATGCATACAGGGTGCATTTCTCTGTTTTCCCTCTGTCCTGTTCAAGAGTTCAGGTCTACTTTACAGAGGAACTTTAACCTCCCTGGCGGTTTATTTATTTTGCCAGGGAGGCTGCGGGAGGGTTTTTTTTTAAATTAAAAAAAAAATATTTCATGCAGCCAACTGAAAGTTGGCTGCATGAAAGCCCACTAGAGGGCACTCCGGAAGCGTACTTTCGATCGCCTCCGGCAATCGAAAGTAACAAGATAGGCCGCAATGAGCGGCCTATCTTGTTTCGCTTTCCTCGTCACCATGGCGACGAGCGGAGTGACGTCATGGACGTCAGTCGACGTCCTAACGTCAGAGCCGCCCGATCCAGCCCCTAGCGCCGGCCGGAACTGTTTGTTCCGGCTGCGCTGGGCTCGGGCGGCTGGGGGGACCCTCTTTCGCCGATGCACGCGGCGGATCGCCGCGGAGCTGCGGCGATCGGGCAGCACACGCGGCTGGCAAAGTGCCGGCTGCGTGTGCTGCTTTTTACAGAATGGAAATCGGCCCAGCAGGGCCTGAGCGGCGACCTCCGGCGGCATACCCCGAGCTCAGCTCGGGATTACCGCCAAGGAGGTTAACCCAGGATTGAACTTCATCCCAATCAGAAGCCGATACCCCCTTTCCCATGAGAAATCTTTACTTTTTCTCAAATAGATCATCAGGGGATCTGTATGGCTGAAATGTTGGTGAAACCCCTCCCACAGTGTGATGCCGTGACCAAGGTCCTGACAGTTTGCGGTCTGTGAACCTAGTTGCATTGTGGGAAATAACAGCTTTTTCCAGATGCCAAGCAAGCAGTAGCTCCCTCAGGAAAGGAAACCTTTTACAATGAGCAAACACTGACTTGATACTCTATAAATGAATATTGTAAAAAATAAGCAATTTTATTAATTATGTAATTTTCCCTACAGTTCCTCTTTAAAGGAATACTATCAATACCCAAGTGTTCTAAAATTCTAGAATTCCCCCTCCCCTCATAATTCATTCTGTAGTTTTGGCGTCAGTAAAGTGTGAAAGTGTTGTGATAACCGTAAACAAAGCGGTTGCCAGTGAAATGTATGTACTTGGCATCACTTCCCAAACAATTCCTATCTCAACTGAAAAAAGTATTTCAATCGATAGTGTTCCTTTACGTTTTGTTTGAGTCCCTGGGCTGATTAATATTGGCTTTGGTAAATCTCTAAGTTGTCCCCTAGCTCACAATGCTATTGACTACCAGATCAAAATGTACTATATTGTGATCTCTATTTACCTAGTGCTCTGTCTTGCACATTAGATACAATGAGGTTGATTGACTAAAGATTAGAAAATTTTATGGCAATTATGCTAGTTAAGTAGCGGGTGCAATTAACAAAACCCACATTATCTGGGTTGTGGTAAT
Source organism: Hyperolius riggenbachi (assembly GCF_040937935.1). Taxonomy (NCBI): domain Eukaryota; kingdom Metazoa; phylum Chordata; class Amphibia; order Anura; family Hyperoliidae; genus Hyperolius; species Hyperolius riggenbachi. Next base: position 332,680,354 of record NC_090650.1, read on the forward strand.
TGCATAGTCCCCAACCGTCCCGTTTTCGTCGATTCTCCCAATTTTGGGGGGCTCTCCCGGGATGAACCCCCTAAGTCCCGGGCGGCTGTCAGTATTGACAGCCGCCCGTAGCAGGAGGAGAGCAGCGCAGTGGAGGGAAAGCGGTGGGCAGCGGCGGAGAAGGGGGCCTCTCACCTTAGGGTGCTCTCCCTCCCTATCGCTCTCTCCTCCGATACTAGTATGGCGGCGTTTGGCAGCGGGCGGGACTTACCTTCCGTGTCGCTCGATGTGCCGGCCGGAAGTTCTGGTGCGCAGCCGCTGCTCTGGTCTGGATCAGACCAGAGTAGTGGCAAATCATCCCGCGCCGGCGATGAGACCAGACGGAGACACGGAAGGTAAGTTCCGCCCCTCTGCCAGCCACCGCACTTAGTTCCGGAGGGGACAGCCAGTGAGGGAGAGCACCCTAAGGTGAGGAAAGGGGGGGGGGGGGAGTTGGTTCCCTTCTCCACCGCTCTCCCTCTTCTCTGCGCTGCTCCCCTCCTGGGGGGGGGGGAGACACCTGGATACCTATTCTGGGGACATATATACCCGCCTACATATACTGGGCACATATACACCCTGGCTACATATACTGGGCACATATACCCCCTGGCTACATATACTGGGCACATATACCCCCTGGCTACATATACTGGGCACATATACCCCCCGGCTACATATACTGTGCACATATACACCCCGGCTACATATACTGGGCACATATACACCCCGGCTACATATACTGGGCACATATACACCCCGGCTACATATACTGGGGACATATTCCCCTGCCTACATATACTGGGGACATATACTTCTGGCTATATATACTGGGCACATATATCTCTGGCTACATATACTGGGGACAACTGGCTGTTTGTCATTATGTGCATTTACTGGTGAAAAGCTGTCTCTTATTCTGTGCATTTAGTGGTGAAAAGCTGTCTCTTATTATGTGCATTTACTTGTGAAAAGCTGTCTCTTATTATGTGCATTTAATGGTGAAAAGATGTCTCTTATGTGCATTTAGTGGTGAAAAGCTGTCTCTCCTTATGTGCATTTACTGGGGAAACACTGTCTGTCATTATGTGCATTTACTTCATATTTGTTTTATGTAACTACATTAGCTGGTATAACTACATTACAGTTAGCCCCACCCACGGGCAGGGTATATGAGGGATATATTTATTAAAAAATATAAGGGCATCAATATTAAAAAAAAAAATCTTCATAAAACTTTATGGTAGTCATGACTTGGGGGTGTGGTTAGGGGTGTGTTGGGGTGTGGTTAGGGGTGTGGCCTGTGTCCCAATTTCTAATTTTAAAATGTTGGGAGGTATGCAATTGTGCAATGTGCACTACTCATCCGGTATGAAAACCTGTAAACTTTCCTTCTGCATTGTGCGCACAGTAATTTTACACACTTTTTGAGAATCAACCCTAATATCTGGTCTACTAGTCATTACCAAATCAGAAACTGAACCAGCATATCCCCCTGTTGGTTCAGTTTCCATCTGAGTCATGTAATTGTCTTCTGGTGCCGATTAACTCTCACACTTTTGCTACAGTGAGAATCTTCAGTATCCCAGTTAATGTCTGCATAAATGAAATCACCCATAATTATGACCTCATTTGAGCTTGCAGTGGTTTCAATTTTCTGCAGTAACTGCATTTCCTCCATGTCCTTGGCAAAGGGTACTGGGAAAAGCGTTCAAGAAACAATGCACAGAAAATGTAAACGCGATTTGGAAGTGCTTATGTACTTAAAATAGAAACGCAATTGCTTCCATAACGCTTGCCTGCACAACATTTGTGATTCCTAAAATCACTTTTCCAGCAATCAGAAACGCTGCCACAGATGCTAGAAAAGCGCCCAGTGTGAACCAGCCCTTACAGATCTGGAGACATTTTACAGTGCAGTCCATGTCGTCTTCCCCATTTTATGACTCTTTGGTCCAACTGGTTTTCTTGTGATATAATCAAATACAAGTCTTCTTCGGGACACCGCTGCCCCATTTTCCTTTCTTGTGATCTACCCATAGCTTCTTTCGTATACCTTAGTAAGGAAGGCTTCTTGCTGTGCCCCTTTTGACAGAACATTGATTATGAATAGTGGATCTGGTTCTGAATTTTTTGAATGTATTCCTATACGGCAAAGATGTCCTGCTGCTCACATCCTTCAAGTGTGGCAGATACCTTTGTACATAGATGTTCTTTGTACTGTTGGAGTGCTGCAGAGACAACAGCAACTCACCTATTCAAGTAAGAATCCTGTGAATTCACCTGCTTGCTACCTTGAGGGCTGATTTTGAGCCCTGGCACTATTCTTAGTATTTTTTAGGGCTTGTTCAAGTAGTGGTGCTTATCCTTCTTCCGCAGTGGTAACATCCCTTCATAAATGGTTACGGGCTGGTAATCAGGCTGCCGAGAAAGGCCTACATTCATTTTTAAAGCTTTCTTTTTCTGTGTCATTTGTCTCAATATAGAAGTACAACTGTAGTGTGTAATATGTCATTTCAACAGGCATGTTAAACCGAACAAGGATGATTTCTATAAGGGTAGAGGAAATCTCTCTGAGGTATACAAGACTGCCTAGTGAGCTCCTGTGCAAGACTCAACAACTTTGCTCACAACGTGATCCATGGAACTAATTCTGCTATGCTAATAAGGGTCAGGCTTGCTAATTATTTCCTACATTCTCCCTCATAATTTTCCTACTGACCATTGCGGATGTTTATTGCTTCTTTACCTGTTGTATTTTAATTCCGCAATGTGTTATTAATAAATAATGTACTTCAAAAAAATCACTGTTCTAATTTACTATCTGCAGATTGCAGAACACAAACACACACAAAAAATGCCAAACACACTACTTAATATTATATTACAAGCAATGTACACACTTAATTTTCCCTTCTTTTTCCTTAGCACTCAGCTCTTTCCAATCGCCATCAAATAATTTCTTTGCAATTTGTGCCCACACTCGCTGCACCTTGTGGGTCTTCTTGTATATATTGCTTCCTTTGTTATACAGCTCAGGATGGCTCTCTATCTTTATGAAGTCCTTGGTACCAGGGCTGTGGAGTCGGTACAAAAACCATCTGACTCCGACTCCTCAGTTTATGAAACCACCAACTCCAGGTACCCAAAATTGCTCCGACTCCACAGCCCTGCTTAGTACACAACCAATTATTTGCCATCATTTTTTACATCACCTAGCACTCTGCTCATGTCTCCTCTTCTGTCTGCACAAATAGGAAATGACAGTTCACAGGAAAGACTACTGCTTTATCCGATAATTTAGCAGAGGGTGCTGGGAAAAGCGTTTAAAAAGATGCACAAAAAGTTAAAAAGCGATTTGGAAGCGCTTATTTACTTAAAATAGAAGTGCAGTAGCTACCAAAATGCTGCCTGCGCCGTGTTTGCGATTCCTAAAATCAATTAACTGGGAACACTTCCATTTAAGTACATTGCTGTAGCACTTTTCCAGTGATTTTAGCTGATTGCCAGTGATCAGAAATGCTGCCAAAAATTCTAGAAAAGTGCCCAGTGTGAACCAGCCCTAACAGATCTGGAGACATTGGACAGTGCAGTCCACGTCTTCTTCCCTATTCATGACTCTTTGGTCCAACCGGTTTTCTTGTGATGTGATCTAATACAAGTCTTCTTTCAGTACACCACTGCCCCATTTCCTTTCTTGTGATCTACGCATAGCTTCTTTCATATACCTTAGTAAGGAAGGCTTTTTGCTGCGCCCCTTTTTTACAAAACATTGATTATGAATAGTGGATCTGGTTCTGAATTTTGTGAATCTCTTCCTTTACGGCAAACATGTCCTGCTGCTCACATCCTTCAAGTATGGCAGATACCTTTGTACATAGGTGTTCTTTGTACTCTTGAAGTGCTACAAAGACAACAACAACCCGACTATTCAAGTAAGAATCATGTGCATTCACCCGCTGGCTACGCTGAGGGCTTATTTTGAGCCCTGGCACTATTCTTAGTATTTTTAGAGCTCGTTCAAGTGGTGGTGCTTCTCCTTCTTCCGCAGTGGTAACATCCCTCCATATGATTACAGGCTGGTATCCGGGCTGCCGAATAAGGCCAACATTGTTTGTAAAACTTTCTTCTTCTGTGTCATTTGTCCCAGTATAGAAGTACAACTGTGGTGTGTAATCTATTTCAACAGGCATGTTAAACTGAACGAGGATGATTTCTATAAGGGTAGAGGAAATCTCTCTGAGATATAAAAGACTGGTTAGTGAACTCCTGTGCAAGACTCAGCTGGGCTCTCGTGTGAATGAAGTTTTTTTCAGTCAAGAAAATAAAGGCAGGCAAGTGTTCCCCTATAGAGACTCTGCAGCAAAGCTACGGTATGTATATTGTGTGTATTGCTTTTCCAAGATCTAGATGTGCATTCACCACTTAATGAAAACCAAGCAAGTTGGACATACAAGACTTGTTTTTAGTAAACCCATGATGATGCAAAATGAAATTATTCAGTGCTATATATTTTTGCTAAGTGTTTCTTAGGATAACCGTTTACACACAAATGTTAAGCTTAAAGGTCTTCATTTTCCTGGTACATGGTTTTTTTCCTATTCTTGAATAACTGGAAAGCATTGGCTGTACACCAATCATATGGAATTGATCCACTTGAAAGTGAATTACAGAAAATATAAAGTGGTCTATCGATAACTGAACTCGGCTCCTTTAATACCTTGTAGTGGATGCCATCTGGGCTAGGAGGCGTCTCAATCTTGATTTTATTTAAACATACCTGCACACCTGCCTGTGTTAAATAATGAATGCTGAATTTGGTATATTGTGAACAACCCACATCTGTATTGCAAGACAAGCATAGCTCTTCGGTTATGAAGCAAAGCATGCATTTATTATTTCCGATTTAATTTGATCAACTACAATCCAGTTCCTTGCCTTAGGTATTAGAAGGCCTTTATTCTCAGTCTTCCTCCTTTCTGAATTTATATTTTGTAAACCTTTTTTTTAAGATTTGGCTTCCTATCCATATCGACTTGTTTTTACAGTCTTTATTACATTTCTTATATTTTTTTTTAATGCAGATATGGTCCTATCAAGTTTTAGGGCCCTAAAAGCATTCCCTTTATGCTTACTCATGTCCATAGTTTCCTTTATCCATGTTTGCTTTCTCATATCTAGAATTCTTGCTCCTAAAAGGTATATACGTTATTCATCATGAATCAATTTAAAGGTTTGTAATATGTTTAACCCAGGATTGAACTTCATCCCAGTCAGAAGCCGATACCCCCTTTCCCATGAGAAATCTTTACCTTTTCTCGAATAGATCATCAGGGGATCTGTATGGCTGAAATGTTGGTGAAACCCCTCCCACAGTGTGATGTCATGACCATGGTCCTGACAGTTTGCTGTCTGTGAACCTACTTGCATTGTGGGAAATAACAGCTTTTACCAGCTGCCAAGCAAGCAGTAGCTCCCTCAGGAAAGGAAACCTTTTACAATGAGCAAACACTGACTTGATACTCTATAAATGAATATTGTAAAAAAAATAAGCTATTTTATTCATTACTAGTTGATTGCCCGGCATTGCCCGGGTATGTATTTGGCTGGTGTTGGCTCCTCCCATTTTTTTCTAGCTCTAACACACAATTACTCAATGACCAGGTTTGTGAGCTTTGCGGTCTTTGGTATCAATAATTTGCATTGAAATTAAAAAATCTGCTTGGCTGTTTGTGGCTCCACACCCTTTTCTGAATTCGAACCCCAGTCACCCAATGACCAACTGTACCAGGTTTTAGGCCTGTGCCATTAACAGTGCAAAAATGGTAGCAATTAAATATTCCCCTTGAAAAGCAATAGGTGAAGTTTGATTCACTTGTGTAAGCTCCACCTACTTTTCTGAATATTAATCTCAGTCACCCAGTGACCAACTGTGCAAAGTTTGAGAACCCTGCCATTAACAGTGTAAGAATGGCTGCAGTTTACCTTTTCCCAGGGAAATTTGTATTTGTCTCCACCCACTAGTGACCCGGCATTGCCTAGGTATGTATTTGACTGGTGTCGGCTCCGCCCACTATCTATCCCTAATGCACAAACACTCAGTGACCAAGTTTGTGAGCTTTGGGGTCCTTGGCATCAATAATTTGTATATTCCCATGAAATTAAACAAATTAGATTGGCTGTTTGTGGCTTCACCCCCTCTCCAGTATTTGAACCCCAGTCACCCAATGATCAACTGTAGCAGGTTTGAAGCGTCTGCTATTAGCAGTGTAAAAATGGCAGTAATTTAAATATTCCTCTTGAAAATTAACAGGTGAATTTTGATTAGCTATTATAGGCTCCACCCACTTCCCTGAATATGAATCTCAGTCGCCCAGTGACCATCTGGGCAAAGTTTGAGAACCCTGCCATTAACCGTGTAAGAATGGCTGCAGTTTATATTTTCCCAGTGAAATTTGGTTTTGGTTCCGCCCACTTTTTGTAACCTGGACACACAGTCACTCAATGACCAATTTTGTGAGCTTTGGGGTCCTTGGCATCAATAATTTGTACTTTCCCATGAAAAATGTCTCCATGTGATAAATGTTAGAATGTAAATCAGGGAAAGGAAAGATTTTACAATCGGTAAACACTGAATAAATAATTTATACATAATTATTGTGAAAATTAAGCACTTATATTACATTATTTTCACTGGAGTTCCTCTTTACATCCACTTTCTTGCATATGTAAATCTTCAAAAAATAAGTGTATTTTTATGATCAAATTAACTGTTGCAAATGCTTCCTCCTGGTTAGGTTTAACATAAGGAGTAGAAATTTTTGTTCACACGTCTTTGAAGTGTCTGAAAGTACATACCAATGGAAGTGATGCTACAGATGTGTGAAAGTAAGACGGCCATAAGCTGTTTTATTCTTGTATATAAAAAGCATCAGAAACCATTTATGTTCTGTAAGTACATTGGGTGTCCTAATATCTTGATTTTTGTTAGTTTGCACTAGTACCTAGTAGTAATGGCCTAATCGGACAAGATTATTGCGCTTATATAGGGCCAACATTTTTCTGCAGTGCTTTATGGATTCATAGTCCTAACACTAATTATTACAAATCTAATCCCTACCATAGTCCTATTCTGATGTCCTTACCATAGTATAATGCCAGTCTTGTTTTGTTTTTTTCTTTTTTGGAAATCGTTGGCGCGGTTATTCCCAAGACTAATTGGGACCTTCAGTTCCTTAAAAATTTTAGACCAATTTCTTTGCTTAACACAGTCTATAAAATTTTTACATCTATCCTAGCTCAGAGAATTAATCGTGCCCTTCCCTTTCTTATACACCCTGATCAAGTGGGATTTGTCCCTGTCCGTCAAGCAGGTGATAATATTAGGAAGATAATCAATGTACAGCATCATGCCCCCCAAAAAAACAAATAAGATTCCCCTAGCAGTCCTCTCCTTCGATATAAAGAAGGCTTTTGACCTCATTCGTTGGCTGTACCTCACTGCTACCTTATCTAGATTTTCCTTTCTGAGAAATTTTTAGGAGCTAAAAGAGCCCTATATTCCTTCCCACATTCATCCCTTAAATCAGTGCTGTCCAACCTCATGGGCATGGAAGGCCATTTTTTTTCAGACCCCATGGTGTAGGGCCGAAGGTTCTTGCTAGAGCCGCAGACCCCCCCCCCCCCCCCCCCGGAAAAAAAATGCAATTAAGGGCCAGTTCGATTGGCAGCACTTTTTACAAAATGCAATTTAAAATAATGGCGAAGTTGTGTGGCGCGCGTAGTGCGCCAGAAAACACGAGGGTTCCGCCGAAAAATGGGTGTGGCCATGGACCAGAATGCGGGTGTGGCCACGGGTGGAGACAAATTTACATGAACTTAGCAATGTGGGACATTAGATTAGGACAGTGGTGGTGAACCTTTTGGAGGCCGAGTGTCCAAACTGCAACCCAAAAGTCACTTATCTATCGCAAAGTGGCAACAGCAATTTAAACTACATACAAACTATTTAACTCATACATCAACATTATGGAAAATCCAAGTTGAAAATAAACTCTGAAGATAAACAATTTCATCCATCCTACTCCTGAAAAATGTATTTTTTTTAGAACCTCCCAGTTTTATTTTCCGTTTTAAAAAGCTAAAAAAAGGTTTAATGCTATTGTCTCATGATGATGATTCAGCTTTTCCATACTCTAGCAGTTCGCAATCATGTGACCCCCAACAAGACAAATTCAGCAATCATGAGGCCCCCAACAAATCATGAGGCTCCCAACAAGACAAAATCAGCAATCTTGAGGCCCCCAGCAAGGCAAATTCAGCAATCATGATGCCCCAACAAATGAGGCCCCCAACAAGACAAATTCAGCAATCATGAGGCCCCCAACACAACAAATTCAGCAGTCATGAGGCACATAAATAGAGAGCATTTCACATAAATAGGCAGAATGCCCCTTTAATATGGTAGACACCTCTTACCTGGCTTCTGTATTCTCCTCTACTGGCTGCTGTGCCTGGCTGGCCTGGCAATAGTGTTTAGTGATTGGTGATGATGTGTGGGCTGAAAGGCCTTGCGGTGCTGCTGTGGCCGGGCTGGCGGTGATGCTGTGGTGTGGTCGGATGAGGTAGTAACAGGTGTCCCCCCCAGTTAGATAGTGACAGGTGCCCCCCCAGTTAGATGGTGACAGGTGTCCCCCCAGTTAGTGACAGGTGCCCCCCCCCAGTCACATAGTGACAGGTGTCCCCCCCCCAGTCACATAGTGACAGGTGCCACCCCCCAGTTAGTGACAGGTGTGTCCCCCCCCCCTAGTTAGTGACAGGTTTCCCCCCCCCAGTTAGATAGTGACAGGTGCCCCCCCAGTTAGATAGTGACAGGTGCCCCCCCAGCTAGATAGTGACAGGTGCCCCCCCAGTTAGAGTGACAGGTGCCCCCCAGTTAGATAGTGACAGGTGCCCCCCCCCCAGTTAGAGTGACAGGTGCCCCCTCCAGTTAGAGTGACAGGTGCCCCCCCAGTTAGATAGTGACAGGTGCCCCCCCAGTTAGAGTGACCGGTGCCCCCCCAGTTAGAGTGACAGGTGCTCCCCCCCAGTTAGAGTGACAGGTTCCCCCCCCAGTTAGAGTGACAGGTGCCCCCCCAGTTAGTGACAGGTTCCCCCCCAGTTAGAGTGACAGGTGCCCCCCCCCAGTTATAGTGACAGGTTCCCCCCAGTTAGAGTGACAGGTGCCCCCCCAGTTAGAGTGACAGGTGCCCCCCCCAGTGACAGGTTTTCCCCCAGTCAGCGTCCATTGCCTCGCTCCTGTGCTCCGCTGCCTCACAGCTCAGACCTCACAGATCGCGGCGAATGAAACAAGCAGAGCGCGCGCATAACACCCGCGCGGCAGATCGTCACATGCGGAAGTGATTGATTTCACTTCCGCATGTGACGTACTCCGTGCGGGTGTTATGCGCACGCTCTGTCTGCCTCCTGTCGCCGCGATCTGTGAGGTCTGAGCTGAGCTGTGAGGCAGCGGGGACACAGGAGAGGCCACACGAGGGAGCAGGCATGGCGCCCATAGCGCACGCCATGCCTGCATCTCGGGGAGAGGAGCGGGCCGCAACAGGAGGTCTGGCGGGCCGGATGCGGCCCGCGGACCGCCAGTTGGACAGGGCTGCCTTAAATTATACAGAGAGGGACATGCCAGGGCTGCCCCCTTTCCCCTTCTCTATGCCATACGGGAAGACCCTACTATCCTGGGTGTCAATAAAGGCAACAAAGTTTATAAAATTTACTTTTGGCTGATGATGTGTTATTAAAACTCCCTAACCCCCATACTTCTATCCCTAATTAATTAAGAGTTCTCTCTGACTTCTCAGCCTTCTCTGGATTCCATTTTATCTTAGTTAAGTCTGAAATAATGCTCACGGTTATGTCCACTCAAACAGGTCAGAACTTAGCTGCCTCCTTAAATTTAACATATCAGGGGGGGCGTGTCCGCTGCGCAAACACGCTGGACGGATAGAGAGAGAGCTCCGCGGAAAAACCTCCAAAGCAAAGCTTTCCAAAGCGTCTTAGGACAAGGTGCCGATACCTAAATATGTTGGAAGAGGCGATGGAAGTGGGAGCGGCGAAGAAGGGCACCAAGCGGCAGCTGAAACCGCAAAAGTTACCGGAGTTGTTCGCCGGCATCCACGCACGCAATAGAGGCAAAGATGGCGAGAGGGGGAAGGCCGGCGACTCCACTCGGGCTGAGATCCAGCGCACAGCCAACCCCGGCACAACACAAGAAGGGGACTCCTCGGACAGTGGCTCACCGGCAATCAGAAGCCCGGCTAAGTCCAAACAAAGGCTGGCAGAGGCAGAGGATCAGGTAGGCCCAGCGGCCATCTTAGAGCCTGCTGTATTTATTACACACCCAGAGTCAGAGCTAGAGCAATTCCCAGCCACAGAACAAACTGTAACCCAAAGCTATATGAAAGACTTGATAATGTCTCTCAAATCTTCTCTCTCCTCTGATATCCTACAAATCAATTACAGCAATCGGTTAGTCTCTTAGGAGACAGAGTTGCAGAGGTGGAATCTAGCGTTTCTGCTCTAACTACAGAATTTAATAAAGCAGTAGACTGCATAGAAGAGAACCACAATGATGTTACATGGTTAAAAACCAAAGCAGCAGACCTGGAGGACAGAAACAGGAGATCCAACCTGAAACTGAGAGGGATTGCAGAAGCTGTACCAACCTCCCAGCTGAAAGATCTCATAAAGAAAATCGTCCATTCTGCGCTGCCCCATCTAACTGACATCGAGCTCTGCATAGAAAGAGCCCACAGACTACCCCGACCCAGCCACCTGCCTGACTCCACACCAAGAGATGTTATCTGTAACTTCCAATTCTATCATACAAAAGAAGAATTGATGCAGTACTTAAGGCAACATGGGTCCCTGCCAGATCCCTACAAGGACATTACCTTATACATTAGCAAAAAGGAGAGCACTGTGGCCCATAACAAAGGCTCTTCGAGACAAGAATATCCCATATAAATGGGGTTTCCCCACTAAATTGCTAATCAACAAAGAGGGGAAAGTCTTGGCTGTTTCCAACCCAGAAGAAGGAACAAAGCATGGGGAATCCAAATGAGTCATATTTCTCCTAAGCTACAACAACAACGCTCCTCTAAGATTCAACCAGAATGGCACCTAGCCACTTGAGCATCGATAGGAGGCTTTTCCTAGATGTCACCCTAGCTCTCTAGAAGGTGGATCTAGATAGGAAGATTCACCTTCCTCCCCCACTGATAGATGGTATGGCCAATACCTTTCGGTGGTTGTTCTCGACTTTAATGGTTACCCTGTTGTTAGTTTCCATTTTTCTGATGCACCAAGCCACTTCTATGTGGAAACACTCTCACTACCTGCTGCTAATCTCCGGGCGCCTCGTTTTCCTATCCCCATCCCCTCCTAATATGATCCATGGTATCTACAACACCACAAAGTTCTTCAGCTACTATCATAAACCTTTCCCCTGGCTCTACAATGCCTAAATTTACATCAATTAACGTTAAGGGTCTCAACAATCCAGTTAAGAGACATGCTTTATGGAAGGAGGCCACAAATCTACACACAGACATCCTATTTGCCCAAGAAACTCACTTCAAGGAAGGCAAAGTGCCCATATGTTCTCATCCCTGCTATCCCCATATTATTCTAAACAATTTCGAAAAAAAGGAGAGGAGTTCTTATCGCCTTCCACAAAGACCTGGATGTTAACATTAAAACAATAGAGAAGGATCCACAAGGCCGGTACATCTTGATCGAATGCTCTGTGGACAACACCAATTACACTCTCCTAAACCTTTACGCTCCTAACAATAGCCAATTTAAATTTCTCCGAAATCTCTTATCTAAGGTCAAAAGATCACCCACCTCTAGTCTGGTAATAGGAGGAGACTTTAACTCCATTTATGATAGCAAACTAGATTCAACAAACCCCCAGACCAAAACTTACAAACAACTCCCCACACTGCTAGCAGGTCTAGACTTCTATGATCCATGGAGAGCAACGCATGGGGCAGAAAAAGATTTCACCTTTTTCTCCTCGGTACACCGTACTTATACTAGGATCGATTTTTTTCTTGGTTGACAGATACACGCTGCAAAAAACACAGAATACCAAAATACATTCCATCACCTGGTCAGACCATGCTCCAATCAGTTTACAACTGGGAAGCCCGCCTGGCATTAGCAGACCACCGTGGCGACTAAATAACTCCTTATTACTACCAGAAACAAATAAAAAGATGATCTAAAAAAAAATATTAGAATATTTTGAACTAAATTCATCCACAGAAATTGGAGAACCTGTAATTTGGTCAGCCCATAAGGCTGTTATTAGAGGAGATTTTTAATTAAATTAGGAGCCCAAACAAAAAAAGCCAAAACGAGGGAAATAGATCTAATTCTCTCAAAAATTAGAATTGCTGAAGCCTCCCAGAAAGCTGCCCCATCAACTAACCAAAGAGTATTATTTGATCTTCGGCAAGATCTCAGAATAGCATTATCTTCGGAGTATGATTTCAGAATCTCTAAATTAAAATTCACTCATTATCACCAAGATAATAAAGCAAGCCCACTATTAGCTAAAATTATCAAAAATAAACAAGCAAAAACTAAAATCTTAAAACTGTCACATCCCTTCACGAATCGAGTGCTATCCAACCCCCAGCATATAGCGGACGCCTTTAGTGATTACTACGGGAAATTATATAATTTAAAAGATGACCCAAAACACCTTTCAACCCAATACAACCCTAATCTCTGAATTTTTAGCGAAATTAAACCTGCCCCAGATCTCACCTTCTCAGGCCGAACTCTTGAGTACCCCTATCACAGTTTCAGAAGTACTCATGACAATTAAGAACTCAAAAACCAATAAAGCTCCTGGACCGGATGGCTTCAGCAATGAGTATTTTAAAACCTTTGCCACTCTCTTAGCCCCAAGCCTTACAAAGGTCTTTAATAACTTCATGCACTCGGGTAACATCCCTCAAGAATATACTAAAGCAGTTATAACAGTACTCCCTAAGATAGGTAAAGATCCCATGTGTACCTCTAACTACCGTCCAATTTCCCTACTGAACTGTGATCTAAAACTTTACTCAAAGATCCTGGCCAACAGATTATTTGATTTGCTGCCTGAGGTGACTGCACTGGACCAGGTGGGCTTCACCAAGGGTAGGCAAGCAGCGGATGGGACGAGACGAGTACTAAATCTTCTTTACAAGGTGGAATCCTCTCGAAGGCCTTCTCTGCTCCTAGCTTTGGATGCAGAGAAGGCCTTCGATAGGGTGCACTGGGAATTTTTGGAAGCAGTCTTAACCACTTCAGGACCACAGTCTTTTCGCCCCTTAAGGACCAGAGCCTTTTTCTCCATTCAGACCACTGCAGCTTTCACGGTTTAATGCTCGGTCATACAACCTACCACCTAAATGAATTTTACCTGAATTTTGACAAAAAAATGACTTTTTTAACTTTCTGTGCTGACATTTTTCAAATAAAGTAAAATTTCCTATACATTTGAGCGCGAAAGTTATTCTGCTACATGTCTTTGATAAAAAAAAAACCATTCAGTGTATATTTATTGGATTGGGTAAAAGTTATAGCGTTTACAAACTATGGTGCCAAAAGTGAATTTTCCCATTTTCAAGCATCTCTGACTTTTCTGCGCACCTGTCAGGTTTCATGAGGGGCTAAAATTCCAGGATAGTGCAAATACCCCCCAAATGACCCCATTTTGGAAAGAAGACATCCCAAAGTATTCAGTGAGAGGCATGGTGAGTTCATAGAAGATTTTATTTTTTGTCACAAGTTAGCGGAAAATGACACTTTGTGACAACAACAACAACAAAAAAAAGTTTCCATTTCTTCTAACTTGCGACAAAAAAAAATGAAATCTGCCACGGACTCACTATGCTCCTCTCTGAATACCTTGAAGTGTCTACTTTCCAAAATGGGGTCATTTGTGGGGTGTGTTCACTGTCCTGGCATTTTGGGGGGTGCCTAATTGTAAGCACCCCTGTAAAGCCTAAAGATGCTCATTGGACTTTGGGCCCCTTAGCGCAGTTAGGCTGCAAAAAAGTGCCACACATGTGGTATTGCCGTACTCAGGAAAAGTAGTATAATGTGTTTTGGGGTGTATTTTTACACATACCCATGCTGGGTGGGAGAAATATCTCCGTAAATGACAATTTTTTTATTTTTTTTACACACAATTGTCTATTTATAGAGATATTTCTCCCACTCAGCATGGGTATGTGGAAAAATACACCCCAAAACACATTATACTACTTCTCCTGAGTACGGCGATACCACATGTGTGGCACTTTTTTGCACCCTAACTGCGCTAAGGGGCCCAAAGTCCAATGAGTACCTTTAGGATTTCACAGGTCATTTTGTCATTTTAAGAAATTTCGTTTCAAGACTACTCCTCACGGTTTAGGGCCCCTAAAATGCCAGGACAGTATAGGAACCCCACAAATTACCCCATTTTAGAAAGAAGACACCCCAAGGTATTCCATTAGGAGTATGGTGAGTTCATAGAAGATTTTTTTTTTTTGTCACAAGTTAGCGGAAATTGATGTTAATTGTTTTTTTTCACAAAGTGTCATTTTCCGCTAACTTGTGACAAAAAATAAAATCTTCTATGAACTCACCATACTCCTAACGGAATACCTTGGGGTGTCTTCTTTCTAAAATGGGGTCATTTGTGGGGTTCCTATACTGCCCTGGCATTTTAGGGGCCCTAAACCGTGAGGAGTAGTCTTGAAACCAAATGTCGCAAAATGACCTGTGAAATCCTAAAGGTACTCATTGGACTTTGGGCCCCTTAGCGCACTTAGGGTGCAAAAAAGTGCCACACATGTGGTCCCGCAGTACTCAGGAGAAGTAGTATAATGTGTTTTGGGGTGTATTTTTACACATACAGATGCTGGGTGGGAGAAATATCTCTGTAAATGACAATTATTTGATTTTTTTTACACACAATTGTCCATTTACAGAGAGATTTCTCCCACCCAGCATGGGTATGTATAAAAATACACCGCAAAACACATTATACTACTTCTTCTGAGTACGGCGATACCACATGTGTGACACTTTTTTGCAACCTAGGTGCGCTAAGGGGCCTAACGTCCTATTCACAGGTCATTTTGAGGCATTTGGATTCTAGACTACTCCTCACGGTTTAGGGCCCCTAAAATGCCAGGGCAGTATAGGAACCCCACAAGTGACCCCATTTTAGAAAGAAGACACCCCAAGGTATTCCGTTAGGGGTATGGTGAGTTCATAGAAGATTTTATTTTTTGTCACAAGTTAGTGAAAAATGACACTTTGTGAAAAAAACAATAAAAATCCAATTTCCTCTAACTTTTGACAAAAAATAAAATATTCTATGAACTCATCATACACCTAACAGAATACCTTGGGGTGTCTTCTTTCTAAAATGGGGTCACTTGTGGGGTTCCTATACTGCCCTGGCATTTTACGGGCCCAAAACTGTGAGTAGTCTGGAAACCAAATTTCTCAAAATGACTGTTCAGGGGTATAAGCATCTGCAAATTTTGATGACAGGTGGTCTATGAGGGGGCAAATTTTGTGGAAGCGGTCATAAGCAGGGTGGCCTTTTAGATGACAGGTTGTATTGGGCCTGATCTGATGGATAGGAGTGCTAGGGGGGTGACAGGAGGTGATTGATGGGTGTCTCAGGGGGCGGTTAGAGGGGAAAATAGATGCAATAAATGCACTGGGGACGTGATCGGAAGGGGGTCTGAGGGGGATCTGAGGGTTTGGCCGAGTGATCAGGTGCCCACACGGGGCAAATTAGGGCCTGATCTGATGGGTAGGTGTGCTAGGGGGTGACAGGAGGTGATTGATGGGTGTCTCAAGGTGTGATTAGAGGGGGGAAATAGATGCAAGCAATGCACTGGCGAGGTGATCAGGGCTGGGGTCTGAGGGCGTTCTGAGGTGTGGGCGGGTGATTGGGTGCCCGCAAGGGGCAGATTAGGGTCTAATCTGATGGGTAACAGTGACAGGTGGTGATAGGGGGTGATTGATGGGTAATTAGTGGGTGTTTAGAGGAGATAAGAGATGTAAACAATGGATTTGGGAGGTGATCTGATGCCGGATCTGCGGGCGATCTATTGGTGTGGGTGGGTGATCAGATTGCCCGCAAGGGGCAGGTTAGGGGCTGTTTGATGGGTGGCAGTGACAGGGGGTGATTGATGGGTGGCAGTGACAGGGGGTGATTGATGGGTGATTGACAGGTGATCAGTGGGTTATTACAGGGAATAACAGATGTAAATATTGCACGGGCGAATTGATAAGGGGGGGTCTGAGGGCAATCTGAGCGTGTGGGCGGGTGATTGGGTGCCCGCAAGGGGCAGATTAGGGTCTAATCTGATGGGTAACAGTGACAGGTGGTGATAGGGGGTGATTGATGGGTAATTAGTGGGTGTTTAGAGGAGATAAGAGATGTAAACAATGGATTTGGGAGGTGATCTGATGTCGGATCTGCGGGCGATCTATTGGTGTGGGTGGGTGATCAGATTGCCCGCAAGGGGCAGGTTAGGGGCTGATTGATGGGTGGCAGTGACAGGGGGTGATTGACAGGTGATTGACAGGTGATCAGGGGGGATAGATGCATACAGTACACGGGGGGGGGGGGTCTGGGGAGAATCTGAGGGGTGGGGGGGTGATCAGGAGGGAGTAGGGGGCAGATTAGGGACTTAAAAATAAAATAGCGTTGACAGATAGTGACAGGGAGTGATTGATGGGTGATTAGGGGGGTGACTGGGTGCAAACAGTGTTCTGGGGGTGGGCAGGGGGGGGTCTGAGGGGTGCTGTGGGCGATCAGGGGGCAGGGGAGGGGGAAATCAGTGTGCTTGGGTGCAGACTAGGGTGGCTGCAGCCTGCCCTGGTGGTCCCTCGGACACTGGGACCACCAGGGCAGGAGGCAGCCAGTATAATAGGCTTTGTATACATTACAAAGCCTATTATACTTGTTACATGCGGCGATCCGGGTGCTAGTAACCCGCCGGCGCTTCCGAACGGCCGGCGGGTTACAACGAACGGTGGGCGGAGCCAGTCCCCGGCGGCTGATCGCGTCACGAATGACGCGATCGCCGCACAGCCACTCCCGCAGCCGCCCCCGCCGATGGGCGTATTGCGGTCGTTTGGGCTCGGTCTTTGCCGCCGCCCATCGGCTGGGGGCGGTCCTCAAGTGGTTAAGCAAATTTGGGATTTATGGGAACTTCCATCAAGCCATATTGGCTTACAAATCTCCTTCTGCTTATGTTAATGTGTCTGGATTTGTATCTAAAACCTTCACTATTTCTAATGGAACCCGGCAGGGGTGCCCCCTGTCTCCTCTGATATTTGTCTTGATAATGGAAACGTTGGCAGAGTGTATCCGTATGAATCCATACATCACGGGTATCACCTGTAATGCACAGGAATCAAAAATCAATCTCTTTGCAGATGATGTATTAATCACCATGGAAAATCCGTCTGAATCATTACCAGCAGTATATAAAACTCTCTTAGAATTTTCCAAAGTCTCACTATATAAAGTGAACGACCACAAATCTACGTTAATGGGCATAAACTTACCAGATTCACTAAAAAACAAGATTTCTAAAGAATATCCTTTCCCATGGGCAAAAGTGGGCATTAGCTATCTAGGGATTACAATACCCTCATCTATCAGAAGGATATACTCTGCCAACTTCCCTCCATTGTTACAAACTATTAGAGAAGACTTAACACGACTACTCCCGCACGAGTTTTCTCTGACTAGCAGAATAGCACTGTATAAAATGTTTGTGTTCCCTAAGATCCTGTATTACTTCTGAACGATGCCAATAACTTTACCATCTCAATTCTTCAAAGCTTTAAATTCATTAGTATCCCAATATATATGGAGATCCAAGAAACACAGACTCTCTAACCAAACTTTATCCACCCCAAACAAGTTAGGAGGTTTTGGTCTGCCTAACCCCCAACAATACCAACGGGCCTCCTTGCTAGATATGTCCCAATACTGGTGGTGCAATGCCCCAATTAAATATTGGGCCCAACTAGAAAAGAATCTCTCAAATACCCCCCTACAAGACATCATTTATTTAAATTTAATGGGTATTCCCCCAAACACTCAGCTGAACCCCTTTATAGCAGCAACCGCCTCAGCATGGAAACAAGTCAACAGCCTAAACCTGACCTCAGAGAAAATGTCCACAATTAACATCCCCATCCAAACTCTCAAATCTATAATCCCCAACTTAAATATTTCCAAGTGGATAGAATTTGGGATCTCAAATCTGAATGATATCATAGAAAATAACCAACTCCAGTCATTCTCCTACCTAAAGTGGAAATATAAACTCCC
This sequence comes from Hyperolius riggenbachi, assembly GCF_040937935.1. NCBI lineage: Eukaryota > Metazoa > Chordata > Amphibia > Anura > Hyperoliidae > Hyperolius > Hyperolius riggenbachi. The sequence continues at coordinate 332,698,787 of NC_090650.1, forward strand.
TGACTCGGAGCAATATAGTTACTACCAGATAGCCCACTTAAACAAAAAAAGGCCTTTACGTATACCTAAATTCCCTACAAACCTCTGGTCCTCTCTGACTACCCCTACTAAACGACAAAAGGGCATAACATTATGGTACTCCTGGATCACTAAAGACAGTATCTTTAATCTAGATAAATATATAAACACCTGGGGATGGGATCTGAACTCCTCAATAAGCTTGACAGAGGTGACTAGAGCCATCACAAATATTAGGAAATATTCGAAGTGCGCTTCCCACATCGAAACAGTTCAGAAAATACTAACGAAATGGTACTACACCCCAGTCAAGCTTGCTAAATTCTCCACAGAAACTACCCCATTATGCTGGAGACAGTGCGCCCATACAGGAACTTTAGTGCACCTCTTATGGGAATGCCCTAAAATACATCCATTTTGGGAGGAAATAGAAGCTATGTTGTATAAAGTGCTAGAAACTAATTTTAAACTATCGCCCAAAATGGCCCTATTCTCCACAGATATGGACCAACTCCCCAAACATTTGAGACTGGTCTCCACTCACATTCTATGTATCGCTCGCCAGCTAATAGTGTCCAACTGGAAACAAATCGATAGACCCAACCTCAACCAATTATTAAACACACTGAAATTCAACCTCCAGATGGAAAAACTTTTTAAACTCCGCAATAATCAAAATATATACTTAGACAACTGGACCTTTAACTGGAATAGGTTGACACCCTAAACATAAAATAAGACCCAACAGCCATTTTATAAAAAGCATAATAGACCAGAGAATTCTGAGGGAAAAGATACTTATGGATCCTACTCTCCCGCCACCCTCCCACCCTAGATCCCACCATTCCTCCTGGTAGAGGTGCCCCCCCCCCTCCCTGAACTGTAACCCCAGCTACCATTGATGGGAGAGACTGGGGCTCTACAGTGTTGCACTAGAACCAAAGCAGTCAGCAAGTACTATTAGTTGCACAGGAAATGGGAACGTGTTATTATACCTAAACCAACCAGAATTCGAGATGTATTACCTTAGGATTAATAGTTTATTAGTTGTAGGTAGAGTTTGGGATAATGCTCATTCATCTCACTTATCTGGAAGTAGTTTGTTCTAAATGTATGTAAACCAAGCTTTAATATTACGGTCTTTATGTATTTTAAAACTTTATGTAGATTATACTGTCTGTATTGAGTATACTAAGGCTATTACCACATGTATGTTCAGAGTTAAAAATTTAATAAAAACCTATTGATACAAAAAATTTAACATATCAGGATAAATATATCAAATATTTAGGAATCCACTTAGCAAAAGATCTGTCAGATCTTTATAAATTTAACTGTCCACCCATATTCGCAAAGTTGGGTCAGGACCTACAGAACTGGAATAAATATACGGTGATATCTATTTGTCAGGCAGAATTCATTTGGTTAGAATGACATTGCTCCGCAGAGTCTTATATCTATTCCAAATGATCCCAGTTACAGTTTCTCTAAGGGACATTGCAAAACTACAACGCGAACGATTCATTTGGGTAGGTAAGCGCCCCGAATTGAAAGAAAAATCCTCACTTTGGCCAAATCTGTTGGGGGAGTGGAAATGCAGTCTCTGACCACCTAATACAAAACTGTGCAGATAGCACAGCTAACTCTAATTAATACTTCTGTCCATACCCCATTGTGGGTGGGCTTGGAATCGGACCTCCTTTCCCCCTTAAAGAGACTCCGTAACAAAAATTGCATCCTGTTTTTTATCATCCTACAAGTTCCAAAGGCTATTCTAATGTGTTCTGGCTTACTGCAGCACTTTCTGCTATCACAGTCTCTGTAATAAATCAATGTATCTTTCCCCTGTCAGACTTGTCGGCCTGTGTCTGGAAGGCTGCCAAGTTCTTCAGTGTTGTGGTTCTGCTATGAACTCCCCCTTCCAGGCCCCTCTGTGCACACTTATTTAGATTAGGGCAGCTTCTCTCTTCTCTCTTATCTTTTACAAGCTGGATAAATCGTCCTCTGAGCTGGCTGGGCTTTCACATACTGACGAAATTCAGACAAAAGCTGTTTGCAGGAAGAAAAGAGCAGCCTGAAACTTCAGTGCATGAGAGATGCAGGAGGAAAGAAACACACAAATGATCTCTTGAGATTCAAAAGGAAGGGTGTATACAGCCTGCTTGTGTATGGATGTATTTTCTATGTGTGGACATACTGAACATCAACCTACTTCCTGTTTTGGTGGCCATTTTGTTTGTTTATAAACAATCTTTTTAAAACAGTTTTTGACTACTTTTAATGCAGCGGGGAGCGGCGAAATTGTGACAGAGGTTAATAGGAGATGTCCCCTAACGCACTGGTATGTTTACTTTTGTGCGATTTTAACAATACAGATTCTCTTTAAAGGAGTCATCAGGCAAACGGTGCTAGGTGAAAAATGCATGTCTGCCTCTTACCGTTTTTGTTTTTTTTGTTTGTTTTATTTTTGTTTTTTGCAGGATCGCCTCCTTTACTGTCTTCTACAATGGCTCCATTCTCCGGTGTTCACTCCGGTCGGGGACCCGACCTCGAGGTCGGGGTTCCCCGCAACCTGGAATTAATTTGGCCACTCAGGCGCAGTAGTTATTTCATGATATTACCGCTGGCGCGATTGGATCACATTGCGTCCTTACGCACGCATACTATAGCCGTTGGAGGCGTGTTTGTGCTTGCCATTCTCGCTCGCAAGTCAAACCCTTCACTTCAGTCACTGCCTACCAAACCCAGCCTCCGTCTAGTATCGCGCACGATGCTAGGCGGAGGCTGAAGGCAGGGTTTGGTGGGCGTTGACTGAAGCGGAGGGTTTGGCTTGCGAGCGAGGACGGCAAGCTCAAACACGCCTCCGATGGCTACAGTATGCGTGTGCAGGGGTACAGAAGCAGGCTTATGCGTTCCTGTGTGTGCCAGCGTTCCGCACACAGGATATGTCTACAACACCTGAGTGGGACCATTAACTTCTGTGGCATAGGGATATTACCGGCCCGAATAGCGGCAAAACAATCAATTTCGGGGGACAATGGAGACTGCGACCCAGCTTGGCATAACCTAAAGAACAGCTGGAGGTAGGCGAATGGAATGCTGGTTATATTGCTTGATGATTCCTTTAACATTTAAAGGGATAATGTGGACTATATATAAATCTCCCTCATATTAAATCACTATCTCCTGCAACCACCCCATCTTTGTCTACTTGGAAAGCTATCCGATATAAGTATTCTCTCCAGTCCCATGTTTCTCTGATGGCTGAGCTATTATGGAGTCCGGAATTTGAACCGGGACATACCTCAGAGGCTTTCACTTGGTGGCTATCTCATAAACTCACACCAGTTGGAAAATGTGTCCGGCAATCTCGTATTATATCTCTTAAGGACTTTAAACAGACTTTCCACCTGCCAATACGGGAGATGTTCAGAATCGATCAGGTTTTCCATTTCCTCAAATCTCAGACACCTACTGGGCAAGCTCTCACATATTCATTTTATGAGGTTCTTTGCAAAATGTCATGTTATACAGTGATGAATGACATGAAGAGATCTGATAAGGCCCCTTACATACTTAAATGGGAGACTGGTTAAGAGATGGGGGGCCCATATGCAATTTACTTTTTCTCCTAAGTTTTCTCCCAGGAGATAATTTTTCATCTTTAATTTAAAATAATTTTTAGCACTTTGCAATTGAAAAAGTACCAAAAAGTAGATGAAAAAGTAATGTCAACATTATTTTGAGTATTTGTTTGCTTGCTAGTGGTGTAAAAGGCAATATATTTACAAGTTGCGAAAATATCACCTGGGAGAAAACACAGATGAAAAAGTGAATTGCATATGGCCCGGGGTCACTGTTGTGGGACTTTAACCAAGTATAGTATGTGCTTTTCCACTCTTGAATGTTCCATCAAGTTGCTGCATCGTGCATCGTAAATAAGTTAGACCCTTCTAGATCCCCTCTTTGTTTTAGAGGTTGTGGTCATGTAGGCATGTAGTGGCACACTTGGTGGTCCTGCTGTAGAGCCCAGCAGTATTGAAGGATTATATGGAAAACAATTAATACTGTGCTGGGTCGCCAAACCCCTTTTAGTCCAAATATGCTCCTGTTAGGTGATAGACCCTTCAAACTTAGTTATCCATCTCATAAACTAATACAGCAAGCACATAGCTTCTATTGCTAGGAGAGTTTTGGCTAAAAATTGGCTTTCCCCAAATTTGCCGGTCCAGGATGTATTTAATTTGGTCTCTGAGATTATGTTGGCTGCCCATATTACAGCTAAAATAATGGATAACATGCAGGGGCTTCATAACACGTGGGCTCCCTGGATTGCTTGGTTAGAAAATAATGGTTTGTCCCACTACCTCCACAACTACTGAATCCATTTGGTGAACTGAATTTTACTGCTGGGTACCTCTAATTATAACAATAACAATAATATTTATATATAGCGCTTTTCTCCCTGGGGACTCAAAGCGCTGTGACCCTGCATTATGCAGTCTCAAAGGCTCGGGAGAAAAGGTGAGTTTTTAGCCTTTTTTTAAAGCTGTCCAGAGAAGGAGCATCTCGTACTGATTGTGGAAGTGAGTTCCATAGAGTAGGGGCTGCGTAGGAAAAGGCCCGAGCACCAAATGTTAAGTGTATCCTGGGAATAACCAGCTTCATCTTGTTGGCAGAGCGGAGGGTGCGTGAAGGGGCATAAAGTTCCAATAGATCCGCTATGTATTTGGGTCCCATGTGGTGTAGAGCCTTGAATGTCAGCAGGCAGATCTTAAAATTGATTCTCCATTTTACTGGCAACCAGTGAAGAGTTTGCAGTACTGGGGTGATGTGTGAGCTGCGGGGGGCATTGGCTAGGAGTCTGGCTGCAGCATTCTGTACTAGCTGTAAGGGGCGCAGAGCCTTATCTGTAGATCCGATGAACAGGGCGTTGCAGTAGTCTAGGCGGGAGGATACAAATGCGTGAACCAGGGCAGGTAGGTCTTCAGCTGGGATAAGGTGTTTGATTTTCGCTATATTTCTTAGATGGAAGAAGGAAGACTTGACGACAGCTGATACCTGCTGTCTGAGTTTTAGATTTCCATCCAGGATCACCCCAAGGTTTCGCACAGAGTCTTTATACTGTACAGTATCTCCCCCAATTGCTAGTTTGAGGTGGTGAGCGTTTTGAACTTTATCCATCATGTGTGGACCACCTACCACCAACACCTCTGTTTTGTCAGAGTTCAGCCTCAGCCAGCTGGTGTTCATCCAATTTTGTAAATCCACTAGACACGCATTTATGGATGCTGATGGGTCTTGGGTGCCAGGCTTGAAGGACAGATACAGTTGTGTGTCATCTGCATAACAATGGTATCCTAGGCCATAGTTCTGGATTATTTTGCCCAGTGGGAGCATATAGGCTGCAAAGAGTAATGGTGATAGTACAGAACCCTGTGGAACTCCATAGGCAAGTGGCACTGGATTAGAGTAGTGTGTGCCCAGACATACTTGCTGTGTCCTGCCAGATAGGAAGGTCTGAAACCATCTAAGAACAGTACCCCTTAGGCCACAGTAATTCTTCAGTCGCTGGATAAGAATTTCATGATCCACAGTATCAAATGCTGCTGACAAGTCAAGAAGAATCAGAATTGAGCAATCACCCTTGTCCCTTGCAGTAAGTAGATCATTCATTACTGGGACTAATGCTGTTTCAGTGCTGTGCCTTTTCCTGAATCCTGACTGAAAAGTATCAAAGATGTTGTTATCTGTAAGCCTGGCTTCTAGCTGGTTGGCGACTGCTTTCTCGATAACTTTTGATAGGAATGGTAAGTTCGCCACAGGTCTGTAGTTGGTTACAGAATCAGGATCTAGTGATGGTTTCTTCAGGAGGGGTTTTATGATTGCTTTCTTTAGTTCTTCGGGGAAAAGACCACTTTGCAAGGAGCACTGAGTGATTTTGTGAAGTGCTGGCCTGATCAGCTCTGGGCACTGCATTAAGGATCCAGTTGGGCCAGGATCCAGGTCGCAGGTAGTGGGGCGGAGACTTTGAATGAGAATTCCAAAATCTTCTACACTCAGAGTGTCAAAGACTTGCCATGGTGGTACGGTAGTAGGCATATGCAACGTCCAGTGGTCAATTGATGTAGTTGGTGTAATGCTGGCACGGATGGTAGACACCTTGTTTGTGAAGAAGGCAGAGAATTCTTCACACCTTTCCCTGGAGTATGTGGTTGGGGCTTTTAGGCAGGAAGGATTGCAGAGTGATTCCACTGTGTGGAAGAGTTGAGCAGCTCTGTTATTGGCTGTAGATATTTTGTGCGAGATAAAGTCTGATTTTTTCTTGGTTATTGCTTGTTGGTATTGTCTGAGGTGTTGAACTAGGCTAGATTTGTGCTCCTCAGTCCCTGATTTACGCCACTGTCTTTCTAGTCTGCGCCCTTTCTTTTTTAGATCCATGATGGTTTTGTCAAACCAATTAGCTTTCTGCTTTTTGGTTGCTGATTTGGTGCGCCATGGGGCAATACTGTCAAGGGTTTCATATATCGTGGTGTTGTACTGGGTTACTAGAGTGTTTGGGTCCATTTGGCTGTGGAGCAGATTTGTAAAATCCAGGTTGGCAGTTATCCTCTCCGGTGTTAATTTACTCAGGGGACGGGTTTTGATGGTTTCTTTAGGGAGCTGCTTGATAGGGTGATGTTCAATAGTAAACTGTATCATGTGATGGTCTGACCACACCACTGGGGTTACTGTTATGTTACTAATGTCCATTCCGAGGTGGAACAGCAAGTCTAGCGTATGCCCTCCTCTGTGGGTAGCAGATTTTACAACTTGTGTGAAGCCTAGTCCACCCATGAGATTTATTAGTTCATTTGCATCTTGTGATTGAGTGTTATCAGCCCGGACGTTGAAGTCACCAAGGATGATCCATCTCGGATAAGACAGAGCTAGCATGGCCAGAAGTTCTGGGAATTCCTGTAGGAAAGGGTCAGCATCTCCGGGGGGACGATAAACCACTAAAATTTTGAAGCCTTTACCAGCTGAGATCTGGGCACCTATACATTCAAAGGACTTTGTTGAGCCAACATTCAGGGCTCTGAGCTGCAGAGTTGTTTTGCCACAAATTGCTACACCCCCTCCTCTGCGGTCTCGTCTTCCCTCACTTAGGACTGAGTAATTGTATGGGATGGTTGCTTCCAGTGTGGGGCCCGCATTGGCATCAATCCAGGTTTCAGTGATGCATGAAAAATCGCATGTCTGAATAAGGTCCGCAATAATGGCTGTCTTATTGTTTATAGAGCGGGCATTGCAGAGCAATGCGGTGACTGCATGGGGCTTAGCAATGGCGACTGGGTTCACTGCTGGGGTGTTACTGCATCTCTGACTAGGGACATGGTAACTTCTGCTACTTTCAGCCTCTGATTTCCAGTAAACATCACTGGAGATCGCTGGAAAGTTCGCTGTTACATTTATTGTTCAAAAATTGTTAGCTGTTTTTGTTAACTTGTTCTGATTTATTATTCTACTTGTACTACATGGTTATAGCCCCTGCGTGAGTTTATTTGAGCGTTCTAGCTTATTTCTTATACAAAATCTAAATAAACACCCTTGGAAACTAAATTCTGTAATTTTGTTTTCTTTTATTTTGGTACAGAAAATAAACATTTTCAGCTTGTCTATAAAAAGATTTCACTAGACATAGGCCTCAACCCTAAGACACCCTAAACTCTCTATTTCACAATTTATCACAGTTAGAATACAATTATTAAACAAAAGATAAGATATCACATCTTTGGATGCGCCTAGAAGCTGCCCACTGAAAAAGAAAGTGCTGTGTTAACTATTTGAATGCTGTTCTGCTACCATTTTTTTGTGATAATAGGTTTTATGGTGTAAATCTTTTAGAGCAAAGAATAAATGCTGAGTTTTATACCACTTTAAAGATTAAAAAAAACCTTGTGACATAAGTTTTCTAGGTGACATTTTTAAACTTGTCAATAAAATGCCTTTTAAACCACCAGTAAGAAAACATATACTCAAAATAATTTTGATAGCATCTTTTCACCTACTCTTTAGGTACTTTTTCCACTGCAAAGTGCTAAACAGTTATTATAAATTAAAGATGAAAATGTTTCTCCTAGGAGAAAACTCGGGAGAGAAAGTGAATTGCAAATGGCTCACATGCAATTAAATTTTTCTCCTGAGTTTTCTCCTAAGTTATATTTTCAAACTTGCCAATAAGGGCTGGGGCCCACTAAAAGGTGCTATCACAATCGCTAGCGTCTTGCGGTAGCGTTTTGTAATTGATTTTAGAAGCGATTTCCCTGCTCCTATACAATACATTAAAGTGCACGCTCTCACAAAATGCTGCATGTCCTGCGATTACGATTGGTTCTAATCGCAATCGCTCTAATGGGTTCACTGCCATTCACTTTCATTGACAAAGCATTTTTGAAATTGCTGGCGATTGTCAACGGTCCAAAAACGCTCACAAAAGCGTTCTACTGGGTCCCAGCCCTGAAATGCCTTTGAAATCGCCAGCAAGCAAAAAATACTTGACCACTTCACCACTAAAGTTTTTTTTTACCCCTATGGACCATAGCAAAAACTTTATTAATACTTATCACACCAAAATTATAGATGCCTTGTTTTTTTTTGGGGGGGGGGGGGGGGGGGGAGTGCCACGAATTAGGTTTTTTGGAGTGTTCTATTTATTTTTAGTAATTACTTTACTTTCTATTCATTTTAAAGGAGAAATGAAAAAAAAATTACACTATTTCTCCAATTCCGGACGCTATTTTTAAAATAAATAATGCTATTGTAAATAAAACCCACACATTTTATTTGCCCATTTGTCATGATTAATGTAACATTTAAATTATGTCCCTAGTACAATGTATGGCGAGAGTGTATTTTGAAATAATGGTGTATTTTTTCTGTTTTGTAGGGGTTTTTTTTTGTACCCCATCAATGATTACAAGCCCTTATTTGCAAAAAAATAATACATAGTAAAAAAAAAACGAATCCCTAACGTAATTATTTGTTTTGGGTTTTTTTTAATGCGGTAATTTTTTTTATTTTTTTATTATTTGCAAGTGTTTTCATTTTTAAACAATGAGGGCAGGGGAGGGCGGAAGGACAGTGTATTTTATTTATACAGTGTCAGATTTAGTGTAAAATGAGTATTTAATGAATTTTTTTTTACCACTAGATGTCCCCACACACTATTCTGCGTGCCCTGAACATGTTCCCATTCACCAATCACAAATGTGTCAGTCGCCATGGGTACTCACGTCAGGAGCAAACATGTGCAGCTTGAGTAACGCATTAAAAGGTCTGTTTGCTGTTAATGGACAAACAGGATGTTTGAATATGTCTATTGGTCCTTAAGTGGTTCAAATAATTTTAATGTAAAAAAAAGTATGCTTTCTTAAAAAAGAAAGTATTTGCGATAATTCAGGTTGGAGTGAGCTCCGAGATGTTTCCCAGTGCATCACTGCTGAAATATGCAAATTATCCATTAATTAATGTGGCACTATGGGGTAGGACGTCAAACACCCAGAGTTACAGATAACCCAGAAGGCTCACAGTGAACCAGAACTCACAGAAGTATGTGAGGGGCTATGGTACTTTCTCACCTACTTTTTTTAATTATTTTTTCTATTGCAAAGTGCTGAAAAGTTATAATTGCATGTGGGCCCTTGTGGCAAATTGTACGCAGGTTTTTTTAATAGTTTATACAATGTTGAATGTTCTGGTTTTAGCTACCAATCTCTTTCCTAGAAATAAATGTCATAGGTCAGTACATAGGATAAGAAAAAGGTGGAGGCACCAATCTCAGAAGAGAAAATAGGGAACACTGAGAGCTCAATATAGTGTAGTATGTAAAGTAAATGGGTAATTGAGAAGTAACGATATACTCACAAACCAGGGTTACCGCATAGGCAACCACTGTGAAGGCAGGTGAGGAGATTAGACCTGTCCTCACTCAGGATTAAGATTTTGCTCTCTGTAGATCAGAAAAAGAAAGGGGATATTGGTATTGTAAGAGAAAACAGAGGCGCCAAAGGGATAAAATGTATTTAAAAGTTTTAAAATGTTTGTCGGGAGGCAGTGGTGGACTTACCTCCCCAAAGTAGACATGAATCTATCGATTTTCACACAGAAAAATGTATTCACATACTCCAACAAACAATGCAACGCATTTCGCAGGTTTATTCCTGCTTCCTCAGGCAATAACAGGGAGGAGTACAAAACAGTATAGTCTCAAGGTACCGCTAAGCGCCTCTGTGAACTGTGAACAGAGGCGCTTAGCGGTACTTTGAGACTATACTGTTTTGTACTCCTCCCTGTTATTGCCTGAGGAAGCAGGAATATACCTGCGAAACGCATTGCATTGTTTGTTGGAATATTTGAATACATTTTTCTGTGTGAAAATCGACCGTGTTATGTCTACTTCGGGGAGGTAAGTCTACCACTGCCTCCCGAGAAATTTTAAAGGTTTTAAATACATTTTATCCTTTTGGCGTCTCTGTTCTCTCTTACAGTCTCAGAAGAGTTTATGGAGGCAGTTTTGAATGCTAAGAAAGGCAAAAGCTCAGGCCTAGACCGCTGCAGTGCAAACTATAATCACTTTGCAAATAAACCAGCTCGTCTTTTTTGTAAAATTGTTAATCCTGAAGGACCTGGGGCAATCATCTCCAGGGAAATAATGTGATTATTACATTGATCCTTAAAAAGGGGAAAACTACAAAGGAATGTCCCCATTTCTGACCAATATCTCTTATTAACCACTATTCAATAATCCTGGTTTACAGACTGGAGAAATGGGTTCAGAAAGCATAATCACTTGCAGGGAAATACACAACTATCAATATAATACATCAATGCAGAGAAAGAAAAGTAAAAGCAGTAGTGATTACAATAACCACTGAGAAAACATTTGACCGACTAATAGATGTACAGAGGCGCCAATAGGATAAAAGATACTAAAATGTTTAAAAAATTTCGGGTGGCGGCGGTGGACCAGCCACTCAAAAAAGGACTTGATGCTGTCACTTGAAAACAAGATAATTTATTCACATACTCCACGAACAAATATCGCAACGCTTTTCACGGGCACAATCCCGCTTCATCAGGCATTCAACAATGGGAGTATTACACATGTGCAGGTCCAATATACGCTTTACAGAGGTGCCAAGCGTATATTGGACCTGCATATGTGTAATACTCCCATTGTTGAATGCCTGATGAAGCGGGATTGTGCCCGTGAAACGCGTTGCGATATTTGTTCGTGGAGTATGTGAATAAATTATCTTGTTTTTCAAGTGACAGCATCAAGTCCTTTTTTGAGTGGCTGGTCCACCGCTGCCACCCGAATTTTTAAAAACATTTTAGTATCTTTTATCCTATTGGCGCCTCTGTACATCTATTTGTCAAGATTTCCACCCTCGGTGGAAGGGTGATAAACCCTCTTTCCTTCTTCAGAGAGCGACATTTTATTCCTGAGTGGGGACAGGTCTAATCTCCCCACCTGCCTATACAGTGGTTACCTGAGCGGTAACCCATGCTTGTGAGTATAATACTTACTAACCATAATCTCCCTTTGATCCAATACATACTACACCATATTGGGCTCTCGGTTTTTCTCTTTATATTTGACCGACTGTCCAGGAAGTTTATTTTTGCCTATTGAATGAATGTGGCCTGGGTGACCGATTTATTGGAAAGATAAAAATGCTATATGTGAGTGAAACAGCACAGGTGAAAGTAGCATAATAGCAATAAAATGTAATACATATAATGGACTCAGACAAACCTGTCCCTTGTCTCCGTGGCTAATTAACCTTTGCCTAGAAACAAGCAGTTTAACCACTTGAGGACCGCAGTGTTAAACCCTCCTAAAGACCAGGCAATTTTTCAATAAATTGGCCACTGCAGCTGCAGGGCCGCACATGTCAGCACACAAGTGATCCCCCCCTCCCTTTCTCTCCACCAACAGAGATTTGTGTTTTTTGTCTATCTGGAAGGTCTATGGATCCCAGAAGACCACAACAATACGGTTATCACTAGTGCATTGTATGTGGATAATATTTGTTTCGGAAATATAGTGTTTTGGGTTGTTTTTTCTTGCAAATTGCAAAACCTTATTTGCAAAAATAACAGTAATATACCCTTATGGAATACAGTGGCCTCATAAAATTAGCAGCGATGTGACAGGGCTGTCCCCCTGGGAGGCTCAGGAGCGATTGACTCTCATCGGCTGAGGGGAGGGAAAAATTGTTTTTTTATTAAAAAATGACAAACAATGAAAAAAAAAAACATTGTGGGAGTGATTAGAGCTCACCAACAGAAAGCTCTGTTGGAGGGCAGAAAAGGGGGGGAATCACTTGTGTGCTGAGTTGTATGACCCTGCAGCGAGCCCTTAAAGCTGCAGTGGCCTAATTTGTAAAAGATAGCCTGGTCACCAGGGTGGTAAAGCCTGTGGTCCTTAAGTGGTTAAGGTGTAGATATGTTTTCACAGTGAGAGAGTTATCTTATCATTTCTGTCCTTAAGTTATCACCTCTGTAGTTATTTTCACATGCAGTATATAGGGAAGGGAGGAGCAGTTGCAGACAGAAAGTAGCGCCACCCCTCCTGCTGCCTCCTCTGTCAGGTCGATTACACTTAAGGTGGCCATACACTGGTCGATGTGCCATTAGATCGACCAGCTGACAGATCCCTATCTGATCGAATCTGATCAGATAGGGATCGTATGGCTGCCTTTACTGCAAACAGATTGTGAATCGATTTCAGCCTGAAACCGATCACAATCTGTTCAGCTGCTCCTGCCGCCTGTCCCCCCCCCCCCCCCGTATACATTACCTGAGGCTGGCTCCCGGGCGTCTTCTCCGCACTGCACCGCACCGCTGTTCTTGCTCCATCCCGGCGCTTCCTGTGTTACTCCGTGACCAGGAAGTTCAAATAGAGCGCCCTCTATTTCAACTTCCTGGTCACCGGAGTGACACAGGAAGTATAAGCGTACACTGGGACATGCGGAAATGCGGTGCAGCGAGGAGAAGAGGACCCCGGAGCCAGCTTCAGGTAATGTATACATGCTCGGATCGGGCCCGAATCGTACGCCGCAAGCGACGCGCTCCTACCGCCGGGCGATCGAGGGTAATTTCCCGCACGGCGCGATCGACGGTCCGATCCGATTTCGGGAGGGAATCGGATCGGCGGGTGCGTTTAGCGCAAGCGATTGGCAGCAGATCCGATCCCAGGATCGGATCTGCTGTCGAAACGGCCGTGAATCGAGCCAGTGTATGGCCTGCTTTAGCCTGTGTACACTGCCAGGATAGGAGAGAGGCTGTGGCTGGGTATGTTTGTGTGTGGCTGTGTGTGTATATATATAATATATATATATATATACAGGGAGTGCAGAATTATTAGGCAAATGAGTATTTTGACCACATCATCCTCTTTATGCATGTTGTCTTACTCCAAGCTGTATAGGCTCGGAAGCCTACTACCAATTAAGCATATTAGGTGATGTGCATCTCTGTAATGAGAAGGGGTGTGGTCTAATGACATCAACACCCAATATCAGGTGTGCATAATTATTAGGCAACTTCCTTTCCTTTGGCAAAATGGGTCAAAAGAAGGACTTGACAGGCTCAGAAAAGTCAAAAATAGTGAGATATCTTGCAGAGGGATGCAGCACTCTTAAAATTGCAAAGCTTCTGAAGCGTGATCATCGAACAATCAAGCGTTTCATTCAAAATAGTCAACAGGGTCGCAAGAAGCGTGTGGAAAAACCAAGGCGCAAAATAACTGCCCATGAACTGAGAAAAGTCAAGCGTGCAGCTGCCAAGATGCCACTTGCCACCAGTTTGGCCATATTTCAGAGCTGCAACATCACTGGAGTGCCCAAAAGCACAAGGTGTGCAATACTCAGAGACATGGCCAAGGTAAGAAAGGCTGAAAGACGACCACCACTGAACAAGACACACAAGCTGAAACATCAAGACTGGGCCAAGAAATATCTCAAGACTGATTTCTCTAAGGTTTTATGGACTGATAAAATGAGAGTGAGTCTTGATGGGCCAGATGGATGGGCCCGTGGCTGGATTGGTAAAGGGCAGAGAGCTCCAGTCTGACTCAGACGCCAGCAAGGTGGAGGTGGAGTACTGGTTTGGGCTGGTATCATCAAAGATGAGCTTGTGGGGCCTTTTCAGGTTGAGGATGGAGTCAAGCTCAACTCCCAGTCCTACTGCCAGTTTCTGGAAGACACCTTCTTCAAGCAGTGGTACAGGAAGAAGTTTGCATCCTTCAAGAAAAACATGATTTTCATGCAGGACAATGCTCCATCACACGCGTCCAAGTACTCCACAGCGTGGCTGGCAAGAAAGGGTATAAAAGAAGAAAAACTAATGACATGGCCTCCATGTTTACCTGATCTGAACCCCATTGAGAACCTGTGGTCCATCATAAAATGTGAGATTTACAAGGAGGGAAAACAGTACACCTCTCTGAACAGTGTCTGGGAGGCTGTGGTTGCTGCTGCACACAATGTTGATGGTGAACAGATCAAAACACTGACAGAATCCATGGATGGCAGGCTTTTGAGTGTCCTTGCAAAGAAAGGTGGCTATATTGGTCACTGATTTGTTTTTGTTTTGTTTTTGAATGTCAGAAATGTATATTTGTGAATGTTGAGATGTTATATTGGGTTCACTAGTAAAAATAAATAATTGAAATGGGTATATATTTGTTTTTTGTTAAGTTGCCTAATAATTATGCACAGTAATAGTCACCTGCACAAACAGATATCCCCCTAAAATAGCTAAAACTAAAAACAAACTAAAAACTACTTTCAAAAATATTCAGCTATGATATTAATGAGTTTTTTTGGGTTCATTGAGAACATGGTTGTTGTTCAATAATACAATTATTCCTCAAAAATACCACTCGCCTAATAATTCTGCACTCCCTGTATATATATATATATATATATATATATATATATATATATATATATATATATATATATATATATATATATATATATATATATATATATATATATGCTTGGTGTTTCTCTTTCCCTCCCTCTCTGTGTGCCTGCTGTGTATATATCTCTCTATACAGAGTCTTCTGCATAAACCAGTAAATAATACAGCAAACAGCTCAGAATGCTTCATTTTACATTGATCTTTAATAACTCTCCACCTAATGACAGCTCAGGCCAGGTGATAACTCCTCACAGACTTAACTCTTGCATTCCTCTTTGTGAATTAACAGCCTGTCTTTAACTTTAGAATTCTGTAGTTATTTTGAGGATTGAATAGTTAACTTTAGAGATCTCTCCTTAACTTAAAGACAGAAGAGTTAACTTTAGGTTTGCACAAGGTTAATTGATTTGTGAATACTGCATGCCATATCACCATGGTGATAACACTAGAAACAGCTCAGAAACCTTATTAAAGACAGGAGATGAGCTTAGTGAATTAAGGCCATAGTGTCTCTCATTCACAGAGTGCAGGGAGGCGGGGGAGTGGCAGAGAGCAGTGGTGGGGGGACAGAGAGGCATGTCATGAGGCGGTGAACATGCCTCTGTGTCCCATCTGCCCCCCCCCTCCCATAAACTGCCTCGGGTTCTCTTTAAAAAGGAGAGTCCCCAAGGTAACAATTTATGTATTTTTTATAAAATTCTGTCACTTTGTTTTCTTTTTACAAGCTTTTTATTTAGGTATGGAATATATGAAACTATATTAAGTTTGTCACTAAAAAGAATTCACAAGACATAGGCCTCAACTCTAAAACACCCTAAAAATCTATTCTACAACTTATCACTGTTAAAATAATACCACATAGCTCTCATTTGATGGTTAGTTGGACATCTAGCAGGCCATTAACTCCGAAGTATGCAAGTGCCTTTGTACAGGCCAATTTTTGCCACAAAGTATTTTAGTGCCATACTTTGATTGCATAGCTCCAGAAGAGCCTGAACAGCAGAAAAAAAATCCACAAATGTCACCATTATGGAAAGCTTACAACCAGGGCTTTTCAAAAGTGGGTGTTTTGTAAGCTACTGATTCATGTAATTTTGCTGAAACTTTCCCAGGTTTGATCATAATTGTGGGAATTAATTTTGTTTATGATAGATTTAGTTTGTCCCTACCAATTTTTATTTAACAGTGGTCCAGGCTATAAGACACATAAAACATGATTGTACAATTCTACAAATGATTGTACAACTCAATTCTACAATATTTTTTGTGGGCGTTTTGTCCACCATAGACTGTCATAATCTGCTAGTAGTGTATGGAAATTGTATGCGTGTTGCGATTTCATGCAGTGGGAAATCAGTTTTTGTTACATGTGCAACTCATGGTTCGAAAACAAAGGAGTGTGTCACCATTGAAAAGCATTATGTGTGATTTCACGTTGCACATGCATTTCAACAAATCCTTACTATTTACCTAAAATTGTTACTTTTTTATGAATGATTACTGTTACTGGATGCCGTGTCACATTGCTAAAAAACAAACTTGAAGTGAAAATAAAACCATGAGATAGTTATTCTATATGTAGTAGTAATGGTAAATAGAACATTACTAGCATAGAACAGAGTCTCATATTTTTATTTTCAGTTTAAGAGCTTCGTTTTTAACTTTCTTCCTATGGTAAGTTTTAAGCAGCTGCATTTTGTGAGTTTTTCACAGAGGGTCAAATATAAACTCTATATATTTATGCCAACAGGACCTATTTATTCTCCAAGGTCTGAATGATGTCACTCACACCATCCCCACGCTCTGTCCTAGAAATTCACACCAGCCCCACTGTTTTCCCACCCACTGATTAATAGCTACCCTGTTTACGCCCACCCAGTAATTTACTATGACCAGAAAAATAAAAGTTCTCAGACACATAATTGAGGTTAAACCTCCCCCAAACAAGCCTCTAATTCTCATTTAGATACTAATTTATCCATAATTACACTGTTACATTGGTTTGGTTTTAGTATAGCTGGACTCGGCTACAAATATTAGCGATGGTGGTGGTAGTGACTGTGATTTGCACTGGAGTGCATCTGCTGTCACTGTGCATGGCAGGAACCCGATACTATGCGTACCAAGCCTAAAGTTTTCCTGTAACTGTTACAAACAGTCTGCACAATAATCACAAGAGTCCTCTGAAGAAGCAGGTTGTATACTTGCGAAACAGCTGGCAGGCAACCCTTTTCCCCCACTGCTAACCACTCTGTAACCCGCCCACAATAAAGGGATTTTATGCAGCAGTGCCCGCTTCTCTCCTTTTCATTCAGTAAGCAGTAACTGGTATTCCAAATGTGCAGCTGTCCCACACAGGTGCAGTGAAAAGGTAGTCACTGAATGTGCTGGGCCTTGCACATTATAGCAATTAGCAAGGGCCAGCTGCCTGCGACTGACAGGGCTGTATATGCAAGTGTCAGTGGTCCACACAAAAAAAACACATAAAAAAACATTAGCTCTAAAAAGAGCTGTTTTGGGGTGCTTCTTAGCAATAAGTATCAGCAAGGAGCATGCTAACAAGCCTAGCAAGAGCCTAACTAAGTTTTCCCTAATCTGTGCAGCAACCTCTTGCCCTTCTCTCACTACCTACGCAGCCCACAGAGTGAGGAAATGGCCAACGCTGCTGCTTTTTATTAGGGGGGGAGCTCCAGGAGTGAGCGTAGCCTGATTGGCTGCCCTGTGTCTGCTGACTGTGATGTAGAGGGTCAAAGTTTAGCCCAATGATGTAGTATAGGGGGCGGGTCGAACTCGCATATAGTTCGCGGTTCACCGCGAAGGCGAACCACCGATGTTCGCGCAAATTGGTTCGCCGGCGAACCTTTCGGGCCATCTCTACTCAAGAGTATACATTTTATAGCCCATACCAGCTTCCCGGTCAGCACACTGTTAAACTGTAATATCACCCACTTGAGCCATAGAGAAACATGGACATTACCCTGCACATTATGTTGTAACTGACAGCTGCTGATAAATATATATATATTATTATTATATATATATAACAGCAACTGGTATATTTCAGTTCTGACAATACAGTGGATTGCAAAAGTATTCGGCCCCCTTGAAGTTTTCCACATTTTGTCACATTACTGCCACAAACATGCATCAATTTTATTGGAATTCCACGTGAAAGACCAATACAAAGTGGTGTACATGTAAGAAGTGGATCGAAGATCATACATCATTCCAACATTTTTTACAAATAAATAACTGCAAAGTGGGGTGTGCGTAATTATTCGGCCCCCTTGAGTCAATACTTTGTAGAACCACCTTTTGCTGCAATTACAGCTGCCAGTCTTTTAGGGTATGTCTCTACCAGCTTTGCACATCTAGAGACTAAAATCCTTGCCCATTCTTCTTTGCAAAACAGCTCCAGCTCAGTCAGATTAGATGGACAACGTTTGTGAACAGCAGTTTTCAGATCTTGCCACAGATTCTCGATTGGATTTAGATCTGGACTTTGTTTGGACCATTCTAACACATAGATATGTTTTTGTTTTAAACCATTCAATTGTTGCCCTGGCTTTATGTTTAGGGTCATTGTCCTGCTGGAAGGTGAACCTCCACCCCAGTCTCAAGTCTTTTGCAGTCTCCAAGAGGTTTTCTTCCAAGTTTGCCCTGTATTTGGCTCCATCCATCTTCCCATCAACTCTGACCAGCTTCCCTGTCCCTGCTGAAGAGATGCACACCCCGAGCATGATGCTGCCACCACCATATTTGACGGTGGGGATGGCGTGTTCAGAGTGATGTGCAGTGTTAGCTTTCTGCCACACATAGCGTTTTGCATTTTGGCCAAAACGTTCCATTTTGGTCTCATCTGACCAGAGCACCTTCTTCCACATGGTTGCTGTGTGCCCCACATGGCTTGTGGCAAACTGCAAACGGGACTTTTTATGCTTTCTGTTGACAATGCTTTTCTACTTGCCACTCTTCCATAAAGGCCAACTTTGTACAGTGCATGACTAATAGTTGTCCTATGGACTGAGTCTCCCACCTGAGCTGTAGATCTCTGCAGCTCGTCCAGAGTCAACATGGGCCTCTTGACTGCATTTCTGATCAGCGCTCTCCTTGTTCGGCCTGTGAGTTTAGGTGGATGGCCTTGTCTTTGTAGGTTTACAGTTGTGCCATACTCCTTCCATTTCTGAATGATCGCTTGAACAGTGCTCATTGGGATGTTCAAGGCTTTGGAAATCTTTTTGTAGCCTAAGCCTGCTTTAAATTTCTCAATAACTTGATCCCTGACCTGTCTTGGACCTGTCTTGTGTGTTCTTTGGACTTCATGGTGTTGTTGCTCCCAATATTCTCTTAGACAACCTCTGAGGCCCTCACAGAGCAGCTGTATTTGTACTGACATTAGATTACACACAGGTGCACTCTATTTAGTCATTAGCACTCATCAGGCAATGTCTATAGGCAACTGACTGCACTCAGATCAAAGGGGGGCGAATAATTATGCACACACCACTTTGCAGTTATTTATTTGTAAAAAATGTTTGGAATCATGTATGATTTTCGTTCCACTTCTCATGTGTACACCACTTTGTGTTGGTCTTTCATGTGGAATTCCAATAAAATTGATTCATGTTTGTGGCAGTAATATGACAAAATGTGGAAAACTTCAAGGGGGCCGAATACTTTTGCAACCCACTGTAATTACCAAAGTATACATTTTTAAAAGGCCTAAAGGGGGATCCGTCGATAATAATTAAAAAAGCGGACAAAGGGGGAGCAATCGTGGTCCAGAATCGGACGGATTATATCGATGAGATCAAAAGACAGCTGAGGGACATTAATACGTATAAAAGGCTGCCTAGAGTTCCAACAATAGAGTTTAAACATGAGATTGATATATTGCTTGATGATGCAGCAGAGACGGGGTTAATTACTAAAGAGCTGGCAGTGACTTTAAAATCAGATACACCAAGAGTACCTGTCTTTTATACATTGCCAAAAGTCCACAAAGATCTACATCGGCCCCCGGGAAGACCTATAGTGTCGGCAGTGGATTCTCTCCTGGAGCCTTTCTTTGTAGATACATGGTTGCAACCCATTGTTAAATCTGAGGAATGTTGTCTAAGAGATACTACGCAATTCCTTAACAAGCTTGACCACGTCGATGCCAGTGAGATCAAATTTTTGGTCAGCATGGATGTGGTCAATTTATATAATAATATAATTCATGAGGAAGCGCTGTCTTCAGTCAGGAGAAGACTTATTGATGACGAACGAATATCTAATGAGATGCTTGCATTTATCATGTCCTGCCTTGAATTTTGTCTATCCCATGCCTATTTCAGGTTTGGGGATGAATTCTATCTGCAGTGCCTCGGGGTGCCGATGGGGGCCCCTTATGCTCCTACTGTAGCTAATATTGTCATGTGTGACTTTGAAAAAGTCAATTTTTTGGGCTCGGAGGCCCCCGTTGGCATCCAGAGGTTCTGCAGATTTATTGATGACTTGTTCTTTGGGTGGACAGGGTCAGAAGAGGAGCTGCGATTGTTTTTTAATGCATTGAATGATAAATATACAACGCTTAAATTTAAAATGGAATACGGCCAGGATGTCTTTCATTTTTTGGATGTGGAGATAATTAAGAAAGCGGACGGTTTTGATACTGATTTATACCGCAAGGACACCAACAAAAATGGGTTTCTGTTGGCCAGCAGCTGCCATCCGAGACCTCTTGTCAATGGCCTACTAAAAAGCCAATATGTGCGATTACGACGGATTACGTCAAGTGATGCATTATATTGGAAACAAGCGCGGCTCTTCACACAGGATTTTGTAAAGAGAGGCTATGATATAAAGAAGTGTGAGGAATTTGCTAGAGAGGTGGGAGGAATAGCTAGAGAAACATTGAGGACGCATAAGGAGCATGAGCAGGAGGCAGAAACGGATGTCAATTTTATCACGACATTTTGTAGGGATGCGCCCATTCTGCGTGATACAGTGTTGAAGTTTTGGCCTTTGGTGGAGGCAGATGCCCAGTTGGCCCGTGTATGCAGGTCGCCACCCAGGTTTGTGTATAAAAAGGGCAAGTCAGTTAGAGACACCCTGGTGCGAGCAGACATGGGTAGATCAAAGCCAGCCAGACAATTGTTCTTGGGGGACCCTAAAAAGGGCACCTTTCCTTGTCTAAGTTGCCAGCACTGTAATGGGATCATTAAGGGTCCCACAGTGCATCAACCTAGGACAGGTGAATCTATTCCTTTAAGGGATTTTGCCACATGTGACACGAAGGGGGTTGTGTATCTGATCAAATGTCCATGCGGCCTGGCCTATGTCGGCCAGACCTCTAAGGATATAAAAACACGCTTGAATGAACATCGTAGTCATATACGCAACCCCGAAGCCCTCAGAGAGAGAATGGAAAAAGAGGAGAAGGAGAAAGGGAAAAAGCGAGGGTATCCTTTGGCCAGACATTTCATAGAAATGAGGCATAGTGTCAGCCAATTGAGGTGGCAGGTCCTTGAAGTGGTTGAAAGACAGGAGGGTACAGATTTCAGAACTATATTGTTAAGACGGGAGGCCTGGTGGATGGACTGACTGGGTACGTAGCTACCAAATGGTCTAAACGACGACTTCAGTCTGAAATGGTTTTTTGTGACATCATAGCTGTTCTCTATAGTAAGGGTTAAATTGTGAATTTAAGTATGTGCCCATGTCACAGCAAAGTACGTGTCTATGTCACAGCATGTTATATAATGAATATGTTTTCTCCAGTTGGATTAAGCACTTGATAAAGGGCTCCACGCCGGAAACGTCGTGCTTATTTGTATGTGCTATATAACCGCTGCAAATAAATGTGAAACTTGTGGAGAATTTCCTGGTTTGCCGACTGGTTGAGTCTAGATTGGTTCTGCATGATTGGACTTGATACTTGAGGTTGGATGGATCCTCTTTCCGATCTGTGACTCCCAGCATAAGAGATGTTTTGACCAAGGCCTGCAGGTTATGTACTTCAGTGGTGTACATTTGTCAAGTGCAATAGAAACTGGACGATATAGATACAGCCAAACATACTGTGGACAGTACCAGAGGGGGCAGAGGTAAGCTATGATGTGGTCTTCTTCTGGATTCCAGACCATATTCTTACTTTATAAAACATAACTGGTAATTTGAAGGGGAAATATAATTCATAACATTCAAAGAAAAAAGTATTGTTGAGGCACTGATCTATTTTTACGGCAATTTAATAGCCAAAACAAGCAATCATTGGGCAGTAATTTGTTAAGTTCACAGTATTCACAGACTCACTGTTCCACTGACACAATCTACAGATGTTCCCTTCTGTAATTTCATGTCTTTACTTCAGGCCTGCAATGTCTTTATGTCACTAATTAGTCCTTAACCATTTTTTTGTATAACTTTTCCTATTGCTTCCCGTGGAGGAAGGAGACAGAGTTCACAGCTTTTGACACAAGTCAGCCAACAGTCTGTGCAACAGATGTCTCACTTTTCCATGACAACTAGGTAATTATAGACCTCAATTGTTATTGTAGTCTTCAGTGAAGTCACTTGCACTGTTTGTCTCTTTGCATCTATGCCGATGTGTGCTGCGTTCTAAAAGCTTTTACATTATCCAGATGCCTTGCAATACAGCATCTCTTAATTAAGTGTAAATTGACTACTTCAGATTATTGCAAGTGTGTAGTAATGCTTAATATGCTTTAGATGGGAAATGATTGTCTACAGTCTGTAGGTGTATATTTTATATACTAACCTTGCTATCTAGCTGATATATAAATGTCCCAATATTCTCATGCTGGCTTCTCTCTTTGTCTTTCCATTTCTGCCTTTAAAGAGGATCCAAGATGAAAAACTAACTATAACAAGTAACTTGTCTATATATCTTATCTAAAGTTTAGATAGTTTACACAGCAAATCTAGCTGCAAACAGCTTTAATAGAAAATTATTTCTTTCTGTGATACAATGACAGCAGCCATGTTGTTTGTAAACATTACACAGAGGCAGACTTATCTGTCTCTTGAGCACTCAGCCTGTGAAAAAAACCTAATCCCCCCCCTTCTCCCTCCTCCCCTCTGCCTCTAAAATCAATGGCTAGTAACACCTCCTCCTCCTGCCCAGACTGAGCTCCCATGAGCCCTTGCCAAGGCTCTCTAATTCCCTATAAACTAAATAAACCACGCCCACAGGTTTTCAGAGTATTAAAATAAAAACAAAAAAGTATTTGGCTTGAGGAATGCCCTATAAACAATAGGAAAGGAACACAATTACACAATGAGTAAAAGTTCACCTCGGATCCACTTTAAAGCTAATTATCCACGGCTAGATGAATTGGGGATCTCTGCAGATAAACATTTGTTCCCTAATCCATCTAGCTGAATTTGCAAGCGACGTTGGTGCTGACATAGATGAACATTGTGTAAATGATCATTTACACAATCGGGGCAAAACCCACGACAATCAGTGAGGATTGGAGTGATCCTTCACTATTCCAGCATGTCAGTCGTTAAAAATGAACAATCTGGGGGCATTGATTTGGTCCATGGGGAAAAAAAGAATTCAAGCCCAAATGTAGTTTAAGTTCAGTCAATTTTACTTGAGCTTTATGGAAAGCTCTTAAATATAAATTTGGTTTGCAGGCATCTAGATCACTTTTGCTCCTGATACAGGGTAGAGAGAGCTTACCATTTAATTCCTGCATTAGTAAGAATTATCTTTTTTTGATGAGAGATATTTGTGACCCTAGATCAAGGACATCAATCTCTTATCCTTCCTTTTGACAGACATATTGAGATTCTGGAGGAGACTTCAAGTTAAGTCCTATATCACTAAATTGACAGGATCCCGACCCTTCTCTCCTCTTACAGACTTTGAGAAATTGACCCTAGAGGTAGATAACATTCCCCCACCTAATTACCAGATTAGTTGCCTTGTTGACCATTCCACCACTGGAAAAGAGCTGGAGACATAAATATATGACTTTCTGGTAGACCGCCTTTAATACTACGTTAGATTTGGAACAATGGGGTGACATTTATACAAAATTCTGTTCTTTTGGGCTACACCGCTTTTTTCCAGAGGTATCGGATATGTGCTGGAAGGGATGTGATGATGGTGGGCTCCTTGTACCACATGTATTGGTACTGTCAAAAAATTCAACGATATTGGGCCCAAGTGCAAGGGCTTATTAAACGGTTGATACAGAAAGAGATAACCTTAGATCCCTGTGTATATGTCCTCGGTCACCCACACATAGGAATCAGGAAGCACACACAAAAAATGCTGACTCATATTGTGAGAGCGGCTAGAATAACTATAGCTACTAGATAAAGGGCGATAGAACCACCATCCCTCCAAGATCTTTTTCCAGAAGATCAGAAGCCCGTGAAATGAACAGAGTTTTGCCAAAATCTCAGATTTTTAGGACATTAATTTTGAGAACTCGTTAGATTAAATTTGGAGTTACTTCGGATTTAGGGAGCCTCGGATTTAGGGAGACTGGAATTGGATAAGGAGAGAATTGTGCTATATACTGTATGTTGTGATTACCTATGTGTGTTACTGTTTACAGATCAGATGTTGTATTATATGGGAGCTAAGATGTGGGTTTAGTAGCTATACATTCTATATGTTCTGCTACCTTATCTTGCTCATTGTGTTGGGACTGCTGCAGGTCCAACGTCATATGTTATTATCATGTAATACAATTACTGGCTTTATTCTGATCTGTATGTTTGATTAAAAATGTAAAAAACCTTTCAATAAAAATTGAATTACAAAAATGAACGATTGCTGCGGGTGGAGTTTGTCATGCAACATCGTTTCACAAATGTTCAATAAACAATCTTGCGCAATATCGCAGAACAAATAATAAGTTGTGAAAAAGCGTACCCAAAAATTGCTTAATGAGAATGGGCCTTAAAGTGTACCTGAGATGGTACATTGTGCTTAATTCATACTTACCTGGGGCCTCCTCCAGCCCCATGAGGACCGTGTGCTACCTCGCCGGCCTCCCCAGCTGTTTCCCTGTCCCAGAATCGCCTCCCATACTACTTTTTAATACTTTTTCAAATACAAAACGATGAAGAGTTATTTTAAATATAAAATAAAGTATTATCTCCTAGGAGAAAACTCAGGAGAAAAAGTTGATTGCATATCGGCCCTGGGCCCATATGCAATTCACTTTTCCCCCTAAGTTTTCTCCTAGGTGTTATTTTTACTTCTTATCAATAAAAGGCATTTAGAACCACCAAAAAGCAAGAAAATACTAAAAATAATGTTGTTTGTACTTTTTCACTTACTTTTTGGCATGTTTTTATTTGCAAAATGCTGAAAAATTATATAAAATAGAAGATGAAAAATGATCTAGGAGAAAACGAAGGAGAAAAACTGAATTGCATATGGGCTAGGAGATCATTTTTCATCTTCTATTCAGGAGAACATTTCTGCACTCTGCTTTTGAAGAGCTGCTAAAAAGAGAGTAGATGAAAAATTACCATAAAAACTATTTTAAGTATTTTCTTGTTTGCTGATGCATTTAAAGGGCATTTTATGGACAGGTTTGAAAATATTATTTAGGAGAAAACTCAAGAGAAAAAGTGAATTGCATATGGGTCCTGGGGCCATATGCAATTCACCATTTCACCTGAGTTTTCTCCTAGTTTATATTTTCACAACTTGTAAATAAAATTCCTTTTACACCACCAGCAAGTAAGAAAAGACTCAAAATCATTTGAACAGAACTTTTTCACCTACTTTGTGGTACTTTTTCCAGTGCAAAATGCTAAAAAGGTATTTTAATTTGAAGATGAAATATTATCTCCTTGGAGAAAACTCAGGTGAAAAAGTGAATTGCATATAGACCCAGGGCCCATTTGCAATTCACTTTTTCACTTGAATTTTCTCCTAGGAGATATTTCAACTTCAATGTAACACTTTGCAATGGAAATAGTATCAAAAAGTAAGTGGAAAGTGCTATCAAAATTATTTTTAGCTTGCTGGTGGTGTAAAAGGCATTTTATAGACAAGTTGTGAAAATATCACTTGGGAGAAAACTCAGGAGAAAAAGTGAATTGCATATGGGCCCTGGTATCTTAAATAAAACACAATGGGCCTGATCCGATTCACTTTTTTCTCCTAGGCAATATTTTCTTGTCTTATCAATAAAATGCCTTTTAACAACAACAAATAACTTTTTTTAATGCTTTTCTCCCATAGGACTCAAAGCGCATAAGCATGACCACCAGCAAGCAAGAAATACTCAGGATAATGTTCATGGTACTTTATTAGCTACTTGTTGGTACTTTTTTTAATTGCAGAGGGCAGACAAGTTATTTTAAACAGGAAATAAACAAATATCTCCTAGGAGAAAAAGTTGTATTTTGTGATTGATTAATAAACATATCTGGGCTAAGTTTTATCACATGACCCTGCCTCTGAAGAAGTGGCTCTTTTCATGCTGTGAAGTGCAAGGCATTGCTGAATTGTGTAACGGATGTGAACAAAATAGATAGTAGAATTTAGGTTTTAGATTTTATTGATGACTGTTGAAAACTGTATGTACATTTTTATATTTCGAATAAAGGCTACTAATGATCCAAACTTTTTTGTCCAATCTTACCAAATCGGTAGTAGAGGGGTAAACTGAGTAAATATAATGAATGGATACTTTAGGCTGTCCCTTATTACATAGAAGTGGTAAGATTGGGCCAAAAAAGTTTGGATCATTAGTGGGCACCTTAAGTTTGATGACAATATGACTAAGCTGAATACAATTTACATGCAAACCAGAATTATTAGCATCTCATTGAACATCTCTATTGCTCAGCCATATTTAGAATCGGAAGCAGACTTTGTTACTTAATGTGAACCTGAGATGGGGCCCCACAAAAAAAATATACATACCTGGGGCTTCCTACAGCCCCCACGCCGTCCTCTTCTCCCTCTCCATTCGCCCGCAACTGGCCCTGGAAAATCCGCCAGTCAGGCCCGTCGGCGCATGCGCAGTTGGCCCTGGACTGGAGGAGTTCGCCAATTGCGGGCGAACGGAGAAGAAAAGGACACCGTGGGAGTGATCAGGCCGGAGGGAGTTAGAGGAAGCCCCAGGTATATATTTTATTGCTAATCCCCAATTTCAGGTTCCTTTTAAAGAGAGTCTGAAGCGAGAATAGATCTCGCTTCAGACCTCATAGCTAGCAGGGGCATGCGTGCCCCTGCTAAAACGCCGCTATAGCGCGGCTTAACGGGGGTCCCTGTCCCCCCAAACCCCCTCCGAGCAGCGGGGGAGCGCTTCCTGGTTGGGGCAGGGCTAACCGCCGCAGCCCTGCCCCATGCGCGTCTGTCAGACGCGTACCTCCGCCTCTCCCCCGCCCCTCTCAGTCTTCCTTCACTGAGAGGGGCGGGGGAGAGGCGGCGATGCGCGTCTGATAGACGCGACTGGAGGCAGGGCTGCAGCCGTTAGCCCTGCCTCCAGGAAGCTCAGCTCCAGCGACCTTTTTCCGACCCAGGTTTGCGGGGGGTGGGTTGGGGGTGAAGGGACCCCCGTTAAGCCGCGGGATAGCGGCGTTTTAGCAGGGGCACACGTGCCCCTGCTATATATAAGACCTGAAGCGAGATTTAGTCTCGCTTCAGTGTCTCTTTAAGGGTGTATTCACAAAAGGTTGGTTAAGATTACATGCTCAGACAGTGCATGTAAATTTTAGTGGTTGTTGCACACATTGTTGCATTACTTGTACACACAACTTGCACGTTTACTTGTATAACACACATTATGCACTTAGCGAAACGTGTTGCGTTACTCTGGGCAAAGTTTTCAAGCACTCTCTGCACACTTACATTTTAACAAGCATTCTGTGAACATCTTAAATTCTTTGAGAACCTGAACTGCAAATAAAAAGTCTAAATAACCATACACAGGTCATACTATAACCTCCCATGTAGTCTACTCCTCAATCTCTTTCTCCTTTCCTGCGTCCCCTTTGACCACTCATGATGCAATTTTGATCAGTGCAATTCTCCATCCTCCATTTTTTAAAATGGCCATCATCACCCCATAACAGCTTCCTGGTCAGCACACTGTTAGACTGTAATATCACCCAGTTGAGCCATAGAGAAACATGGACATTACCTTGCACATTATGTTGTAACTGACAGCAACTGGTACATTTCAGTTCTGACAAAATATTTTCAGAATTGGAAGGGATAACTGTAAGAAGAAAATGATGAGCTTCTGAGAGGAACTGACAGTGAGGTTAGTATGTAATATCCATTTGCAGCTACGTCATGTGTTTATTTTAAACAATTTTACCCGCTTTAAAAACAGAACAAGAACTATTAAATATTGGCATGAAATAAATTGTCACAAATAAATCTGGCTTAGAAACATTGCGGAGCAACATGAGGTATTAAGTCAGCACTGGAATGGAAAAGTCAAGAGGGACAGCACAGCAAATCCAGAAAATGCTCTGAAAATCACGAGGACAAGGGTGCTCCCTGCCTTAGTGTCATACCCTCTGTTTTCAACATATTTATGTATTTTTCTGCAGGTTTTGTTCATTGTATTGTAATATACATCCTATTCCATTTTGTAAATCACATTTTTTTTTTCAGACTGACAATGTAATAAATATAATTGAAAAATAGACCCTTTACCCTTAGAAAGTAGGCAATCCATTCAGAATGCACCCCAGAGCCCTCATACATATCACATAATGGAATGGTTACCCCTTCTGTTTTGTATTTGGCATGCACTTGCAATAGATAGAATCACTTTAAGGTGTTCTTTGTCTTTTTAGATGTCTAAAAGTCCTGTAGATTAATTAAAATAAGGGACTAAGCTGTCGTCCAATAATCATGCAGGGTTTTCTTTTGGAGGCATAATGAGGACTTCTAGAATGTCTTCATGTGAGGAGAGACTGGAAAAAGGGTCAGTGTGAGGTCACGGCATATTCTATTGTGCAAGCCAAACATCTGCTCTGCTCAGGTAATTAAATGAATGGTATTAAGAACCTTCCCAGGTGGTGCCTCGCATTCTGTGACAGGTGCAAAGACCAGATGATGACAAAGACTAGGCCAATCTCCACCCTCTATTATCTACACAGGACTCTGCTTTCAGTAACTGAGGTGCTGATATACCATCATGTTCTTGCTGCTTAGGGTGGGCTTTGCCATTTGTTTATTGCTGTTCAGTGGCATAATATAATCGTATTCCGTACGCAGTAGGTGAACACATGAACTGAATGAGTTTTTCCAGTTTGTCATGCTGACTTTTGTATCACAGTTAGTGTGGATCAAGGAACACCCCAAGCTGTGGGTAGAGTCTAGATTTATGTAATCTGATAGAGACATTCAGAATAGCAGTGCTGCCCAGCAGATCCCCGGTGACCTGACTCCATCTGTTACTGGATTATTGTAATTAACGATAAACATCAGGTACTGAAACAAGGTTAAGTCTGCAAAAATATCCAGCATATTTTAGCGTTACATTGTAGGCCTTCCAAAATGCCTCACACCTTAGCGTTTTGCTCTGCATAACCACCACATTACAGATTTTACACTATATCAGGTTCACTAAAAATACTTGTTTCTCTAGAAAAAAATATCTGTAGCATGTATGAAAGTTAAGGAATCGGAGAAAAAAAAAGATCATTATTATGCCGTTATGGGTCCATCTTGTTCTCTTTACACTTGGATCATCACAGGATGAAACTCATCAGGCCACAGTGAAGTGCTATGTGGAGAGGCTCTGTATGCCTGACTGTCACTCTATCACGTTTATCTTTCTGGTTGTCTCTGCATGGGAGATCTTGTGCTCCTGATCCATATGCCATGGTAGAAGTCTAACTGCTCCAGCAGTTTGTACAGTGATGCTCTGAGAACCCTGAGTGTGAAAGCTTATAAAAGGTCCCCCGGAGTAACTAATATAACTAAAAGAATAAAATCATTTATTGGAAGCAACTTACTTCCCCCAGTACTAATGTGTTGGAATAGCAGAGTAGGACTTAAAAGTGTACCCGGGCGGCATGTCACATTGAGATAAACATGTATGTACAGGACAAAACATAAATAACCAGGCTGTTTTACTTGTTGTATTTTGCTGCCTGAAAGAGTTAATTTCTAAACCTGGAAGTCTAGCTTCTGTCTTGTAGGTACCTTGTCGGGTATATACAGGATCTTTTAAAAAAATTAGCATATTGTGATAAAGTTCATTATTTTCTGTAATGTATATGTAATATGTATGTAAACCATGGTATTACTGTGCTCAATTGGCATGCCAACTCTCCTGACCTGAACCCCATAGAGAATCTGTGGGATATTGTGAAGAGAAAGTTGAGAGACGCAAGACCCAACACTCTGGATGAGCTTAAGGCCGCTATCGAAGCATCCTGGGCCTCCATAACACGTGAGCAGTGCCACAGGCTGATTGCCTCCATGCCATTGAAGCAGTCATTTTTGCAAAAGGATTCCCGACCAAGTGTTGAGTGCATAACTGAACATAATTATTTGAAGGTTGACTTTTTTGTTTGAAAAACCCTTTTATTTTATTGGTCGGATGAAATATGCTAATTTTTTGAGATAGGAAATTTGGGTTTTCTTGAGCTGTATGCCAAAATCATCAATAAGAAAAACAATAAAAGGCTTGAACTACTTCAGTTGTGTGTATTGAATCTAAAATATATGAAAGTCTAATGTTTATCAGTAGATTACAGAAAATAATGAACTTTATCACAATATGCTAATTTTTTGAGAAGATCCTGTAGTAAACATCACTGATAAGCCAATAACAGCCATAAACATTTTTTCCTGGCAGAATACAACTTATGAGGGCCCTTTTCCACTAGCGCGTTTGCGCTAGCTGAATCGCAAAATCGCAAACCGCTAGCGATTTTAAAATCGCTAGGGTTTGCTAAATAACACAGGAATCGCGGTAGGTTATTTCCACTACTGCGATTCGTTTTTGCCTTAAACGTGATCGCGCCGCGGAGCGATATTTGCCGCGATTTTGCTATGCACTACAGTGCATAGCAAAATCATGAACGCAAGCGCCGGAACTTTCCTGCACTTTGCGATTCAGCAATCGCTAGCGTTGAGCGTGAACGCTAGTGATTGCTAGTGGAAAAGGGCCCTGAGAGCAGAAAATGGTCAATAGTTCATGTGTTTTCATTTCGGGATACTTAATAGGCTGCCATTGAGCATAGACAACAAAACATTCAATTTACTTTGTAAATGTTAAAATATAAAATAAAACCGAGACATCTAAAAAAAAAAGAAGTAATTTTTAGGAGTAGGAGGATAAATACAATTGCTTATCTCATTTCTCAGTCTATTCATTATCTCATATCTCAGTTTATGTTCACCTCGGGTTCACTTTAATACAGCGCAAACATTACACATTACACAGGGGTCATGGATCTGTGTAGTCTTCACAAATACTGATATCTGTACATGACAAATGTTATTGAAAGGCTACTAAATTGGGCACCGTCTGTCCAGCATGTGTAACCCCCCCCCTCCCCCCGCCACAGATTACCAGTCACATAATTATTACTCAAGGCTCTCCAATTATGCCAATCCGGAACACCACATAGCTGATGCTGTCACTTTTGCAGTTCAGTTTGATCACTTCACCAACAATTAAGGGATCAGATTTGTGTTAGAAAAATATTTCCACTTTTTTCTGATTTCACTTCAAATGCCCACCCAGACTCAGGGGATTTACAAATGACAAGCCTCATGAATCTAATCGGGTATTTGAAGTGAAGCCTGGCAAAGAAGAACATTTCTGTCTTTAATGAATGAGGGCGGATGTCTGGCAGATTGATTGTAGAATAGCAGGTATCCCATGAGTGCCCATTCTGAGCAGTGCACTACTCTGAGCCGCTCACCGCATGGGGAAGCCCACATTATATGGATTTTATTATCACGGCATAGCAGTGTCCCAAACACATACATCACTGTTATCAGAACTTTGTGTAGCTCTAAAACTAACAGGAGGGCATTATTACCTTAATGTTTTATATTTTTAAAGCCACAAATCTAAATGCACCATCTGATAATTAAGCACATTGCGCGTAGCAATCCCCGCATTCTGAGATCCACAGGTTCTAATAATCTAGTCATACCCAGAGTCCACTTGGAAACTTTTGGTCCCAGAGCCTTCTGTCATGCTGCCCCTACGTTTTGGAACTCCTTACCTCAACAGATCAGGACAGCCCATCCCTGGACGTGTTTAAATCCAGACTGAAAACCCACCTGTTCAGTCTGGCATTTGCAGAAATATAACTTTTGTTGTGTAATTACTTCATCCTACTAATTACTGAATCTGAGAGAGCCTAAGCGCTTTGAGTCCTATGGGAGAAAAGCGCTATAGAAATGTTATTGTATTGTATTGTAAATGTTACCTTTTTCTGTTAGATTAGCCCTTCCACAGCTAAATTAACCCACATATTAAAGTGGTAGTGTACTCAAAACAACTGTGCTGAAAATAACTTAAAATGTGGGCCTGATCAGTAAGTCAATATACTTGTACTATTTGTTTTGTATTATTTTAATGAAACACATTTGTAAATCACAATAGGTGCTGTAGAAGTGTTTACCCTGTGATGATACTAATGGTAACAGGATACAATCTGTGCTGGTCTCTGCTTGAGTATTCTGTCAGAAATAATCCTCACTGCATCTACATGGTTAACCACTTTACCACAGCGGGTATGTGTCGCTACTCTCCTTTTATCACCCCTTCCCCAACAGAAGCGTAGATACACCTTCCCCTTCCCCATCAGGAGCGTAGATATACACAACCGCTGCTGTCCACGCTCCTGCTTGCTCGTGCGCGCGCTCCCGCGCTTGTGAATGCCGCCGATTGCTCGTCCAGAGATCAATGAACGGAAAAAACTGTTCCCATTCGTTGATCTAAGCCCCCAGCAATGATCGGCTGCTTTTATAAGAAGCTGCGCGATCATTGTGAAAAAAAAGTTTCCCAGCCTCACTGAACTTCCTGTAAGCGTACTTCCTACGCTTACAGGTCGCATGAACAAAAAATGACTGTGGCCATCTTGTGGCCAAAAAGTAAAACTACAGTCAAAAACATTTTTTATATATAAATACATTCTTTTACATTATAAATAAACTCATTAACTCCCACACTCCCCAATTTATTTTTTGTTTGTAATAAAAAGAAAAAAAAATTACAATAAAAAATACATAAATAGTTACCTTAGGGACTGAACTCTTTAAATATTTATGTCAAGAGGGTATAGCACTGTTACTTTATAAACTATGGGCTTGTAATTAGGGATGGACACAAAACTGAAAAAAATGCACCTTTATTTCCAAATAAAATATTAGTGCCAAACATTGTGATAGGGACATAATTTAAATGGTGTAATAAGCAGGACAAATGGACAAATACATTTCATGGATTTTAATTACAGTAGCATGCATTATTTAAAAAAAAACTATAATGGCCGAAAACTGAAAAATGATTTTTTTTTCCCCCACATTTTTTCCTATTTTTCCATTAAAATACATTTAGAATAAAATAATTCTTGGCATAATGTCCCACCTAAAGAAAGCCTAATTGGTGGCGAAAAGAACAAGAAGTTTATTTCATTGCGATAAGTAATGATAAAGTTATAGACGAATGAATGGAAGGCGCGCTGAAAGGTGAAAATTGCTCTGGTGCTCAAGGGGTAAAACCCCTCAGTGGTGAAGTGGTTGAACCTGACTTTATTTATTATTCTCCCTTTATTCTTCCCCCCCAGTGCAAACACTCTACCTAACACCTAATCCTAACTTTTTCCAATGCAGACACATCCTGAATCTTAACCCTAACCGTCCCCAATGCAAGCACTCTTCCTAACCTTAACCTTTCCCAATTCAAAAAACATTCTTGAATCCTAACCTTAACCTTTCCAAATGCAAAAAACATTCCTGAATCCTAACCCTAATCTTCCCCAATGCAAAAACCATTCCTGAATCCTAACCCTAACCTTTCTCGATGCAAAAACTCTTCCTGACTCCTAACCTTAATCCTTCCCAATGCAAACACCCCTCCAGACTCCAAACCTTAACCTTCCCCAATGCAAGCACCCTTCCTGCCTCCTAACCCTAACCTTTCCCCAATGCAAACACCCTTCCTGACTCCTAACCCTAACCTTTCCCCAATGCAAACACCCTTTCTGACTCCTAACCATAACCTTCTCCAATGCAAACACGCTTCCCGACTCCTAAACGTAAAGTGTACTTGAGACGACTAAATTGAAAACATTTATACTTATCAGGGGCTTCCTACAGACCCCTTCAGAACATGAGCTGTCTCGCCGTTGTCCACTACACTTCCTGGTATTTCTGTCAGTCGCACTTCGTCAAGTATCACTGCATTGGTGCAGAATGCTGCCAGCTACGGGAGTATCACAGAGTGCAACTTACAGGAGTATTCCCGGCTAGCGGACGACTGGAGTGGCCTGAAGAGACAGTGAGGGAGCCCATGGCCTAAAGGGGGCAGGAGGAAGCCCCAGGTAAGTATAAACGTTTTCCATTTATTCATATAAGGTTTCCTTTAACCACTTGAGTGGTACCCCCCCTTAAGGACCAGCGCTGTTTTAGCTGATCTGTGCTGGGTGGGCTGTGCAGCCCCCAGCACAGATCAGGGTGCAGGCAGAGCGACCAGATCGCCCCCCTTTTTTCCCCATTAGGGGGATGATGTGCTGGGGGGGTCTGATCGCTCCTGCCTGCCTGTGTGTTGCGGGGGGGCATCTCAAAGCCGCCCTCCGTGGTGAAATTCCCCCCCTCCCTCACCTCCCTCCCTTCCCCGGAGATCCGAGGCTGCACAGGAATGGATCTGTCCTGTGCAGCCTCTAACAGGCTCCTGCCTGTCATGTGACAGCGATCCCCGGCCGCTGATTGGCCGGGGATCGCTGATCTGCTACAACGCTGCTACTGTTAGCAGCGTTGTACGAATGTAAACAAAGCGGATTATTTCTGCTTGTGTTTACATTTAGCCTGCGAGACGCAATCGGCAGCCCGCAGGCTATTCACGGAGCCCCCCGCCGTGAATTGACAGGAAGCAGCCGCTCGCGCGAGCGGCTGCTTCCTGATTAATTAGCCTGCAGCCGGCGACGCAGAACTGCGTCGCTGGTCCTGCAGCTGCCACTTTGCCGACGCGTGGTATGAGTGCGCGGTCGGCAAGTGGTTAAAGAGGAACCTAAAACCAGGATTTAACTCAATCATTAGCAGATACCACCTTTCCCACACGAAATCTTGTGCTAGTCTACCTTAGAGGACCCAGTGGGAATCCCTATAGACACTGCAGAACACAAAAAATGTATGCAGGCCAGAGACAGGAAATTAAATAAAAATAGCCCCCTCCCCCCCGCCTGCCTGTATGTAGAGTTATGTGAGCGGAAGCGATAGTAAAACTCATCTGACAGCACCATTGGGAACTTCTGCAAGTCTTCTCCTCGTCGCACAGATCCATGTTTTCTCTCTGCTTCCCCCTAGTGGCGCCTCTCATTACTGCACCACTGGAGGAGTCAGTGAGAAGATATGAACTGTGTGATGGATGGGGAGAAGACTTGCTGAACTTCCCTGCGGTGCTGACAATTAAGTTTTGCTTTCGCTTCCGCTCGCATCGCTCTGCATATGGAGGGGGGAAGGGGGAGGCTACCTAAAACATGGGACATCTGGCTAGCTATACTGGGGGACTACCTAATACTGGGGGGGAACACCTGCCACTTGATAATTACGGCTTGGGGAGGCGCCTAATCCTCGGGGGGGCATACCTGGCTATCTGTACTAGGGGGAGGCTACCTAATCCTGGGGGGCACACCTGGCTATCTGTACTTGGGGAGGCTACCTAATCCTCGGGGGCATACCTGGCTACATATACTGTGGGGGGCTAGCTAACCCTGGGGGCACATCTGGCTATCTATACTGTGGGGGGCTACCTAACTCTGGGGGTACATTTGACTATACTGGGGGGAACTACCTATGTCAGCGTAGTGATGAAAGTGGTCGAGGGGGGGGGGGTGCTCAGGAGTGCCCCCAAGTTACTTTTGCCTTGAGGCTTTCTTTGCCTTGAGGGGGAGGGGAAATTAAAAACTTGTGCCAGCATGCCACCTAGTTACCCCAACCCAAGTTTCTAGTCTGAAGGCCAGCAAGCGGGGGGAGGGTCCTGGTGTGCAATCTCCACTATCCAAGTGGACATAGAGTCAAAATGAAAAATTGTCTGAGCAAAGCGAGGACTGAGCCTGCAGGCAAGGGGACAATGAAACAAGTAATTTAAATACTGAAAATAAAGAAAACATTAAAATTAAGATTTCTTTTGCCACCACTAAAAGGATCACGTCAACACTTTTTTTTTCAACAAGAAATCCTCCAATCAGGAGCCAGAGCGACAAGGGAAATGGCTGCTGGAGAGAGAACTCCGGCATTCCAGTGCCACGGTAAGTATGGGGATTTTTGCCACATTTTTTTGTAAGACTTTATTTTGTAAAAAAGTGCATACAACAACATAACAAATGTTTGCAGCAGAAGGAGGACAAAAAACCAAGGAGTACAAGCCATACAAACAGACCTACTACATGTCCAGTAGAATATAATAGACATAACACTTCTAGGTTGTAGTCAAAGGAACATATATTACACCGACAGAGTTCAGTTCCTATAGAGAGGCTCACATTTCCCGCAACAATCCTCCAGTTGTATAGTTAAAAGTTATAAGACCCCATTATACAATGAATGAATTATCACTCAACATTTTAAAGAGAACCTGTAGTGAGTAAAATTATTGAAAATAAACACATGA
Organism: Hyperolius riggenbachi; assembly: GCF_040937935.1. Classification (NCBI taxonomy): domain Eukaryota; kingdom Metazoa; phylum Chordata; class Amphibia; order Anura; family Hyperoliidae; genus Hyperolius; species Hyperolius riggenbachi. The sequence goes on from NC_090650.1 coordinate 332,735,596, forward strand.
GGTGACTTCAAATGAACATTACATAGTCACCTTGCCATCAGTTCCTCTCAGAAGCTCACCATTTTCTTCTTACAGTGATCCCTTCCAGTTCTGACAACATTTTGTCAGAACTGAAATATATCAGTTGCTGTCAGTTATATATCAGTTGCTGTCAGTTACAGCTGAGAGGAGAACTGATGTGTCCATGTTTCCCTATGGCTCAAGTGGGCGATGTTACAGTTTAACAGTGTGCTGACCAGGAAGCTGTTATGGGGTAATAGCCATTTTCAAAATGGAGGACGGAAAATTCCATTAATCACAGTGGAAAAACAGGACACAGGAGAGGAAAAATAGATTGAGGAGTAGACTACACAGGAGGTAAGTATGACTTGTGTATGTTTATTTTGACTTTTAATGTTCAGTTCAGGTTTTCTTTAACCCCTAGATACCTACCCACCCTCCCTTTAGACGTGGCACCCCCAGCACTACATAACTTTTCAAACATAAAGAACCAATAAAAGCAGAAGAAGAAGAACATATCAACTACAGTCATCCCACACCTCAGCCCTTCCTCCTTTAACCCTTTCACCTCCAAGGGTTTTTAAAAATAATTAACATGTATTTCTATGAGAAGGTGTATAATAAGGTATTTGGATGTGGTTTTACTTTTTGGCCACAAGATGGAGTTATAGAGTCAGTGTGTTCTAAAAATAGAAACAGAACCATCTGTTTATATTTGTTTGTATTTGTGTACATACAGGGACATAGCTACTCGTGCTAGGGGAGGTGAAAAGGTTAAAGCCCCAGTTACTGACCATTGACTGTAGCCAACGCATCTGAACACCTAAAGTAATTCCAATATGACCAAGTCTTGTCATATGTTTCCATTTAGTTTATTGTCGTGTGGGTGAAGTCTTCCATGAGCCGGGTAGCTTCCATTTTCCTCACTAACTCACCAACTCCTGGAGATGATGTTTGTTTCCAATGCAAGAAGCGGACAGGACCACAGGATGTTTTGCCACATTTCTAACATAAGAATTCATTATAGAAATGTGTTGGCTACGGGGCTAAATTCATTGTGTTCTGCACTGTGTTGTGCTAGTCTATGGGGATTTCCGCTGGGTCCCCTAAAGACGACTAATGCCAGAAATCTTTACATGTTCTTGAATAGATCATTGGGTACGTCTATAGCTGATATTGTGGTTAAACCAAATGCACAGTGTGATGTCATTTTCCTGTCTGTGAACCTTGTTGCATTACGAAACACAACGGTGGTAAATTCACAATGTGTATTTAGCCTCTAGGGTACTCCCACACCTCTGTTGGTAGTCATTTCAGGTGCAGCCTGATTAGGAGCGCTGCCAATTTCTCCCTGTTCCCCAAATAATTTGTAAACCATTTTGTGGCCAGCTGCCCCAGGTTCACACTGTTTTTTGTTAACTTGTGGTTAGGGTCTCTTCCATGAACATACCTCAATGCGGTGGAAGAGTCTTGTATGGAACACTCTGTGCGCAAACTGTTTTTGGAAGCAAATATCCTCCATTTTCTTCCATCTGTTTTGAATGCAAGTTGTGTAACCTGCCTATATTTACCAATTAAGCTTTCTTTGGGTGGTACATTTTGCTAAGAATTATTGTATTCTTAATGAATTTTAACAGGAATATTAAGAAGAAAAATGTAAAAATTCATTATTTCTCAGTTTTCAGCCATTATAGCTTTAAAATAATACATGCTTCCATAATTAAAACCTATGTATTTTATTTGCCCATTTGTCCCGGTTATTACACCATTTAAATTATGTCCCTATCACAATGTATGGCGCCAATATTTTATTTGGAAATAAAGGTGCATTTTTTCAGTTTTGCGTCCATAACAATTTACAAGCTTATAATTTAAAAAATGTTCGCAATATACCCTCTTCCCATGCATATTAAAGGGTAACTGAAGTAAGAGATATATGGAGGCTGCCCTATTTATTTCCTTTTAATCAATACCAGTTGCCTGGCAGCCCTGCTGGTCTATTTCTATGCAGTAGTATCTGAATAACACCAGAAACAAGCATGCAGCTAGTCTTGTCAGATCTGACTTTGAAGTCTGAAACACCTGATCTGCTTCATGCTTGTTCAGGGGCTATAGTATTAGAGGCAGAGGATCAGCAGGGCTGCCAGGCAACTGATATTGATTAAAAGGAAATAAACATGGCAGCCTCCGTATACCTCTTTCTTCAGTTCCCCTTTAAAAAAAGTTCAGACCCTTAGGTAACTCTTTGTTTTTGTTTTTTATTGTATTTTTTATTCCATTAAAAATTGTATTTGGGTAATGATTGGGGTGGGAGGTAAACAGTTAATTTTAAATGTAATAATGTGGGTTTATTTTATTAAAAAATGTATGTAGATGTAGTTTTACTTTACTGAGATTTTCTTTTTAGTCCTGGAAGCGAAGTACTCGCTTCCAGGAAGCATATGGAGGACAGGAAACTTTTTTTGTTTTGTCAGAAAGACCACGGCCTCTGATAGGAAGTCATTGTTTTTTCTGCTGGGGACTTAGATCAATGAAAGGGAACTATGTGTCCATTCATTGATCTCCGGGCTACCGGGGGGTGGCACGGGGGAGCGCTGGCGTGCGCACGGGAGCTGGATGTGACAATGCCGTCCAGGCTGCTTCAATGGTTAAGATGCAGCCTGCCTTGTGAAGCGCTGCCACCTCCTCCTGCTGTATAGATATGTACTTCTGATGTCTCTGTGAATCACATCACTGTGCGTAGGTGAAAATGTGATCAGCAACAAACGTGTGGGAAAGACATCTTACTGTGCTGCTACTTTGACTCTAATACTTTCAGAGTCAAATACTGAAAGTAGGTATATAAGTGGTTCTGACTCCAGCCTGACCCATGTTTGTTCCTGGTGTGACTCCAGCACTATTAAAGTGGACCTGAACTCTTGCACATGACGGAAGGAAAACATAGAGAAATGTACCCTGGAAGGAGACATGCTGCAGATTAATTGCAGGATTTGTATCAGCTGTAACAAAGAAATGTTTTTTTTTTATTTAACCACTTGAGGACCCACCCTTTACCCCCCCTTAAGGACCAGCGCTGGTTTGATTGATCTGTGCTGGGTGGGCTCTGCAGCCCCCAGCACAGATCAGGGTGCAGGCAGGGAGATCAGATTGCCCCCCTTTTTTCCCCCCTATGGGGATGATGTGCTGGGGGGGTCTGATCTCTCCTGCCTGCTGTGGGTGGCGGGGGGGGGGCACCTCAAAGCCCCCCTCCGCGGCGAAATTCCCCCCTCCCTCTACTACCTGCTGCCTCCCCCGGTGATCGGGGCTGCACAGGACGGCTATCCGTCCTGTGCAGCCAGTGACAGGACGTCCCCTGTCACATGGCGGCGATCCCCGGCCGCTGATTGGCCGGGGATCGCCGATCTGCCTTACGGCGCTGCTGCGCAGCAGCGCCGTACAAATGTAAACAAAGCGGATTATTTCCGCTTGTGTTTACATCTAGCCTGCGAGCCGCCATCGGCGGCCCGCAGGCTATTCACGGAGCCCCCCGCCGTGATTTGACAGGAAGCAGCCGCTCGTACGAGCGGCTGCTTCCTGATTAATTAGGCTGCAGCTGGCGACGCAGTACTGCGTCGCTGGTCCTGCAGCTGCCACTTTGCCGACGCACGTTATGAGTGTGCGGTCGGCAAGTGGTTAAAGGTTATTACAATGTTGCTTATTTTTTAGAGCAGAGAGGAAGTTGTGAGTTCAGATCCGCTGTAAAGGCCAAAACACCCAAATTAAAGGTAGGCAACTGGCCTTTTTTAAAAACTTATAAAGATGGCAGCCTCCAAACTCCCCTTATTACAGGTTTCCTTTACTTTTTCCACAGAGTTTATCTGAAACTATGAGATACAGAAACGAAGCTGAAAATGTGCTATTTTGAGAGATGTAATAAATTGAGGCGTGATTCCATTCTCACTGCTGTGATTTAGGATGTAAATAATGTCTGGCTGATATTCTGTCTTGCTCGAAGTAATATTCCATATTTAAATGTTATGAGATTAATGAAGCAGATAAAAGTCATAGTACTCCCTAAATTGTACGATCTGGTGGATGCAGCCAGTATAGTCACCCAAACACTCTTTGTCAATGTCTTGCTTGCCATTTTCATATGGGCTAATAGAAGAGCACATGTGCAACTAACTGCATTGCAAGGCCAGAATAATCAAGGTTGGCATTATGGGATCTATATTTGGCGGGTACCCCACAAAACTGGATTGCAGCAGCATTAAAAAAGCCCAAATCAGAATTGTTTCTGTTTCTGTTACAGTATGAATACCAAGCAGACCCCTCCTCCCAAACATTTCATTTTTAAAGAGAATCTGAAGTGAAACTAAACTTATGAGGTAATGAATTGTATGTGTAGTGCAGCTAAGAAATAGAACATTAGTAGCACAGATATAAGTCTCATATTGTTTGTGAGTTAAACTTTAGTTTTAGTTGTTATCTATGCAAAAGAGCTTCTGTGAGCTCACCGACTAATTTAGTCAGAGAGCAGTGCTATTTTCTGAAGCGCTTAACCTCTTAAAGTGGATCCGAGATGAACTTTTACTCATTGCAAAATTGTGTTCCTTTACTATTGTTTATAGGGCATTCCTCGAGCCAAATACTTTTTTGTTTTTGTTTTAATGCTCTAATTCCGTATAAACTAAATAAGCCACGCCCACAGGTTTTCAGAGAGCCAAGGCATTTTCAGACAGTAGTAAGGGCTCATGGGAGCTCAGTCTGGGCAGGAGGAGGGGGAGGTATTACTAGCCAGAGATTTCAGAGGCAGAGGGGAGGAGGGAGGAGGAGGGGGGATTAGTTTTTTTTGCTCAAGATGCAGATAAGCCTGCCTCTGTGTAATGTTTACAAACAACATGGCTGCTGTCATTTTATCACAGGAAGAAATATTCTTATTCTATTAAAGCTGTTTGAAGCTAGATTTGCTGTGTAAACTATCTAAACTTTAGATAAGATATATAGACAAGTTACTTGTTATAGTTAGTTTTTCATCTCGGATCCGCTTTAAGATAAGTCTCTCACTGTCTCTTGTTTGTTTCTTTTAAAGGAATGGTGTAAGGGTGGGGGAAAAGAGTTGAACTTATCTGGGGTTTCTAATGGTCTCCCGCAGACGTTATGTGCCTGTGTAGCCAGTCATTGATGCTCTGGTCCCCGTCGCCGGCTCACTTCTGTTATTTGCTACTTTAAAGTCGCAAAACTACTCCGCCTGCACGGCCGCGGTCTCGCTCCCGATGATGTCACCGGGAGTAGTATGTTCCCAGTGATGTCAGCGGGAGCGAGGACACAGTCGTGACGGTGCAGTGGTTTTGCGACGTTAAAGCCGCAAATTCTGGAAGTGAAGCGGCGGCGGGGACCGGAGCATCAATGAGTGGCTGCGCGGGCACAGTTTCATCATTTAAAATACAGAGTGCAATTTGTAAACTGCAAATATTAGATAATGATGCAGTGTTATTTAAAAAAAAAGCTATATAACTGAAAATAAAAACATGAGACTCTTTTCTTTGCTACTAATGTTCTATAAATTATCCGTACTACACAAAAAATTCATTATATCATAAGTTTGTCTTACTTCAGTAAAACTTTAATGGGACCTGAGGAAGGTCCAATGGGACCGCAACAAGTGCTAGGCTCTCTGCATCACTAATACAGTTATTACTGGAAAGATAATAAGGAATGGATACCTTAAAAATAAAACACAGAGACAATTGGAGCCCCAACTGTGCAGTATATTTGAGTAATGAAGAAATAGAGAAGAAGGAGGTACTCACAAAATTTATTTTGGCCTGATGAAGTGAGGTGTATGAATTCACGAAATGTGTTGCCTTAGTGAAAATAAACTTACTTTTTTTTTATTTTTTTGTCATCATTGACGTATGCCACCTCCTGATTTTGTTTTTAGGGTTTAAATGTATTTCATTACACCTGGGGCTCGCTTTGACCCGTTGAGTTATTACTGGAAGCAGCCTGTTGTGTGCCACCTCAAACATTTAATGTACCTATAAAAGGTATTGGGACTCATCAATGAAGTGAAAGCAAACTTATTGTGGGATAGTGGTGAATTTTTAATACCTTTGATGTTCCACAAGAAAGCAGAGTGGTTGGGTAAAGGTGTGATAATCATGCAACATTTGTTTAGTGATGGAAGAATGGTGACATTCGCACACAGTTACAACTGTTTCCTTTACCTTATTCTTCTGACTATAAATATTTAGAATAGGCGACCTAAGCCCATTTAAAAACGGGCTCTAGGTCAGTCCTCGCCGCATCATCACAGCGTGCATGCAAGCGCACACATGCCTGGCCGGCTCACCACCTGGCCCTGTCCTGCATCTTGTCCCAACGACTGTCAGTGCTTGACATACGCAGTAGCGCCAAAGCAATGATACACGGACAGGACGCAGGGACACTTGCAAATTATTTCTTATTAGTTATTATAACAAGGATTAACTGGCAGTTTAAAGGCGATGTGGACTGTGCAACCCACCCAACAATAGTTTTTCGTTGTACTCCAGGAAAAGGTGACAGGTCTGATCTCTGCCTGTACACATGACTTAGGATTACCGAAAAATGTATTATTGGGCTGTTATTCCGCAAAACATAGTCCAGAGATTGCTCTGAAATGTTGCGATTTCAGACTTGGGGGGGGGGGGGGAATTGCTTGTTTCAGCATAAAGATCTTTTAGACATGCACAACAGGTTGTGAAATTCTATGGAAATATTAAACCGCAAAATGCTTATTAGTATTATTTAAAATGGAATATTAATTTAAGAAATACATTGTGACTGTGCATTTGCCTTTTTATTTTTTTCTATTTATTTTTTTAAAATATTTATTTTTTCCCTTTTGGCCTTGGGTATGCAAAGCAGAGTAACTTCTCCTTGTGATTATTACTGTAAAATACATAGACATGTTTTGTTTATCACTTAGTGTAGTTACTTTTATAGTAGCTTGGGTGTAATTCTTATGTTTTACCACAAGGAGGCACAAACAAGTGTAAAATGCAAGCTTCATTCATTGCGGACTTATTTTCTACTGCAGTTTTTGTGCTGTTCAGACCTTTCCAACTTTACTAAGCGTTTAGCTAGGCATTTTGTAAGAACATCATGGTATTCTTAGTCAATGTCAATTCAAATTCAATAAGGTGTTGATAATTACGCTCACTCAACCTCTTTTCTGTTACATTGTCTGTATGTCTTTCTATCCTCTATAATAAAACCCTACTGTCGCTGCATCCAACAGCTGTCCGTGTCCCTGGCTTTTTGCTACTGCGCATGTGCGCAGTAACGGACAGCTGGACGGTACCAGGGAGTGAGGTGGGTGAGTGAGGCGGGCGGGTGCGTGCCCGCGGCGGTTGCGTGAGTGTGCATGTGCACTGACTGCCGGCGGCGGTAGAAAAAAGACATAGAGCCCGTTTTAAAACAGCCTTAGGTCCGCTAGTATTACATAAAGCTTGTAAAGTGTGAAATACCATACTGTATATTTAAAGCCGTAATTCATCCTCCTGGACTCTTTTTTACTATTGGTAAAGGTAAATATGGCAATATCAGAATCAATTTATTTTAGAACCTATTAAGTAATATAAAAGTAGATCCTATGAATCAGAGATCTGTGTTTTTGGCATTGCCTATACAGTTCCCTGGTGTCTATTGCCCTCCTTACTACCCTATACAGTTCCCTGGTGTCTAGTGGTCCTCCCTCCCCTATACTTTTCCCTGGTGTCTAGTATCCCCCACACTCACCTATACAGTTTCCTGGTGTCAAGTGGCCCCCCACCCTCACCTATACGGTTCCCCAGTGTTTAGTGCTTTCCCCCTACCTCCCTTATATGGCTTGCCTGGTTCTAAGGCTTCACCTTCAATATAGCTCCCCTGGTGGTCTAGAGTGGGCCAAACATAACGCAAAGTGGGGTAACCACTTGAGGGCCAAATTGAATGGCTCCAGGGCCAGAGTATGACATATATGTTCTAATACAATAAATATGCTGATGATGTTTCTGTCTACACAAAAAAATGTAAACATGATCAAAGCTTCAGAAAACACCTGCAATAATTGTCATGTTCCCCCATTAGGCCTGGAACCCACTGGAGCGATTTTGTGAGCGTTTAGTGAGCGATTCAAACCACTAGCGATTTGGATGGGCCAAATTCCACTGGAGCGATTGCGATTATCAAAACACAAAATGCAGGACATGCAGCATTTTTGCGTTTAGCGTTAGCGTTTCTGCAATGTAAACTATATGAAAGTAAGGTAAAGTATATAAAGGCTGGAATAATCGCTCATCAAAACCTACACAGAGCGATTTAGTTAGCGTTTTGCTTGTCTGAAATTCTACCCAGAAGGCCTTGTGCTTCTCAGAAGGCCTTGTGCTTCCCAGAAGGCCTTAAAAAGTCTCCTACTTCTTGGTGATGTCTGCTGGATGGTCGGAAGTGCTACAGAGCTGCAGGCTGCGTGCAGAGGAAGAATTTGTGAAAAATGCCTCGCAAAACGTGGTTTAACTCTGAGGATGTCATTGTAAAAGTGCAGCCTCATGAAGTGCTTTATAATGAAAGGTTTGATGAGTACAAAGTTTGCCCGCAAGCCAAGAAACTATGGCCTGAAATTACCTGTATGAAGAGGCTGGCTTGTCATGGAGTCTGCTGTCACCCAAGCTGCAGGAGAGTAAAAGTGAGTTTATTAGTTCTACCTACTATTTTAAGTGTTTTACTATTTACATTTATCTTAAATCCTTTGGTTGAGCGTTGGGAACATCATCAATTGATACCTTATGTGACATACTGTATAATGAAGCCTGGCTGCACAGAATATGAATTAAAATCATATTAATCATGAAGCATGTACATTACCTACTAACCTGCAATATAATTAATATGTTACAAATGTGTACTATGTATAGTTTACAGTCAAAGAAGTAAAAAAATCGATGGAAGAATATTAAGGACAACTTTCGAAGGAAGCACTTGGAAGAAGTAAAGGAGAGCAAAAGTGGGTCTGGGGCATCTACTAGGAAAAAATATGTTTACACTGCGCAACTTGCTTTCCTCAGACGCAGTAGGGACCGGGAGGCATAAGTAACCTACTTCATCCTACTAATTACTGAATCTGAGAGAGCCTAAGCGCTTTGAGTCCTATGGGAGAAAAGCGCTATAGAAATGTTATTGTATTGTATATTGTATTTTATGTGGATTTGTAACATACAAGATTTTTGTTCTCATCCATAACACATGCATATACATACACACACAGGGCCGGCCTTTGACCTGAGCGACCGGAGCGATCGCTCAGGGCGCCGGCTTCCAGGGGGCGCTCCTGCTGCATATTTGGCTCCTAGCTGCGGGCTCCAGCTGGGTCCATCTCGCTCTTGCCGCACTTCGCCCCACCCCCTGGTGCCGCTGGGGGTGATGGGGGCGAAGACTTGTGGCTGTGCAAAGGGGGATTTAAAAAAAAAAGTCACAATGTGCAGCACAGCGGCGGTGGCAGCCGCCAATTCTAAACGCAGCCTTCCACATTCTGCTGCGGGGTTGAATTATGAACCCACGAGAAAACCCAATAGCACTTTCCCGGGTGCTAGCTCCACCTCCTAAGCCTCGCCCCCGCCACGTGATTGGGTAACACGGCAGGCTGGACGGGGGCTAAGGAATAACAGGATCTGCCTCCCTCATGTCTGCCTGCATCCAGGGAGCTGTCACTCTAATATTGAAGCCCGCCCAGCTGCCAGCCTGGGGAAAATGGGTCAGCCCCCTGCACGTGGAGAAGAGCTGGGCTGCGAGGCTGGAGGGGAAATGAGGCTCTGTAACTGCTGCCTGGCACACTGGCAGTCCTAATACTGACTACCACCAGAGAAAGGTAGGACCAGGTCACCTATTCTCTGATGTTTCCCACTATGCCACTTCCTAGCACTGTCACCAAGTGACCCACACTGCCTGCATTATCTATCACCCAGCCATTCCCTTTGCCTGTACTGCTACTTCCACTGCCTGCACACTGCTGTCAATCACCCAGCCACCCCCACTGCCTGTACTGTTAGTCACCCAGCCACCCCCCACTACCTGCACTATTTGTCACCCAGCCACCCCCACTGCCTGCACTGTCACCCAGCCACCCCCCACTACCTGCACTATTTGTCACCCAGCCACCCCCACTGCCTGCACTGTCACCCAGCCACCCCTCACTACCTGCACTATTTGTCACCCAGCCACCCCCACTGCCTGCACTGTCACCCAGCCACCCCCACTACCTGTCGCTACCCGCACTGTCACCCCCAGAACCTGTTGCAACCTGCACTATCACCCAGCCCCCCGCACGTACTACCTGTCGCTTCCTGCACTGTCATCCAGCCACCCCCAAGTACTTGTTACTACCTGCACTGTCACCCAGCCTCCCCCCCCCCCCCCCACACACTACCTGTCGCTTCCTGCAATGTCATCCAGCCACCCCTTAGGTACCCGTCACTACCTGCACTGTCATAAGTCACCCCCCCACTCCTTGTCGCCACCTGCACTGTCACCCAGTCACCACCCACTATCTGCACTACCCGCACTGTCACCTAGCCACCCCCAATATCTGGTACCTGGCAGCCAACCTCCACTACTCTTCGCTTCCTCTAATGTCGCCCAGCCAACACCCACTATCTGGCACTCAGCCACCATCCACTACCTGTTGCTTCCAGCACTGTCACCCAGCCACCACCCTCACTCAGCCACCCACCCACACTACCAGTCGATACCCGCACTGTCACCCAGCCACCACCCACTACCTGCACTTATCTGTCACCCAGCTACCACCCACTATCAGTCACTATTCGTGCTGTCACCCAGCCACCATCCACTACCTGTGCTGTCACTTAGCCACCACCCACTACCTGCACTTATCTGTCACCGAGCCACCAGCCACTACCCACACATCTGTCACCCAGCCACCACCCATTACCCGTCACTACTTGCACTGTCTGTCACCGTCGCTACCTGCACTGTTACTCAGCCACAATCCACTTACTATCACTACCCACCCTATTTGTCACCCAGTCACCACACACTACCTGGTGCTACCTGCTACCCACTATCTACCACTACCTGTACTGTCATCCAGCCACCACCCTCTGCCTTTCACTACCTGCCACTCACTCTCTGCCACTACATGTACTGCCATCCAGCTACCATCTGCCTGTCAGTACCCAGCACCACTATCTGCCACTACCTGCACTGCCATCCTGCCATCACCCACTACCTGGACTGCCATTCAGCCACTGCCCTCTACCCACCACCCACTATCTGCCATTACCTGTCACTACTTCTCACTACCAACTTCCTGCTACTAGCCTCCCACTATCTGTTACCCACTACCTGTCAATACCCTCCACCCACTATCTCCCACTACCCGCCACCTTCTATGTGCCGCTACCTCTACCTGTGACTCATCCACTACCTCCTACCAGTCACTTTGCACTATCTGTAGGGGAAATGTTTGCTGCTTTTCATGTGTCAGAAGTAACTTTGGCTGCATTTCGTGTATCGGAAGTAATTTCATGTGTGGAAGGTAGTTTTTGCTGCATTTCGTGTGTTGAGGTTATGTTTGCTGCATGCCATGTGTCAGAGGTAACTTTGTCTGCACTTTGTGTCAGAGGTAATATTTGCTGCATTCCATGTGTTGGAGGTAACATTTGCGGTTTTGCATGTGTCGGAGGTAACATTTCCTACATTCTATGTGTTGGAGGTAACGTTTGTGGCATTTATTATTTACTTTGGGGTTATTTGTTGCCGTGTTTGGCATTTTTGGGGCTTGTGATTACTAAATGGTATGCTAGCACATGAACCAAAAGAAAGAAGAGGATGAATGGGGGGGGGGGGGGGGCACCAAAATCTGGTTACGCCCAGGGCGCTGTGAAACCTAAGGCCGGCCCTGTACACACATGTCATGTTTACAAGCTTTGTCCTTCCATAGGACACAAGATAATATTCCTGCTGATGTGGCAGTCATAGTTGAGAAGCTGATGATGAAGATGGCATGGACAATACTTCTGCACCTTTATTATCAGTGTCAGACACACAAAGTGATGACACCTCACACACTAGTAGTGTCACAGTACTGTCTCCTTCACATTTAAGTAGTAGTGTCCTTTTAGTGTCTCCTTCACTACATCTGCCAAAAACCTGCAAAAGTAACAGGAAGAGGAAGGCGCAGAGCTGCACTTACTACTGGACAAACCAGTTTTGAGACTGGTGTACTAAGTTTCATGCTGGAAGCAGTTGGTGCATTACATTACGCTAGATGTGATCATTATAATTTTGCTGTCAGTCTAGTACCCTATATGAAGAAAGTCCCTTAAGAGAAAATCTTAGACCTTCGACAGGGTATTATTGATCTCATCAAAAAAAATATCACCTCTCAGCCATCTAATACAGTGGACCAATCACACAGCTCTTCTTCCAGCACACCTTCACAATCACCTCCAGTGCCTATTTCACCATATCCTAAACAACCACCCTATGGGCACTTGCAATACAATCAGGGACAGGGTTACTACCCAAGTGAACAGGTTGCAGCATACCACAATTACCCATATAGGCCGCAAAGTCACATGGGCTATTACCCCCCTTACCAACCTGCTTATAATGTTAATCAGCAAACTCAAGAGCCTGTTATGTACACTGATCTTACACAAACAAGGCCCCAACAAGCAACTGAGAATACTGTCTCCAACAAAAGTTCATTTGTGGACCTGCTCCGACGAGATGATGCCTAATTATTAGTTAGATTTTGGCACCAATATGCAAGTTAAAGTAAGGTTTGTTAGGTGCAACCTGAGATCCCATTACAGTTCTTATGACCCAAAAAATTATAACCTGTTTTAAAGGACCTCTATGGCAAAAAATGTCACATTTAAAATACATACAAATAAAAAGTATGTTTCTCGCAGAGTAAAATGAGCCATAAATGACTTTGCTCCTATGTTGCAGTCACAGTAGCAATCTGACAGACCCGACAGCTTTTGGAGTAGTCCATCTCTTCATGGGGGATTCTCCACAAGGCTTTTATTATTTTTAAAGAGCCAAACCCTGGAAAAATATTTATATAAAGATGCACACTGCTCCCCTACATGTTTGCACAGTTGGGCAGAGCAATTGGCATTCACTAAGGAGATGGAATAGTGCAAAACCTGTCGGTTGTGTCCGATTTCTACTGCTTACTGTAAGTGACAGCAACATAGGAGAGAAGTAATTTATGGCTCATTCTACTCTGGAAGAAACGTACTTCTTATTTGTATGAGTTTATGTTATGTTATATTTGTGTTGTTGAACATTGAACTATTTTACCTTTCTAAAACTATTATGTGAGTACATATGTACACAGAATACCTCACTCCAAAAACACTGTGGGTTATGTGTGCTTCATACAGATACAAAGTTGTATTTGAGGGTTGTTTTTCTCAAAAAAATAAAAGAAAAGGGTGCCAAACATTAAAAAAGCAAAAAGAAAATAAAAGTTAAGTAAACTGCCACTATTGTTTCTGTGTGAGTACTTATTAGTATTATTATCATTATTAATTTATTGTTTGAAGTATGTGATACTGCCACTCATACAGGCGTGTAGTCCCCTTTAAAAGCTCAAAAAATCCAACACATCGGCTAAATTTGTTTACATTTTTTTTTTTAATTAACCAATCAAATTACAAATCGCTAATCGCTATCGCTTACAAAACGCTATGCACTTTTTGCAAAATGCTCACCAAAACGCCAGAAAACGCTGATGAAATTGCTAACAAACCGCTCACAGATAACGCTAGCAATTGCGATTAGCGATTGCGTTTTGTAGTGGGTTCCAGGCCTCACAGTGTTTTTTCAGGAGGATGAGATGATGTGGTTGTGGTCGGTGTCATGTGATGAGCAAGCATTATTACCAAGTCCTGTGAATAGACCACACTGATCGGAGGATCACTAATTACAGAGGTGAATTGTTTTACAGTACATATCAACTTTTTAAAAATTGGTGTTTTTAGCATCTAAAATATTCAGTCAGTTTACATTTATATAGCTCATTACAAATTTAAACATGTATAATACCACAAAATAAAATAATACTTTTACTTTACAAAAATAGTGCAGTAAGTGCTGTTCAAGTGTTTTCGTATACATTTTGTTACTAAAAATTACATTTAAAGAGAAACTCCAACCAAGAATTGAACTTTATCCCAATCAGTAACTGATACCCCCTTTTACATGAGAAATTGAATGATTTTCACAAACAGACCATCAGGGGGCGCTGTGTGACTAATTTTGTGCTGAAACCCCTCCCACAAGAGGCTCTGAATACCAAGGTACTCTGGGCAAACTGCCACAATGTAACAATGTTCACAGACAGGAAATGGCTGTTTAAAGCTGTCTGTAACAGCCAGAGCAGCTAGAAACAGCTACATAACTTGCCCACAGTAACAATGTCACCATGTAATACGTCAGAATGTGAATCTGGGAGAGGAAAGATTTTACAATGAGCAAACACTGACTAAATCATTTATACATAATTATTGTAAAAATGAAACACTTTTTTTATTAAATTATTTTCACTGGAGTTCCTCTTTAAATGTCAGTTTCAAACAGCTGTGAGGTTCCAAAACTGACTGTAAGCCCAAATTGCATTGCTTTGCAATGGTGAAGTTGTTTACAAGCTGCCTACAATTCCCATTGCCCTGACTAATTGGCTGCACAGAGTAGAAGCCCTCACTACTATATACTGTATGCCATCCTGTGAATATATCATGGGATATCTGCAAATTCCACAGGACTTTTATCGGTGCAGGCATTGCTAATTGCATTCATCCCCATTGCTGAGTGTTCTGTGTGGACTCACACCAGCCTCACTAATAGTTCTGTGTGTGCTCTGCATTTAAAGTGGTAAAAGAAAAAAAAAGATTGCTTGGCTCACTGACATTTCACCCAAAGTGCATGACACAAGCAGTCTCTAGCCAATTGGTAGCTTGACAAGTTTGAGGTTGGGGTTATCGGTGGAAGTGGTAGTCAAACAACATTTGCACCATTTTGTACTGCATTGGGCAGGACAAATCTACTACCTGCAGCAGTACAATTAATATTAGACCCTGCTGAAACTTTAGGGTATATGCACTAAACTGTGGTAATCAAAATAATGTGTGTATGGTCTTAAAACATAATGGCCCATATGCAACTCACTTTTTCCCCAAAGTTTTCTCCTTGGTGATATTTTCACAACTTGTAAATAAAATGCCTTTTAAGCAGCAGCAAGCAAACAAATACTCAAAATAATGTTGACAATAATTTTTCAACTAGTTTTTGGTTCTTTTTCCATTGCAAACTGTTAAAATGTTATTTTAAATCAAAGATGAAAAATTATCTTCTAGGAGAAAACTCAGGAGAAAAAGCGAATTGCATATGGCCCCGTGTGTGCATTCCTATAACCCCTGTGTAATGTGTGTGCATAATACCCTCCCACTCCTATGTAATGTGTGTGCATACTACCCTCCTACCCCTGTGTAATGTGTGTGCATAATACCCTCCCACTCCTATGTAATGTGTGTGCATACTACCCTCCCACCCCTGTGTAATGTGTGTGCATACTACCCTCCCACCCCTGTGTAATGTGTGTGCATTCCTCCCACCCCTGTGTAATGTGTGTGCATACTACCCTCCTACCCCTGTGTAATGTGTGTGCATACTACCCTCCCACCCCTGTGTAATGTGTGTGCATACTACCCTCCTACCCCTGTGTAATGTGTGTGCATACTACCCTCCCACCCCTGTGTAATGTGTGTGCATACTACCCTCCTACCCCTGTGTAATGTGTGTGCATTCCTCCCACCCCTGTGTAATGTGTGTGCATACTACCCTCCTACCCCTGTGTAATGTGTGTGCATACTACCCTCCTACCCCTGTGTAATGTGTGTGCATACTACCCTCCCACCCCTGTGTAATGTGTTTGCATACTACCCTCCCACCCCTGTGTAATGTGTGTGCATACTACCCTCCTACCCCTGTGTAATGTGTGTGCATACTACCCTCCCACCCCTGTGTAATGTGTTTGCATACTACCCTCCCACCCCTGTGTAATGTGTTGGTAGGTGAACAGAGGCGCCAGAAGGATAAAAGTACATTACATTTCTAAAACATTGCTGGGAGGAAGTGGTGGACTCGCCTCCGTTAAAGCAGACACCAAGGACTGTAAATATATAGATATACACATTTATTGAAAATACCCCAAAGATGCAACGCGTTTCGTGGGCACAGCCCACTTCTTCAGGCAATAAGCAGGGGATAAACAACAGCAATTCAGTTATAGCAAGCAGAGCACCCCTGTGTAATGTGTGTGCATACTACCCTCCCACCCCTGTGTCATGTGTGTGCATACTACCCTCCCACCCCTGTGTAATGTGTGTGCATACTACCCTCCTACTCCTGTGTAATGCGTGCGCATAATACCCTCCCACCCCTGTGTAATGTGTGTGCATACTACCCTCCCACCCCTGTGTAATGTGTGTGCATACTACCCTCCCACCCCTGTGTAATGTGTGTGCATACTACCCTCCCACCCCTGTGTAATGTGTGTGCATACTACCCTCCCACCCCTGTGTAATGTGTGTGCATACTACCCTCCCACCCCTGTGTAATGTGTGCGCATACTACCCTCCTACCCCTGTGTAATGTGTGTGCATACCTCCCACCCCTGTGTAATGTGTGTGCATACTACCCTCCTACCCCTGTGTAATGTGTGTGCATACTACCCTCCCACCCCTGTGTAATGTGTGTGTGCATAATACCCTCCCACCCCTGTGTAATGTGTGTGCATTAAAACCCTCCCACCCCTGTGTAATGTGTGTGCATACTACCCTCCCACCCCTGTGTAATGTGTGTGCATACTACCCTCCCACCCCTGTGTAATGTGTGTGCATACTACCCTCCTACCCCTGTGTAATGTGTGTGCATACTACCCTCCCACCCCTGTGTAATGTGTGTGCATACTACCCTCCCACCCCTGTGTAATGTGTGTGCATACAACCCTCCTACCCCTGTGTAATGTGTGTGCATACCTCCCACCCCTGTGTAATGTGTGTGCATAATACCCTCCCACCCCTGTGTAATGTGTGTGCATTAAAACCCTCCCACCCCTGTGTAATGTGTGTGCATACTACCCTCCCACCCCTGTGTAATGTGTGTGCATACTACCCTCCTACCCCTGTGTAATGTGTGTGCATACTACCCTCCCACCCCTGTGTAATGTGTTTGCATACTACCTTCCCACCCCTGTGTAATGTGTTGGTAGGTGAACAGAGGCGCCAGAAGGATAAAAGTACATTAAATTTCTAAAACATTGCTGGGAGGAAGTGGTGGACTCGCCTCCGTTAAAGCAGACACCAAGGACTGTAAATATATAGATATACACATTTATTGAAAATACCCCAAAGATGCAACGCGTTTCGTGGGCACAGCCCACTTCTTCAGGCAATAAGCAGGGGATAAACAACAGCAATTCAGTTATAGCAAGCAGAGCACCCCTGTGAAATGTGTGTGCATACCTCCCACCCCTGTGTAATGTGTGTGCATACTACCCTCCTACCCCTGTGTAATGTGTGTGCATACTACCCTCCCACCCCTGTGTCATGTGTGTGCATACTACCCTCCCACCCCTGTGTAATGTGTGTGCATACTACCCTCCTACTCCTGTGTAATGCGTGCACATAATACCCTCTCACCCCTGTGTAATGTGTGTGCATGCTACCCTCCCACCCCTGTGTAATGTGTGTGCATACTACCCTCCCACCCCTGTGTAATGTGTGTGCATACTACCCTCCTACCCCTGTGTAATGTGTGTGCATACCTCCCACCCCTGTGTAATGTGTGTGCATACTACCCTCCTACCCCTGTGTAATGTGTGTGCATACTACCCTCCCACCCCTGTGTAATGTGTGTGCATAATACCCTCCCACCCCTGTGTAATGTGTGTGCATTAAAACCCTCCCACCCCTGTGTAATGTGTGTGCATACTACCCTCCCACCCCTGTGTAATGTGTGTGCATACTACCCTCCCACCCCTGTGTAATGTGTGTGCATACTACCCTCCCACCCCTGTGTAATGTGTGTGCATACAACCCTCCCACCCCTGTGTAATGTGTGTGCATACCTCCCACCTTTGTGTAATGTGTGTGCATACTACCCTCACACCCCTGTGTAATGTGTGTGCATACTACCCTCCTACCCCTGTGTAATGTGTGTGCATACTACCCTCCCACCCCTGTGTCATGTGTGTGCATACTACCCTCCCACCCCTGTGTAATGTGTGTGCATACTACCCTCCTACTCCTGTGTAATGCGTGCGCATAATACCCTCCCACCCCTGTGTAATGTGTGTGCATACTACCCTCCCACCCCTGTGTAATGTGTGTGCATACTACCCTCCCACCCCTGTGTAATGTGTGTGCATACTACCCTCCTACCCCTGTGTAATGTGTGTGCATACCTCCCACCCCTGTGTAATGTGTGTGCATACTACCCTCCTACCCCTGTGTAATGTGTGTGCATACTACCCTCCCACCCCTGTGTAATGTGTGTGCATAATACCCTCCCACCCCTGTGTAATGTGTGTGTATTAAAACCCTCCCACCCCTGTGTAATGTGTGTGCATACTACCCTCCCACCCCTGTGTAATGTGTGTGCATACTACCCTCCCACCCCTGTGTAATGTGTGTGCATACTACCCTCCCACCCCTGTGTAATGTGTGTGAATACAACCCTCCCACCCCTGTGTAATGTGTGTGCATACCTCCCACCTTTGTGTAATGTGTGTGCATACTACCCTCACACCCCTGTGTAATGTGTGTGCATACCTCCCACCTTTGTGTAATGTGTGTGCATACTACCCTCACACCCCTGTGTAATGTGTGTGCATACTACCCTCCCACCCCTGTGTAATGTGTGTGCATACTACCCTCCCACCCCTGTGTAAAAATATGTAGTTAATTTGTTCACTGCATCAGCTGTAATCCACTCTTGTCTTTATATTCACTGTTGCTTGCTTATTTTGTATTGTTACACTCTGTATGCTGCTATACAGCAAATGCCTTTTAAGCCACCAGTGAGTAAGGACATACTCAGAATAACTTCTATAGTATTTTCCCACCTACTTTTTGGTACTTTTTCAATTGCAAAGCTCTGAAAATTATTTTTAAAAGAATATGAAAAAATTCTCTCCTATGAGAAAACTCAGGAGAAAAAGTTAATTGTATATGGGCCAATGATTGAAGTTATTCCCCATAGAAAACTATTGCATGTAAAATGCTTGCACTTTGCTTACAGTATGCAGAAAGGATGGTTTTAAGAGGTTTTTTTTTGCACCAAAAACACATTTAAAAACTCATACCAATGCGTATTTTGTGCGTCCCATAGACTATTATTATGTGCGTTTTCTGCTTTGTGGCAAAACACGTGATTCATATAAGTGTGACCTCTGCCTAAAAGTAGCTATCAAATTTAAAAAGTGAAGAACAGAAAGGCCTTATATTTGCAGTTAGAAGCTTGTTCACACAGGCAGCGGCACCTAACACTGCACAACGTTTGTCACCACTGGTCAATGGAAAATGGAGTGCAGCCCCATTCAATACAAGCAAATGGCATCATTCATTTAAATTAATTCAACAAGAGTCTGTAATTGAATGCATTTCTATAAAGCGCAGTGCTTGGTATGAACAGTACCTGTATAGTGAAGGGACTACCTGGGCGGTGGCAATGGATGTGGTGGTGCTGAGCAGTAAGCACGGCTCCACACTGCATTCAGTGTGAACAGACTCTACCTGTTAGGTCAGTGAGCCAGTAAGTGGTGTCCTCTTTACTTCGCAGTTTTGGCTTAATAATTACTAACTGCTGTAGACTACTGAACCCTCCTCATATGCTAGAGGACATTCTCCATTATAGGCAGCTCTAGACACCTTATCCTGCTTAGAATAGGGCAGGCATTGATGGTTAAAAAAAATAGCTTTATTCATTGTGCTTTAGGTTGGGAGAAGTGTGTGTGTGTGTGTGTGTGTGTGTGTGTGTGTGTGTGTGTGTGTGTGTGTGTGTGTGTGTGTGTGTGTGTGTGTGTGTGTGTGTATACATCAAATTTCATGCTTTCATTATTATATGATTTGTACAGCCAGTGTCTGCCTCACCTCAACTCCTCTCAGATGGGTTATAGACTTATAGTGAAACCTCAGCCAAACTTACTTTGCCTTTCGATGACGTATGGACAGTTTAAAAAATGACTGGAATTTTATTGCTGTCTCCTGTCTGCATTCTATTTTGGAAATAATTTTTCTCCCTTCCAGTCACAACAACATGAACCGCAGGATGCAGAACGTGAGGTGAATGCTCCTCCATGGAACACCTCTTCAGCATCGTGGGAAGGGGTAAGGACCTCTGTAATGTTTTTCTATATGTGTCTGTGAATATGTAGGTCTCTTCCTGTCACAGTGGCACCATCCATGAGAACAGGAAGAAGAATGGCTGCGCCTCAGCAGGGTCACAGACCTCCTCCCCCCCCCCTTTTCCTGACAACAAAGTGATACAAGACTACAATTATTTTGGCTGGCGTTATGCTTTAAAGGTGCACCATATTGAGATATAGTAGAAAGCAGTAGATTATTTAGGATACCCACTTTTATGCTAATTATCCTGGTAACAGCATCAGAAACATTTCCTATATCTATTCATTGCAGTATATTGGTATGTAGCCCTGTCCCCCAGTGATGTCACTGTTTAGAATACAGAATTCTTCTCCCAGAGCATTTTGGAAAACCAGGTGCTATTTATACTAACTTCTACTGATTTGGCACGCAGAGTAAGCAAACATTCCGCAGAGATGCACCTGACAGCTGTAAAGATGTTGCCACCTCTGATAAATTTCAGAATGTAATGAGGGTGAGGAAAGGACAAGGAAAGATTCTACAATGGGTAAACACTAACTATAATTACTACTACAATTATATAAATAAGTAATATTGTAGAGCATAAGCAATTTTATTCATTACCTTATTTTCATTACATGTATAACTCCATCTGGGCTGCCACAGAGTCTAAGTTTGTTATCTCACAGATGTACTTGTGCTACTGCTGGCCACAGAGGCCTTTCTGCTATAGGATTGTCCAGTACTGCTCTGTGTGAGTCACAGATTGTCCTCTGTTTCCATTAAAGCTCAACTTCTCTACCATTATTATGAAGTTACATTGAAAAAGACTTTTGTCAAATCCATTTGTGTTGCAGTCATTTGTCTGCACCCAGTCCACATCCGCGCCTCCTACACAAGTGGTCTATAATAGCCTGATTCATTCTGTTGGTTCTCTGCCTGTGATACCTCCATCCTCGAGTGCCACAAAGGATTCTTGTATGTTCCTGTCTGCTTTCTCTCGCTCCTTCACATAGGAAGCACAAGAGATCCCCGGAGCCTGCAGATATGCTCTGAGCCACATTCAGAGTTGGTCCAGTGGTCCGTGACGCAGGCAGGCCTTGGCGGTGGGGCTACAGGTCACTGTGCAGTTGTTTCTGAAGCATTTGGAGGTTTATGAATATAACACCTAATATACACTGCTGATCTCTATGGGTGATTCTATATGTACTCCTGATGTGGACTACAGTGTAGCACAATGCAGCATGTAGTGAGCGCTACTTGTCATAATTACAGCTTCACCTGTGCACACTGCCTGCCATTCTTTCATGTTTCTTGTGTTCGGGTTAAGAGGTATAGTGGAGCAGCAGCGTATAAGCTGAGGGTAGAGTAAGTTGATGACACAGTATCAGATATAGCTGTACTTCAAGAGTCACATCCTATTCTGAGAAGGATGCTTTGTATCAAATGCAGTAATGATCCCTCTGTTGCTATGGCTTTTCATTTGTCGCCAGTATTGTGGAGGATTCCTTTGTTGTATACATTCTCAGTAAATGGGAACTTTATACCTTCGGTGTGAAGTAAGTGCTTCTCCTCCTCCCTGACTTTCTGTTGTCTCCTCATCGCAGCAGTCAGGTCTTTTCTCTATTTTGTATTGTTTAGTGATGTATTGTAGTAGTGTGTGCCTAAAAAATAAGAGTTTCATGTTGAAACAAGCACATGCCAATCTGCACACGTGTGTTTGTACATTGTGAACCACTTTCAGTGGAGATAAAAGGAGGAATTTGTTTTGGAAACTGAAGTCTAGACATTTTTTTCGTTTGCATACATCTGCGGCCCGGGCTATGTGAGATCAAGAATTCCGCCTCTCAGCTGTGTGTATGGGAATGTGTAACGGCACAGTTATGGGATATAACTGACTGAGTTCCTGCCACACGGACATGTGTTAAAATTAGTGATATTCTACTACTGACTTCTACTAATGCTGGGCCATTTTAAATCATATGAAGTCCTTATCCCATGCCAGGACTAATGCTGGGCCATTATAAATCATATGAAGTGCTTATCCCATGCCAGGACTAATGCTGGGCCATTATAAATCATATGAAGTGCTTATCCCATGCCAGGACTAATGCTGGGACATTATAAATCATATGAAGTCCTTATCCCATGCCAGGACTAATGCTGGGCCATTATAAATCATATGAAGTGCTTATCCCATGCCAGGACTAATGCTGGGCCATTATAAATCATATGAAGTGCTTATCCCATGCCAGGACTAATGCTGGGCCATTATAAATCATATGAAGTGCTTATCCCATGCCAGGACTAATGCTGGGCCATTATAAATCATATGAAGTGCTTATCCCATGCCAGGACTAATGCTGGGACATTATAAATCATATGAAGTGCTTATCCCATGCCAGGACTAATGCTGGGACATTATAAATCATATGAAGTGCTTATCCCATGCCAGGACTAATGCGGGGAAATTATAAATCATATGAAGTCCTTATCTCATGCTAGGACTAATGCTGGGACATTATAAATAGCATGAAGTCATTTTCCCGTGCCAGGACTAATGCTGGGCCATTATAAATCATATGAAGGCCTTATCCTATGCCAGGACTAATGCTGGGCCATTATAAGTCATATGACGTCCTTATTCCATGCCAGGACTAATGCTGGGCCATTATAAATCATAAAAAGTCCTTATCTTGTGCCAGGACTAATGCAGGGCCATTATAAATCATATGAAGTCCTTATCCCATGCCAGGACTAATGTTGGGCCATTATAAGTCATATGAAGTCCTTATCCCGTGCCAGGACTAATGCGGGGAAATTTATAAATCATATGAAGTCCTTATCCTGTGCCAGGTCTAATGCTGGGCCATTATAAATGATATGAAATCCTTATTCCATGCCAGAACTAGAGGCCTTATGCCATGCTCAACCATTATAAGTTATATGAATTCCTTATCCCACTCCAGGACCAGTGCCATGGGTGATGTGAACAAGGAGTTTATGGAGAGGAATGGAAGAATTCAGTGATGCCTCTGAGTAGCTGTGAATCACTGTCGCTCACTTGTCCTTGATAAAATGATTTATGGAATGAGGTACTGTATCTATTTGCACAAACGGTTCTACTTATCTTAATAAGCCATGTCCATAGCAGTCCTGAGGGAATCCCACACTGCTAGCTGATAATGGTCTTCAGATAGGAAGGCTTCTGTTACTGCTATACTGATGGAAAAACAAAATCTCCTTATGTCAGATTCCACGTTTGGCTTGTAGATAAATGGTACACGTGTCTCAGTCAGTCTATCTCTTCTACGTACTTCAATACAGACATATAGAAGATACATTTAGTAGAATCGGCAATACATTCTGCATTATGAGTCTTCCTGCACTTTCTATATATCTTTTCTCTGCTTGTGGCTCTAATAGTTTAGACGTGATTGTCTTTGCTGGGGAACATTAACATTTCCTTTTCTCCCTTTACATCCCACTCGCTTGCTCTCATTTGCTGCTGGACTGCAGGAACCGGCGTCATTGTTCTAGTGTCCTGCTATGCACCTCTCCTCATAATAGCAGCCTACAGCGTTCCATTGTAGCACTGTATATAAAAGTCACGCATTACGTAGAAAGAACAGTACAGTATTCTCTAGTGATAATGTTTTGTTAATTACGGTGGCAAACTGCTGTGCCATAATATGAGAACACTGAAAGTTTTAACATGAAGTTTGTTTATGTAACATTGCATTATTGCATGCTTAACATTTTGTTGTTTTGTAGTAGTATGCGGCAGTGCGTTTGCCACAGATATTAGCAGAAAGAAGTACAAGCGTTCTAGCAAGTAATACATTTTATTGGCTAACTAAATGTGTTCACAGATGAAAGCATTCAGAAAAAGGGTTCATTCCCTTCTTCAGGTTATGTTATGCGAATAAGGGAATAGTTAATTTGTATGATGTCCACTGAAGAAGGGAAGTTTAACCTTTCCTGAAGGCCTGCATCTGTAATGATATTTAGTTAGCCAATAAAAGATGCACATGCTTTCTATGGCTTTCTGTTCATTCTCTATGTTTTTCCGTACACAGTATAAAAAAAGAATATTGAGAAATGAAAACTTGTACATGTCTATTCCTGACATTTAAAGGGAACCTAAATAGAAAAGGATATGGGTTTTTCCTTTTAAAATAATACCAGTTGTCTGACTCTCCTGCTGATCCTGTGTCTCTAATGCTGGGCATACACGGCTGCTGGGAGGATTATCAATCGAGCCTGATGGCTCGATTGATAATATCCAACCTGTCCGATACCCCGCCGGATCGATAGTGTGCTCGATACCGGCGGGCAGAACAATAGAAGAAACGAGCGGCTGATTAGGGGACAAGCAGGGATCGATCGGACGAGCGGGGATGCGCCGGCATCGAGCCAGCGGCTCAATCCGGTGCATAATCGCAGCCGTGTATGCCCGGCATAATACTTTCAGCCACAGCCCCTGAACAAGCATGCAGATCAGGTGCTCTGACTAAAGTCAGACTGGATTAGCTGCATGCTTGTTTCAGGTCTGTGATTCAG
Organism: Hyperolius riggenbachi; assembly: GCF_040937935.1. Lineage (NCBI taxonomy): Eukaryota > Metazoa > Chordata > Amphibia > Anura > Hyperoliidae > Hyperolius > Hyperolius riggenbachi. The sequence continues at coordinate 332,760,582 of NC_090650.1, forward strand.
CCACTATTGCATCCAAAGAGATCAGCACGACTGCCAGGCAACTGGTATTGTTTAAAAGGAATCATCCATATCCCTTCTCAGTTTAGGTTCCCTTTAAAGAGAACCAGAGGTGGGTTTGACAAATCCTATTAGGACACAGAGGCACGTTCTGTATACAATGCCCAGCCTCTGTGTGCTTCCAGCGTTCCTCCAGACCTCCCCCCTCCCTGGGCTCTGCTGTCCTCTATTAAAAGAAGCGCCAGGCTAGCGACACGCAGATTGTCACTAGCCTGTTATTTACCTATGCCCTGCCATTCACCCGCTGCTTCCCCGCCTCCTGTATAGTGTGGCTCCCCGCCTGTGTCCCTTCCCTCCCCGCTTCCGATTGGAGGAACACTGGAAGCACACAGAGGCTGGGCATTGTATATAGAATGTGCCGCTGTGTCCTAATAGGATTTGTCAAACCCACCTCGGGTTCTTTTTAAATATTTTTTTTGTTACAGTATTCTCAAAACAAATGAGTGAATCTGCTGCATGCACTCGTGTAATTCTCATGCTGGGAATAAGGAAAGCTGCCAGTGCTGGGCTGTATTGTTTTAGTATTATTATTTTAATTCTGTCTATCTAGTTGTTCTATTGATCTTTTACCTTCTTTTATAAGGCAATTCTGTACAGATGGAGAACAATGAAAACCTGAAGTGATCCAGCAAACATGTTCTGGATTAATTGAAATTTGCTGCAAATGTGAAGCAACCCTCACCTGGGCCACACCAATTATGCTTGCAGGGATATTGACTTTAGATCATTCATTAAAGGTATTTTTTTTTTTTTTTTAAAGTACAGTATATGAAAATGTTTTCCAGTACTGTTATTGCATTTAACTTTTAGAAATGGGTAGGGAGATCTGGTGTACCCTATACTTATTCCAAACTCCTTGTGGGGGCAGAAAATATCTGGAAGCCCGCTTATTGAAGGGTCTAGAGATTCCACCATAAGGAGTGTAGTGATCAGCACATCAAATCAATTTCAGCATGCTGTTACAGCCAACAGTTGTTTCTGGGCCAGGGGACCCCGTTTTCAAGGCACATGGAAACTGCATAAATTCTATATTCCTTGAAAATGGGGATCCTCAGGCCCGACACAATTATCGGTTGTAACAGCATGCTAATGAATAAACGGTGAAATATTTTTAGATCGATTTTGTGTGCTGGTGGCTACATTCCTTGTGATATTACACTATAAGTGCCAGACACTATGGTCAAGCTCTCACCCTGCTTTGAAGGATTAACCACTTACCGACCGCCCACTGCACAGGGGCGGCCGGAAAGTGGATCCCGCAAGGACCGCCGCATGTACAATTGGCGGCGGTCCTTGTATGGGCATGGGCGGAGCGATCGTGACGCGATCCTCCGCCGGGGATCGATGGCCGGGGATTTAGCTTCCAGCTCGCCGGCCACTTAGCAGCGCCGGCGAGCGGAGGTATACAAATCTCCGCCAATCAACACGTTTAAGGCACTTTGTTAGGTAAACAAAGTGCCTTATACATGCTTCCTCCTCGCCTCGTGGTCTCATTGTTCCAGAGACCACCAGCGAGGAGGAAGCTATTGTGAGTATACACAACACATTTTTTTTTTGCACCTAGCCCCCCTGATCTCCCACCCCAGCCTTCAGAACCCCCCCCCCCCCCGATCACCCCAGCAGACCCCTGCCAGCACCCTTGCACCCCTCTAAACCCCCCCCCCCCACCTGCCACTAACTATTGACGCTATCCCTTAGGTTAGGTCCCTAACTGCCTCCTAATCACCCCTGATCCCCCCCCACCTTTAGATCAACCCCAGACCCCATCCCAGACTTTCCCCCTGTATACTGTATACATCTGTATACAGCTACCTTACCCCCTGATCCCCCTCTGATCACCTGTCCATCACCCCTCAGCACCCCCACCCATCAGAGCAGACCCTAACTGCCCCGCTGGGGCAACCGATCACCTGCCCAGACCCTCGATTGCCCTCAGACCCCCCTTCTGATTACATCCCCTGCGCATTGTTTACATCTGTCCTCCCCAGCAATCACTAACTGATCTTAGATCAGGACACAGTCTGCCCCGTGCGGGCTCCTGATCAACCCCCCACCCCCTCAAATTGCCCTCAGACCCCCCCCCCTAATCACCGTCCGAGTGCATTGTATTTGACTGTGCTGTGATTGTATTTGTTTGTGCTGCGATTGTATTCGATTGTGCTGCAATTGTATTTGATTGTCCCATGATCTGCTTCGATTGTCCCGTGATTGTTTGATTGCCTCTGAGACCCCACTTCCCGTCACCCCCAACCCCACCCTCCCCCCCACCACCTCCAACCACCACCTTCTGAGTGCATCAGATTTGATTGTGCGGTGATTGGATCCGATTGTGCTGTAATTGTATTTGATTGTCCCGTGATTTGCTTCAATTGTCCCGTGATTGTTTGATTGCCTTTGAGACCCCACTTCCCGCCACCCCCAACCCCACCCTCCCCGCCACCACCTCCAACCACCACCTTCCGAGTGCATCAGATTTTCTTGTGCTGTGATTGGATTCGATTGTGCTGTAATTGTATTTGATTGTCCCGTGATCGGCTTTGATTGTCCCGTGATTGTTTGATTGCCTCTGAGACCCCACTTCCCGCCACCCCAAACCCCACCCTCCCCCCCAACACCTCCAACCACCACCTTCCGAGTGCATCAGATTTGCTTGTGCTGTGATTGGATTCGATTGTGCTGTAATTGTATTTGATTGTCCCGTGATCGGCTTTGATTGTCCCGTGATTGTTTGATTGCCTCTGAGACCCCACTTCCCGCCACCCCCAACCCCACCCTCCCCCCCCACCACCTCCAACCACCACCTCCAACCACCACCTTCAACCACCACCTTCCGAGTGCATCAGATTTGCTTGTGCTGTGATTGGATTAGATTGTGCTGTAATTGTATTTGATTGTCCCGTGATTGTTTGATTGCCTCTGAGACCCCACTCGCCACCACCCCCAATACCTCTCAAATACTCCCTTTTGCTAGGTAGGTGCTCTTTTTTTCTGGGTAGTCTCAGAGGAAAACCCCATAAATTTAGCAGTCCACAATGGCAAGAAGGGGGATTTCCGATGAGGAGGTATACAGGTACATGGACCAGTCGGATGAGAGTGTTGGGAAGACTCAGCCGACGAATCATCCGGGTCCGAATTTGAACCTGTGGAAAGCAGTGGTTCTCTGACCGAAAGTGATGATGAGGTTTTGGTCCTGGCTAGAGCCAGGCGTACCAGACCTCATGTCGTTAGACCGCAGGTGGCGCAGGATCCACCTCAAGGGCAGCAGGGTGGTGCTAGCGCTGATGAGAGTTTTCTTGGTGAGGCAGGCACCAGCAGCGCAGCATCTCCTGTACTTAGTACCAGTACTTCCGTAGACCCTGGTGAAGTGGTGAACGCCAGCATGGAAGTTGAAACTGGTACGGTGGCACGTGCAGTAGTACCCCCGTCGCAGCCACCAAGAAGAAGACTGGCCCGTAGTACCCATAGACTCCCAGAGGTGCTGGCACATCCAGATTGGCAATCCCCTGATTCCGCCGCACCCGTAGTGCCCCCTTTCACTGCCCAGTCTGGAGTCCAGGTGGCAACAGCTCATCTAGGAACGGCCCTAGACTTTTTGCAGCTGTTCATCACCCAGGTTCTCTTGGACTTAATTGGGGTTGAGACCAACCGTAAAGCCACACAATTCATCACCGAGCACCCGGAGAGCAGCTATGCCCAGCCTTTCTGGTGGAAACCAGTCCAAGTTTCCGAAATTAAAATCTTTTTGGCCCTTATCCTTCACTTGGTACTAATGAAACAGAATGTTTTGCGGTTGTATTGGTCTACGAACCCAGTACATCATGTTTCCTTGTACCCTGCTGCCATGTCCAGGACACGTTTTGAGTCCATCCTGTGCTTCCTGCACTTCAATGACGACAAAACCTATCATGAAAAGGGCCACCCTGCTTATGACCGGCTCCACAAAATTCGGCCCCTCATAGACCACCTGTCATCAACATTTGCAGATGCTTATACCCCTGGACAGAACATCTGCGTAGACGAGTCCCTCTTTCGCTTTACCGGGCGCCTTGGCATCAAACAGTACATCCCAAGCAAGCGCGCCCAGTATGGGGTGAAACTGTATAAGCTCTGTGAAAGGGCCACAGGCTATACATGTCGTTTTAGGGTCTATGAGGGAAAAGACTTAAAATTGGAGCCAGTCGGATGCCCTGACTACCTGGGGAGCAGTGGAAAGGTTGTGTGGGACTTGGTGTCACCCTTGTTCCAGAAGGGGTACCATCTTTATGTGGACAACTATTACACAAGTGTGGTCCTCTATCAGCACTTAAAGTTAGAAGGAATCCGATGCTGTGGCACTGCGCGGCCTAGTCGCCAGGGCTTCCCCCAACGGCTCGTTACCACCAGACTTGAACGGGGGCAGAGGGCCACCTTGCGCACTGATGACCTGCTCGCGGTGAAATGGAGGGACAAGAGGGACGTTTACTTTCTGTCCACCATTCACACAGACACGACAGTCCAAATTCAACGAGCAACTGAGGTCATTGAAAAGCCCCTTGTCGTCCACGAATATAATGTCAACATGGGAGGGGTGGACTTCAATGACCAGAGGTTAGCGCCCTATTTAATTTCCCGGAAAACAAGACACTGGTATAAGAAAGTGTCTTTTTATCTGATTCAATTGGCAGTTTACAACAGCTTTGTTCTCTACAGTAAGGCTGGGAGAACTGGATCTTTCCTTCAATCTCAGGAACAGATCATTCTGGACCTCCAGATGCAACTAGCCGACTGCATGGAAGGCATTACGCCTATCAGCTTCCGAGTGCCCCAGGTTAACGCATCCGAAGAAAACGTTGTTGTGTCTGCAGCAGTGCTAGAAGAAGGACTGACACCAGTTTTTATTGTCCCAAATGTCCTGCCCAGCCTGGCCTATGCCTAGGGGAGTGCTTTGAGAGGTACCACGAGCAGGTACACTATTACACCTAGCGGAACACCTTACAACAGAGTAGGCACACACTCAGTAGTCAATTCCCCCCCCCCCCCCCCCCCCCCCCCCACAGGTAAGCTTGAAAACCAAACAGGTAAGCATAAAAGTCGGAAGAAGGATCGGTTTCCATGCTTGATATTGGCTGATCTGTGCTGGGTTGGCGATATAAGACGGCATGTTTGAATTTCCCTTGAGTGTGGACACCCCCAGTTTATATGTGATTTACTTTGGGTCTATGATGATACTTTAATGCCACACAGAGTCAGAGTCCTCTATATTGGCAGGCATATTGCTGTATACTACAGGCATAATGCTGTATACTAAAGATCTGAGGCCCAGTCACATAAGTTGGTGGCTCACCCTGAGTGCAGGGTGGCACGGGGTGTCTCTCTCCTGAGGTTATCACTGCCATTGATGTGAAGGAAGATCTGCCATTGATGTGGAGCAAGGTATGTTTGGTGCCGTTCATTTTTCCTTTCAGCCCAGAGTGCAATCCCCCCCCCCCACCTCCCCCCCCCCCCCCCCCCCCCCCCCACAACCCCCCCACCCCCCACACTGGCCATACATGTAATGATTGCAGAGACCCTAAAATGCCAGGACAGACTCTACAAATGACCCCATTTTGGAAAGAGGACACCCTAAAGTATTATGTGAGGTGCATGGTGAGTTCATAGAAGATTTTAGTTTTTGTCACAAGTTAGCAGATTTTTTTTTTTTTTTTTACAAAGTGTCATTTTCCGTTAACTTGTGACAAAAAATAAAATTTTCAGTGACCTCACCATTCCCCTCATGGAATACCTTGTTGTGTATTCTTTCCAAAATGTGGTCATTTGTGGGGTTTGTTAACTGTCCTGGCAAGTGGGCGGGGTGCTAAATTTTGAGCACCCCTGTAAAGCCTAAAGGTACTCATTGGACTCTGGGCCCCTTAGCGCAGTTAGGGTGCAAAAAAGTGCCACACATGTGGTATCGCCGTACTCGGGAGAAGTAGTAAAATGTGTTTTGGGGTGTATTTTTACACATACCCATGCTGGGTGGGAGAAATACCTCTGTAAATGACAATCTTTTGATTTTTTTTACACACAATTGTCCATTTACAGAGATATTTCTCCCACCCAGCATGGGTATGTGTAAAAATACACCCCAAAACACATTATACTACTTCTCCCGAGTACGGCGATACCACATGTGTGGCACTTTTTTGCACCCTAACTGCGCTAAGGGGCCCAAAGTCCAATGAGTACCTTTAGGATTTCACAGGTCATTTTGCGGCATTTGATTTCCAGACTACTCCTCACGGTTTAGGGCCCCTAAAATGCCAGGGCAGTATAGGAACCCCACAAATGACCCCATTTTAGAAAGAAGACACCCCAAGGTATTCTGTTAGGACTATGGTGAGTTCATAGAAGATTTTATTTTTTTTCACAAGTTAGCGGAAAGTGACACTTTGTGAAAAAAAACCCAATACAAATCAATATCCACTAACTTGTGACAAAAAATAAAATCTTCTATGAACTCACCGTACTCCTAACAGAATACCTTGGGGTGTCTTCTTTTTAAAATGGGGTCATTTGTGGGGTTCCTATACTGCCCTGGCATTTTAGGGGCCCTAAACCGTGAGGAGTAGTCTGGAAACCAAATGCTGCAAAATGACCTTTGAAATCCTAAAGGTACTCATTGGACTTTGGGCCCCTTAGCGCAGTTAGGGTGCAAAAAAGTGCCACACATGTGGTATCGCCGTACTCGGGAGAAGTAGTACAATGTGTTTTGGGGTGTATTTTTACACATACTCATGCTGGGTGGGAGAAATAACTCTGTAAATGGACAATTGTGTGTAAAAAAATCAAAAGATTGTCATTTACAGAGGTATTTCTCCCACCCAGCATGGGTATGTGTAAAAATACACCCCAAAACACATTATACTACTTCTCCCGAGTACGGCGATACCACGTGTGGCACTTTTTTGCACCCTAACTGTGCTAAGGGGCCCAAAGTCTAATGAGTACCTTTAGGATTTCACAGGTCATTTTGCGGCATTTGATTTCCAGACTACTCCTCACGGTTTAGGGCCCCTAAAATGCCAGGGCAGTATAGGAACCCCACAAATGACCTCATTTTAGAAAGAAGAGACCCCAAGGTATTCTGTTAGGACTATGGTGAGTTCATAGAAGATTTTATTTTTTGTCACAAGTTAGCGGAAAGTGACACTTTGTGAAAAAAAACACGACAAATCAATATCCGCTAACTTGTGACAAAAAATAAAATCTTCTATGAACTCACCATACTCCTAACAGAATACCTTTGGGTGTCTTCTTTCTAGAATGGGGTCATTTGTGGGGTTCCTATACTGCCCTGGCATTTTAGGGGCCCTAAACCATGAGGAGTAGTCTTGAAACCAAATGTCGCAAAATGACCTGTGAAATCCTAAAGGTACTCATTGGACTCTGGGCCCCTTAGCGCAGTTAGGGTGCAAAAAAGTGCCACACATGTGGTATCGCCGTACTCAGGAGAAGTAGTATAATGTGTTTTGGGGTGTATTTTTACACATACCCATGCTGAGTGGGAGAAATATCTCTGTAAATGACAATTGTGCGTAAAAAAAAAAATCTAAATATTGTCATTCACAGAGATATTTCTCCCACCCAGCATGGGTATGTGTAAAAATACACCCCAAAAACACATTATACTACTTCTCCTGAGTACGGCGATACCACATGTATGGCACTTTTTTGCAGCCTAACTGCGCTAAGGGGTCCAAAGTCCAATGAGCACCTTTAGGCTTTACAGGGGTGCTTACAATTAGGCACCCCCAAAATGCCAGGACAGTAAACACACCCCACAAATGACCCCATTTTGGAAAGTAGACACTTTAAGGTATTCAGAGAGGGGCATGGTGAGTCCGTGGCAGATATCATTTTTTTTTTGTCTCAAGTTAGAAGAAATGGAAACTTTTTTTTTTTGTCACAAAGTGTCATTTTCCGCTAACTTGTGACAAAAAATAATATCTTCTATGAACTCACTATGCCTCTCAGTGAATACTTTGGGATGTCTTCTTTCCAAAATGGGGACATTTGGGGGGTATTTATACTATCCTGGAATTCTAGCCCCTCATGAAACATGTCAGGTGGTCAGAAAAGTCAGAGATGCTTGAAAATGGGAAAATTCACTTTTTGCACCATAGTTTGTAAACGCTATAACTTTTACCCAAACCAATAAATATAGGCTGAATGGGTTTTTTTTTTTCATCAAAAACATGTTTGTCCACATTTTTCGTGCTGCATGTATACAGAAATTTTACTTTATTTGAAAAATGTCATCACAGAAAGTTAAAAAAATCATTTTTTTGACAAAATTCATGTCTTTTTTGATGAATATAATAAAAAGTAAAAATCGCAGCAGCAATCAAATAGCACCGAAAGAAAGCTTTATTAGTGACAAGAAAAGGAGCCAAAATTCATTTAGGTGGTAGGTTGTATGAGCTAGCAATAAACCGTGAAAGCTGCAGTGGTCTGAAAGGAAAAAAAGGCTCTGGTCCTTAAGGGGGGTAAAGCCCGCGGTCCTCAAGTGGTTAATGTTATGTTACTCAAAACTGCACTGGATAAATCCCACCATAAGTCACCCTTCATATCTATTCCCACAGGTATAGGGGTAGTTACCCTCCCACCAAAAACCTCCCAAGGTGATGATGCGCTCCTTCTCCTTGGCATGGATAAGGGGCTTTTGCAACCCACCCATGTCCTCGACCATGTGGGCTGGTATTGTTCAGGTAATGAAGACACACGCTGACTGGCTCAGCTGTGTGAATTTAGCCTTCACTTTCAACATCAATATAGTAGCCACAGTAAAAAAAAACCCAGACCAAACCATCAACAAAAACTGGGTGAATGGATCCCATCCTTCGTAAACACTGCTTACCATTTTTACTCCAGTAGGGGGGTAGGGAAGGGACAATGTGTTTCATACTTAAAGTTAACATTAAAGGACTCCTCCAGCAAAAAAGTAAGCATTTAAAATCTGTCAGAACTGGCAGGTTTTGAACTGGTCCATCTCCTAATGGAGGATTCTTAGGGTTTTCTTTGATTTTAACCACTTGATGACCCACCCTTTACCCCCCCTTAAGGACCAGCGCTGTTTTTACTGATCTGTGCTGGGTGGGCTCTGCAGCCCCCAGCACAGATCAGGTAGCAGGCAGAGAGATCAGATTGCCCCCCTTTTTTCCCCCCTATGGGGATGATGTGCTGGGGGGGTCTGGTCTCTTCTGCCTGCTGGGTGATGCGGGGGGGGGGCACCTCAAAGCCCCCCTCCGCGGCGAAATTCCCCCCTCCCTCTCCTACCTGCTGCCCCCCCGGCGATCGAGGCTGCACAGGATGCTATCCGTCCTGTGCAGCCAGTGACAGGACGTCCCCTGTCACATGGAGGCGATCCCCGGCCGCTGATTGGCCGGGGATCGCCGATCTGCCTTACGGCGCTGCTGCGCAGCAGCGCCGTACAAATGTAAACAAAGCGGATTATTTCCGCTTGTGTTTACATTTAGCCTGCGAGCCGCCATCGGCGGCCCGCAGGCTATTCACGGAGCCCCCCGCCGTGAATTGACAGGAAGCAGCCGCTCACGCGAGCGGCTGCTTCCTGATTAATTAGCCTGCAGCTGGCAACGCAGTACTGCGTCGCTGGTCCTGCAGCTGCCACTTTGCCGACGCACGGTATAAGCGTGCGGTCGGCAAGTGGTTAAAAACATTACCTGAACAGCACTTGCTTAGTGTTGGGCGAACACCTGGATGTTCGGGTTCGGGAAAGTTCGCCGAACATGGCCGCAATGTTCGGCATGTTCGGGCCGAACCCCGAACTCCCCGAACATCCCGCTTTTGGGGGCCCTATGGGGTCGCAGGCATAAGGGGGGAGCATGCCCCGATCGTGGGGGGGGGTCGGAAATTCCCCCCACCCCCTCCGCTAGCGCTCCCCCTCTGCCCGCTTCCCCATACAAAAGTTTCAGGAAGTACCGGTCCGGTGGTAGTGGGTGGCTGGCAGTGGGCGGCACTGTGAAGTGAGTGACTGAGGAGGAGGAGTCCGGAGAGTGACGCGTTGAGGGAGGCCGGGCAGCGGGCGGTTCAGCAGTAGTCAGGTACTACTGCTGAACCGCCCGCTGCCCGGCCTCCCTCAGCGCGTCACTCTCCGGACTCCTCCTCCTCAGTCACTCACTTCACAGTGCCGCCCACTGCCAGCCACCCACTACCACCGGACCGGTACTTCCTGAAACTTTTGTATGGGGAAGCGGGCAGAGCGGGGAGCGCTAGCGGAGGGGGTGGGGGGAATTTCCGACCCCCCCCCCCCCCCGCGATCGGGGCATGCTCCCCCCTTATGCCTGCGACCCCATAGGGGGGCAGTATTCGGTCGAACAGGGGCCCTGTTCGGCGGCCAATTAGTAGTTCGGGGCGAACCCGAACTTAAAAGGCCAAACACCATCAGGTGTTCGGTCGAACTCGAACATCACCCGAACAGGGTGATGTTCTGCAGAACCCGAACAGTGGCGAACACTGTTCGCCCAACACTACACTTGCTGTGTCTAAGTGACAAAATAGAGCGCAAGTGAGTAGGGAGGCTGGCTATTATCTTACTATTTTAGCAATTAAACTGCCATTCATTAACTGCTTTTGAAAACAAGATGAATCCTGAGAATCCCCCATGAGGAGATGGACTAGTCCAAAACCTGTCTGTTCTGTCAGATTTTAACTGCTTACCTTTTTTTATAGTGTGGTGCTTTAAGTGACATGATGAGCTAGACATGTTTATGTAGAGTGGCACGTATTCAGATAAATATGCTCTGTTTCTTTTCTTCCTTCTCTGTGTGAAGGAGTTAATATTCAGCTATGCAACTGAACGTTTCTATTCAGTTGGGACCCAGTCAGATTATATACCCTCCCTCACTGATGAGGAATTACATCCATAAACAACTTTTCTGGCAGAGAACTGGGCTTTTGAGAGCAGGGGATAGATAAAAAAGGTGAGTAGTTCATATAGTTTAGCTTTTTGAGAAACAGGGAAAGACTGTTTCATTGAGCTGAGCCAAAACAATAAATCTACTTTTTTAAACATAACATAAAACTGGGATATCCAAAAGTCCTTTTTTAGGAGTAGAAGGATAGGTGTAATTGTTTATATCATTAGTTTATTTTCACTTAAGGTACAGTTTAAGAAACATAGACCATGGAACAAAGGTAAAAAAACGTTTTTATCAATCTATAACAGCAGAGTAAAACCATCAACCATGTTTTTAAATCATAACTGACTGATATATTTAGGTCATGGAATTCACAGGAAAGAAAAGTAGCTTCAACAGGACAATTTTTTTGCATAGCTGAATACATTTTGTCACTGCTACAAGTGACTTCTTTATTTCAAATGAAGCAAAGAGATACCCTAACATCAATATTTTCAGATAGTTCACTTGTAGATTCTAAATATACATAGACTGGATAACACTAGAGAACTGGAGAACGGATCTGATCACATAACTCTGGCCCACGATTTAAAATTGTCTCCCAGGAGTAAGTTAATTATCCGTGTATATAAACCTCTAGATATTCTTTCACCTCATTTTAACTGGAAAAGTGTTGAAACATTTTCTATATCATAAAAAGATTCCCAGTTAAGACACACCCATAGTGGTGTAATGGTTAAGGCCTCTGCCTCTGACACAGAGTTGGAATCTCAGCTATTTCTGTTTGGGAAGCCTGCACCTATTCAGTAAGTAGTCCTTGGTCTAGACTCCCTAACACTGTTGCTGCCTACTCAGCACACCCTAGTACAGCACCCCCCCAAAAGTGGGGGGGGGAAAGTCAGTGCGTCTTATAGTTCGAATGTATGGCATTCGGATTACAGTCTTCTCCCATACCCAGCACAGACAAACCGAGCATCACTTAATAAGATTACCTGCCCCCAGCAGGTGGTAGAAGAGCAGCACGGGTCCTTGAGAATCAGCCGGGCATCAGTGATCGTTGCTACGGCTGTAGCCTCCGCCCCCCAGAGGAAGAGCTGAGGCTCATGAGCAGCAAGGTCCTTGAGCCGGCCATTGGTGATTGTGGCCGTGGCTGAAGTCTCCCGCAAGGTCCTTGAGCCGGCCATTGGTGATCGTGGCTGTGGCTGAAGTCTCCCAGGCATTGGTGATCAGAGCCGCGGCTGAAATCTCCCGGGCATTGGTGATCGTAGCCACGGCTGTAGTCCCCCCCACCGAGGAAGAATTGCAGGAGATGGGTAGCAAGGTCCTCGAGCTGGGCATTGGTGATCGTGGCTACGGCTGAAGTCTCCTCTCAAGTATTGCGGTAGTCGAGCAGCAAGGTCCGCGAGCCAAGCATCGGGGGTTACCAGTGGCTGCTGCTGGAGTCTCTGCCCCAACGCACGTGGAATGAAAAGAACATGGTGAGTGGTGAGGGAGATCTGCTACGGGCAGTGATGACCCAAGTCCTTGGGGAGAGAACCATGTGGCTGCTGGCCTTTACATGCTTAAGTTAAATACTGCTAGACAGCCTGAGAAATTCTAGCTGCATAGAACTACAAGTCCTTGCATATTTTTTGTTTATAAACAGCTGCTGCAGCATGCTAGTTGTGATGGGGGTACACAGAGGGAATAGCAGTAGGAAAAGACACAGGTGTTAGTGTACGGCAATTTAGTGTAGCTGGCTGGGCAGGAGGGGTTAGTTTAGGGTAGATAGTGGGGCTGCTTAGATGAGACAGTTTGCAGAGAACAGGTCCATAAGACTCCCCTGCACTATAGACATGCTAGGTTTACTATATTTTTTTCTCCTGGCTTTGCCCTCTAATCCTGGGTGTGTCTTATAGTCTGGAGTGTCTTATAGTCTGAAAAATACGGTAAATATTATTTATTTTGTCTTGCAATAACTGAAATTAACTTGGGGAATGCTTTAATTTCATACATCATGAGTTCTTCCTCAAGTTCTAAATTTACAGCATTTTTCAATGTAAATCAGCCTGTCAGCGGGTTTACACACTAGTGTGAGATATAGAGCACCTGAATTATTGGAACTGTCCTTATTTGGGAATTAGGCAGATGCACAGGCTGTGACTACGCTACACATTGCTCAATATATCCTAAGTGAAATTTAATTCCTCTCTGTACCTTGAGTCACGCTCACTCCAATCATGACAAAATTCTTTGTCCTACTAATTAACCTTTTGACGTTCTTTTACAGCAACTAGTCTTCTACGTACGGAGATTAAAACCTCTTTTTTATTTATTTTTTACTGAAGTGGCTTTGTAAAATGCTGTCTTTTGATGTTATTGCTGTTGCTATTAGTCTCAGAGTGCAGCACTTGAAAATAAATGTTCTCAACCACTTTATTGTGGCAGATTTTTCATAAGTCAGATGGCACCAAAATAAAATCCTCTTATTATTGAAGGATGCTTTGAGGAAAGACCAACATTACAGCTGGCTAGTATTTCTTTTTGGAGTCCTGTAAAAATGCTACACTTTTCAGTTCAGTACAACAAACTTGACTACAATATCACGGTTTTAGGATGGTCTTATGATAAGCTTGCCAGTAGAGAGGAATTCCAGCAAAAGATGTCTTTCCTCTCCAATGTGGATGTTATTTGTTGTGTAGCAACCTTATGCTGGGGATACATGGTACATTTCTGTACCGTGTATCGAGCAGCTGATCCGGACAGCTGATAATATTCAGCTGGTCCGATCAAGCTGCTCGACCCCCGGCCGCTCGATCCCCACCGGCGGACAATGGCAGGGAATCGAGCGGTTGATAAGGAGCGCCGGCCGGGACGAGCGGTAATCGATCCGCAAGCACGCGCGGGGACGCGGCTGGGGTCGATCCGGCGGCTAATCGGCCGCCGGATCAACCCGTGTATTCCAGGCATGACCCTCTGGGACGAGAAAGAATACAGATCCATTGATGTTGTGTGGGCTTTGTATGTATTTATTAAAGTGGATCCGAGATAAACTTTTACTCATTGCATAATTGTGTTCCTTTCATATAGTTTATAGGGCATTCCTCAAGCCAAATACTTTTTTTGTTTTAATACTCTAATTCCCTATAAACTAAACAAGCCTCGCCCACAGCTCCTTTTATGCCTTGGCACTGTAGCAAGGGCTTATGAGAGCTCAGTCTGGGCAGGAGGAAGAGGAGGTTACTAGCCATTGATTTCAGAGGCAGAGGGGAGCCTTTACACACAGGCAAGCTGATAGCATCTCCAGCCCTCAGCCTGTGACAATGTGACAAACAGAACATGGCTGCCCTCATTGTATCACCGGAATAAATAATCATAAACTTTTGAAGCTGTTTGAAGCTAGATATGCTGTGTAAACTATCTAAACTTTAGATAAGATATAAAGACAAGTTTCTTGTTATATTTCGTTTTTTATCTCGGATCCGCTTTAAAGAGAAGGTTCAGGGAGGGGAGTAAAAAATAAAAATCAATTTCCACTTACCTGGGGCTTCCTCCAGCCCGTGGCAGGCAGGAGGTGCCCTCGCCGCCGCTCCGCAGGCTCCCGGTGGTCTCCGGTGGCCGACCCGACCTGGCCAGGCCGGCTGCCAGGTCGGGCTCTTTTGCGCTCCAAGGCCCGGCACTTCTGCGTCCCACGCGGGCGCGCAGACGTCATCGGACGTCCTCCGGGCTGTACTCCGCAGGCGCAGTAGTTCTGCGCCTGCGCAGTACAGCCCGGAGGACGTCCGAAACGTCAGCGCGCCCGCGTGGGACGCAGAAGTGCCGGGCCTTGGAGCGCAAAAGAGCCCGACCTGGCAGCCGGCCTGGCCAGGTCGGGTCGGCCACCGAAGACCACCGGGAGCCTGCGGAGCGGCGGCGAGGGCACCTCCTGCCTGCCACGGGCTGGAGGAAGCCCCAGGTAAGTGGAAATTGATTTTTATTTTTTCACTCCCCTCCCTGAACCTTCCCTTTAAGGGCTGATTCACACTACAAGAGCTTTTTAATCACTAGAGATTTTAAAAGCTCTTGCTAATGCAATGCTATGGTGTATTTTTACAAAATCACATCGCTCCAGTGTGAACACACACATAGGATAACGTTAGCAGGAGCTTTTAAAATCACAAAGTGCTTAGAAAAGCTCTTGTAGTGCGAACGAACAAAATTGTAATGAGTAATTTTGCTTTCTTAAAGGGACTCCGAGCATGCCTTTAAGACAGACGACTTCCATCAAAGTCGTGCTATGATCCCTCTGGAGGAGCCTCTTGCAATGGCCATGCGTGTCACTTCCTCTTCCTGCTTCATTCAGTGATGCACTTCTCTAACAGAGAAGACAGGGGTGACCCAGAAGTTATAACATAGCCAAGATGGCAGTCGCGATTTTTAAATTGAAATCGAATGAAAACTATTTGATGTAGAACGGCGATTCAGGCATCAAATGAAAGAGGAGAGCACAAGCTACAGAAATGTATGCAAGGTATGCATCTTTAAGTACTTTGCAGTACTGGTCGGAGTCTTAAAGGCATGCCCATTAGTGGTGCTCGGAGTCCCTTTACATTTTCACAAATTTTTATAGTGGGAAGGAGAAAACACATTTTCATACACACTGAGAAAGTTATATTTTCACAAAATTACGAGTCATTGCAAAATTACATGATACTTTACTATTCTGGGCTAAATTAATTTTGCAGTAGTTTGACATTAATTTCACATTGTAGTTGCAAATTTTGCAGCGACATTACTGGTATTTGAAATTCAAGCTCATAACTGGTATTTATGCATGTTAATTAGCTCACCACTAAGCCGTCACCTTACCAACATAAGTAATCCCAGTTTGTCTAGCTCAGGGCTACCCAATGGGTCGATCGCGATCTACCAGTAGATCGCGGCCACTTGGCCGCGTCTTGTCAAATTTTGCTGCCCCGCAGCCGTGGCTGCACAGCCGCAGCTGTCAGATTGTGCAGCTACTAGCTGCTAGCATCAGGGAGGAAAGGGAGAGGCGTGGCTGAAGGGGAGAGCAGCAAATTAGGAGACAGCGTCTCCTCCCCCAAGGCTGTGACAACTGGATGCGGGGAGCAGGAAGTATGGAGGCTGCTCAGGCTGATGGGGAAGACTGCAGGCACGGTCAGATATAGATTACTACTGCAATAGATTATTACTGCATGTGATACAGTAGTAGATTTACTGTGCGCAGCTGTGCTGCCAGCCAGCCGGGGGAAGTGTCTGTTGCCACAGGGGGAAGCCACACTAACAATCATCAGCTCTGCTCTCGCTGGCAAGCACTGGCCCACCACTAGTGACAAGTGCACAGCAATATGGGCAAATAGCTTCAGAAGGATTCTGAGGCTATTTGCTATGTTTGAAGGGACTATGTAACGGTTTGTGCTGGGATAGGGAGCCCCCCTCCATAATGCTGGGATAGGCAGCCCCCTCCCTATCCCAGCACAGGCAGTCACATAGTCCCTTCAAACATAGCAAATAGCCTCAGAATCCTTCTGAAGTTATTTGCCCATATTGCTGTGCACTTGTCACTAGTGGTGGGCCAGTGCTTGTTCATGGGGATCCATGACACTGTATGGGAGAGAGAGGTTCTGCAGCTATTTGCTAGGCTTTGAGGGGGGAGAAGAATTCTGGATTGTGGTGGTGGTGGTGGGGGGGGGGTGTTTGTTACACTGTGCGGGGGAGAACAGGTGGTAGATCTCATGGACTCGACGGTTTCTAAAGTAGCTCGCGAGCCGAAAAAGTGTGGGCACCCCTTGTCTAGCTGTTCTTGATAGGTGAGACCTTCCATTTCTCTGATTCACTTCACCACTTCGCATCCAGACCTTGTTTTCCCTTATGGATCAGAGCAATTTTTACGTTTTTGCTACAGTATGTCCCTATTTAATCAGCCATAACTTTGTCCCTACTCACTACACCTAAATGATCTATGTATCGTTTTTTTCAGGACGAACTAGACTTTCATTGGCGGGTATTTTGTCCCTAGACCCAAAAAGTTTTCTATGCATTTTAATGGGATAAAGAGGGGAAAAATGAAAAAAATGCATTTTTTCTTAGTTTTTATCAATTCCAGTTTAAAAATAAAAATTATAAAAAGTGCAGGCTTAGCAGGTGCACCCGTTCATCTGCGGGGGTGGGGGGGTGTCTCTAGCTACAAGGGAACATGTTCCCTTTCACCAATTAGTATTGCAGCTGTCAGAGCCGGGAGGTGCGCTCTGAAGCGCACCTGATCGTGCACAGCAGGGCTGCAAGCTAATTAGTATATCTAAGTCATGGTGGCTTGGAGGGTGCCACAGATGACGTAGATATACTGTAGCAGTGGAAAAAGTGGTTAAAGGACAACTGAAGTGAGAAGAATATGGAGGCTGCCATAATTATTTCCTTTTAAAGTGGACCTGAACTCTTGCACAGGACAGAAGGAAAACATAGAGTAACGCACCCTGTAAATATTTAGAGAGTTTAGCCTGTCTAATTCCACCTCATCTGTGACTTATCACAATTTGCAATTTGATCCCTTTACTGTGTCACCTGACTGCCACAGCAGAGATCTCATTTTGCTTCCATGAAACCAGGAAGTAGACAAACAGCAGATTTATTGCAGTATTTGTAACAACTGTAACAAAGACATTTTTTTCTTTGAATTATATTATGCTGTAAAAATACAAGACAATATGGGATATTGAACAAAAGTATTGAGTCTCACCTAATAAATGATATAGGGTAAAAAAAAGGAGAATATAGGGAGCCTCTAACATATATATATATATCAATTTTATTTATAAAAATAGCAAATCACAAACCCATTAGTCCCATTAGAACCATAAAATTGCTGACAGCCCTATATAGGACATGGTCCTGATAGATTAGCAATGGAGTGCACTCCTTTATATGGAACAAATGATATGCCCACAACTAATTTTTCAATCTTCCGGGCCCTCTTTTATAACACAGTCCTAAATGAATGTAGGCTAGTCACTTCCTGCAGAGAAGAGATGATGTCAATGCTGGAATGTCGGAGCTGGTGAGTCTTCTGTTACATCTGCAGATGTGGAGGGAGAGAGACAGAGAGAAGCATTGACTGGTGAACCACCTCTACACCCTAACAGTGCTGCGCCCAGAGACATATGTCTTCTCTTGCCCCCCACCACCCCCACCACCACGCTACGCCTCTGGCTGAAGAGCTGGAACGTACCATAGAGGGCACCACATGAACAAGCCATCAAGGATAAGTTAACCCCCCACCGCGGTCCACTATTCTTGGTAGTCATGTTCTGATTTAATTCATTTAGAACAGCATTCAGCTTCAGAACGCTCATCCTTACTAATTGGTCCATGCCTTGTAAGGGTTTTTCGCCTTCCTGGATCAACTGAGATATGTGATGGTGCGGGATAGTGTTGTACCATATTTTCTGGTTGAACACAATGAACATGTCTTTTTTTCAACCCATCTAACTATGTAGCTACCACCCCACCCACCTGACAAATCAGGAGACTTTCTTTTTACACATAAATCGTTTTTTATTATCCAAACAAAACAGGAAATGTCAGCCCTCAAATCCAAATCTTTGTTTTTTTTCACTGAAATTTGTGGATCTGGTTCCACAACGTAAAGTTGTTTTGTGTAATAATAATAATGTACAATATATTAAAAATATTCATAATTCAATAGTTTTTCACATTATATTTCACAAACAGTATCACAAAAGTTTCTCTTGAAGTAAGCAACAATAAATCTAGAAACACTCAAAAAAGCATAGCAATGCCCACAGTTACAAGAAAAAGTGCACATTACCTAGTCACAATCACAGTCAGTCTATAGAAAACAGGTATGTTATGTACAAAATATTCATCACTGATGCCTTAAACTCATTGTCAAAAATTGAATTACATTTTTACAAGAAATAAGGCAAATTCAGGAATGCACAAGGGACGTGATATTTAACAAAAGCTAAACAACTAAACAGATATCATACTGTGCAAAGAACAAAAGTACTTTCTACAGCTAGAAAATCAGGATTCAGTGCACAAAGAAACACGAAGAATGTGTAGACCATATTGTAAAAATAATTAAATAGAGAGGTTGGAAATTTCTATTTTATACAGATTCCAGTCTGGCGGGAGATCATGATTTATATGTTGGGTGAGTGAGGTAATCTATATTTACCCCCTTTCAGAAGGAGGGGTTTTAGCAGTGTCAGCAAAGTAACGGCTTAAAGCGAAACAGTTGAAACCTTTTCTTAAGTTTTCTGGAATTGTGGGAAGGATAAGAACCTCTGTTGGCTTGTTACTGCTACCTGTTTTACTATCAGGGAGAGTTCCCCCTACTTCCTGTTCCTGTGACACCATGGACTAGAATTGGCATCCATGGTGTCACAAGGGAAAAAAGTGACAACTGTAGCAGCAGGATATAGGTTTCACCATTTTATTTTTATTTGTACACTTCTCTGGAATGATCAAATTTCTCTCTAATGGGAATAGGTGATGAGATAAAAAAAAAAAACAACCTATATGCAAACACTGGTTTGAATTTTTTTTAGGAAGGAAACAGAACGTTGCACAAGGGAAATTCAATTCATGGGCTGACAAATAATTAACTGACAGTTCCCAAATCTGACTCCCCCCTGAAAAGTTTCAGTTCAGTTTCCATAAATTTTGGTTAGTGGATGCACTTATTTGTCATCATTAATGGGGACAATGACAGGAATAAAATGCACAAAAAGATTTCAACCTTTTTTCGCTGTTCTTCCCAAGACTAAAATGGAATGTTTGGGTGGGGATGGAAGTTTGGGATGGAGTCAGGCTACCTTAATGGTAAGCCTGCAAGGAAGCTGTCTTAAGCCATAGGGCCATACGCAATTCACCTTTTCTCATACATTTTCCCCTATGAGATAATTTTTCATCTTTTGTTTAAAATAACTCTTTAGCATTTTGCAATTGAAAAATAATTTTGGGTATTTTCTTGCTTGCTGTTGGTTTAAAGGGCATTTTATTGACACGGTTTGACTATATCACCTAGAAGAAATCTCTGGAGAAAACGTGAATTGTATATGGGCTTAAATCTGGAATGAGGCCCATGTTGTACTTTAGGCAAAGTCAGGTCAGGTTTTATAGTCTGTTATGTGTATGGATTTTGGATTAACAAACCCAGCAATACATCCGGATTATTCTAGTGCTATTCTAGTGATATGCAAAAAAATATAAAAAGAGGTAGCCATGAAAACACTCCCCTGAACAAGGATGTGGGATCTGTGCTTATAAATGAAAGCTACTAGCTGGCGATCAATTAACCAACTGTGTTCGTTTATCAGTTGCCGGGTGACTAGCAGCTAGCGGCTTTTATTTGCTAGCATGGCTTCCACTTCCTGGATCAGGGGGGATTTGCTTGTTAGCAGAATTTTCTGCTATTATCTACTTGGAGGGGAGATCAGTACTGCCTTAAACTAAACCTTATCAGAATAGAAAATGACTGAGATATTCCATATTCCCTTGCTCATAATGTGGAGATAAGCTCAAGCTGTGCTATATAATCTATGGAGCCTTTGTGCCATATTGGTAAAGCCCAACATCAGGCAGATTTATAATGATACCATCTTAGCAAGCCTGTGCCAAACAAGGCCTTTGCAGCTAAAAATCCTTTCTCAGAATGTCATCATATGACCAGCCAAGCATGCTTTGTGGATAGGGCTACTGCTTGGCATCACAATGCTGGTCAGACCTACAGAGCCGCAGAGCAGACAAAGCTGCACGAGACAATGACAGCCTGGAGCTCAGAGAGACAGTGCTCCAGGAAAAGCTGGTGAAAGGACTTTATAAGACATCAGCTGGCCAAAGAGTTTGTAAACGGAGAACACGGGCTCAGCTACTCAGTGCTTACACAGAACTTCATAAACAAGAGCTGGGCTTTAATGATGTCCATTATCGGAGACTTCTGCTAAGCCCTCTGGCAGCAAAGGGTTCATCCCAAGGGGGGGCAGCAAAGATTACCTCTCACTCCCAACAAGTCAGTGTTTATATTTCTGTCACCTAAAATGAAAAATACACACCAGAGTGCAAATTATCAGATTGTCACTTGCAACCTCTTAAGTATTCAGTCATCATTAATATCCATCCTCAGAGAGAAGGAGGACTCGTACACGTAAGAGCAGCAAACATGTGGTGATAACAGAGCAGAACTGTCCATTCCCTGGGTTGTGTCACTTACAGTGCGTCTATTGTATTGGCAGAATCTGTATCCCACCCTCCTTACCCATTGGACAGCAGTGCCCGGGGAATCCTTCTAAGTTTGAGTACTAATGTTGAGAAAGAATACTCCAGACTAAGATTTCTCTTAAAACAATGTTAAAATAATAATATTTGTAAACATACACCGTGATTCTGATTAGTAACATTACAGTATCACCTGTTATATGAAGCTCCAGTTGCTTTTTGTGCTCACAAAAAAATGAACTCTCTGGTCTTTGCCATAAACTGTATACATTTTCCAGAGTCACATCAATGCAGAATAGTGCCATGTACACAATATATACCCTAAGCAAACACCCTTTCATAGTGCTACATTATGAGGCAGTGTCATGTTAAAAGAAGAAGCTGTGAGGAAGCTACAACTCACCCTATCCTGAGGTGCCAATTATTGTCCACCACACACCATGAGGAAAATTCATTTTCCTTTGCCTTTACCAGCATTATACTGATAAGCCTCTTCCCTAATCTATACATACCCGCCCACATTTGCACCAAACCACACCTATCTTCCCAAGCCTCACCCCTTCCTAGGACAGTTTACAAGACAGCGTTTACTCCTCTATTCTACTGAATATGAGTTTATGAGGTACACTGGACATGTGTGTCTTGGTGGGTACAGTTTGTAGTTATACAATTCTCTCAATATCTTTCCCAATTTCAGCATTCATCTCTACCTTAGCAGTAAACACCAACACATCAGAATCACTCAAAACAAAATAACTTAAATATAAAATACGACTAAGAAAATGGCTTCATTTGGACCCGCACTGAGGTAAACGTCCCTCAATCCCATCTCCCATGGTGAACCAGGTGTGAAAAAAAAATAAAAATAAACGCCCACTGTGCGTTTTCAGCAATCAGTAACCCTTGAGCTGTAAGAAAGGGCAGTCGGAAACATATTCTTGTTGGGAATGTGGAAAGGTACCTGTCATATAAATTAAAATGTCTGCATGAAAAAAAGACCATATAAAAATCACATTTTTTTCAAAAAATATGCAATCCTTCATTGAAATTTCTACCATGAGCATAGGTTGGCATTTTACATCCTGCCATTTCATCACATAGCTTCGGATCCAGAGTCAGTAGAACATTCCACTAATATTGCACTTGGAAATAATTGAACATCATAGTGTCTTCCATTTGCTCCACTGCTTTGCATGACTTAACGAGCTACAGCCACATATGCAATATTTAAACTGACACACTGAGAACAAAAAAGCTGGACACATCAAAGACCTTTTGGAATGTCAGAGGTCTCCGAGTTCACCGGCAGCACCTGAACATCAAATCATGGATTGAAAACAGTGTGGCATTATGGTAATTAACTCCTCTACTCGTCAGTGCAGTAACCAGACGGGTCCATTCTGGCGTCTACGCTGTCAGCATGTCATTAGTGGAATTCTGGGACTAATCCAGGCCAGGGAAGAGGCTGTGTGACTCAGTTCTGCTGTAAGATGAGGTTTTCTAGTTCATCGGCTGAACGTAACAAAAATGCTGCTGATTCCCGGTAGCCAGCTACTAGCTGCCTGACAGCATTGATTTCTGTAGGATTTAGCTGAGGTCTGGAGCTTGTGTTGCTGGATGAGGTGGAAGTAGTGGCTAACTGCCTCTTCATGCTCAGATCTGTTGGCCCTGCTAAAGCAAAGCAGAATTTAATGCAGCGACAATAACACAACGTCGTTTCCATATAGTGCATTATGCAGCCAAGCACAGTCATCTGTATACATTAGTCACGTGTCACTGAAACTGCTGATAAAGAGACACTAATGGTTCCCAGGAACAAATAATGCAGAAATATGGCAGAAAGGTCTTTCATTCCCCAACAGCTAAAGGTAGTCTGAGAAATACCTGAAACATTGTGTCTTACAAGAAGTGGACAGATGCCATAACTTCTGTTTTACATGAGTGTTGTTGTGTGTATATCTATGTATAGTAGAAGCAGCTACTCTCATTAGAAATAATCTGCACGGTAAGAGGTACAGACCGCAGAAACTGCCTCATTCAGAGTGCTTTCACACTAAAGGGGCCCATACACTTAACGATTTTCCCACCGATATACACCAGATTCGATCACTGTGATAGAATCTGCTGTGAAATCGTTGCGCAAACGCTGACCAAACGATCGATTTCTGTCCGAAATCGATCGTTTCTGTCGATCTGTCCGTGCGGAAGATTTCACTCGATCGCCAGTGAGTCGAGAGTGCGTCGATAGCGGCGTTCGAATGTCTGACGACCGACGCTAGCGGCAATTCATTACCTGTTCCGCCGGCGCATGTCCCCGCGGTCACTTCTCCGCGCTGGGCTCTGGCTGGCTTCACTTACTTCCTGTCCTGACAGCAAGTTTAAACAGTAGAGCGCCCTCTACTGTTTAATCTTCCCCCGACAGGAAGTAAAGTGAAGCTGGAGCTCTGGAGCCCAGAGCGGAGAAGAGACAGCGGAGACCGGGGGACTCGCGCAGGCTGGATCAGGTAGTGCATGTGGGGGGGGCGCTCCACAGATTGTGATTTGGTCTCATAGTGAAATCGATTCAAAATCTGTTTGCAGTGTAGGCAGCCAATAGATCCCTCTTTGATCAGATTCGATCACAGAGGGATCTATCTGCTGGTCGATCTGGTGGCAATCGACCAGTGTATGGCAGCCTTAAGGGTTGTATTCTCTAAAAAGCAAGCATAAAGGTGGCCATACACTTATTGATTTACAGCAGATTTGACCATCAGATAGATTTCTGTCAGATGCCTGTCAAGTCGAATCTGACAGGAATCTATCTGATGTGTGCCACACACTAGGAACAGATTTCCAATAGATTTCAGAATGAAATCTATTGAAAATCTATTGAAAATCGATCTAAATGCATTATTGCACCATTAGATCCAATGCAACTCTATGGGCCATCGATCTGCTATAGAATCTATATCAATAGAATATACAGGATCTTCTCAAAAAATTAGCATATTGTGATAAAGTTCATTATTTTCTGTAATGTACTGATAAACTTTAGACTTTCATATATTTTAGATTCATTACACACAACTGAAGTAGTTCAAAGCCTTTTATTGTTTTAATATTGATGATTTTGGCATACAGCTCATGAAAACCCAAAATTCCTATCTCAAAAAATTAGCATATCATGAAAAGGTTCTCTAAACGAGCTATTAACCTAATCATCTGAATCAACTAATTAACTCTAAACACCTGCAAAAGATTCCTGAGGCTTTTAAAAACTCCCAGCCTGGTTCATTACTCAAAACCGCAATCATGGGTAAGACTGCCGACCTGACTGCTGTCCAGAAGGCCATCATTGACACCCTCAAGTAAGAGGGTAAGACACAGAAAGACATTTCTGAACAAATAGGCTGTTCCCAGAGTGCTGTATCAAGGCACCTCAGTGGGAAGTCTGTGGGAAGGAAAAAGTGTGGCAGAAAACGCTGCACAACGAGAAGAGGTGACCGGACCCTGAGGAAGATTGTAGAGATGGACCGATTCCAACCCTTGGGGGACCTGTGGAAGCAGTGGACTGAGTCTGGAGTAGAAACATCCAGAGCCACTGTGTACAGGCATGTACAGGAAATGGGCTACAGGTGCCACATTCCCCAGGTCAAGCCACTTTTGAACCAGAAACAGCGGCAGAAGCGCCTGACCTGTACTTGACACTGGACTTCAGGCATTTTGGCATTTCCCTCTCCCCAGTCTTCCTCCAGACTATGGCACCTTGATTTCCGAATGACGTGCAAATGTTGCTTTCATCCGAAAAAAGTACTTTGGACCACTGAGCAACAGTCCAGTGCTGCTTCTCTGTAGCCCAGGTCAGGCGCTTCTGCCGCTGTTTCTGGTTCAAACGTGGCTTGACCTGGGGAATGTGACACCTGTAGCCCATTTCCTGCACACACCTGTACACGGTGGCTCTGGATGTTTCTACTCCAGACTCAGTCCACTGCTTCCGCAGGTCCCCCAAGGTCTGGAATCGGTCCTTTTACTTAATCTTCCTCAGGGTCTGGTCACCTCTTCTCGTTGTGCAGCGTTTTCTGCCACACTTTTTCCTTCCCACAGACTTCCCACTGAGGTGCCTTGATACAGCACTCTGGGAAAAGCCTATTTGTTCAGAAATTTCTTTCTGTGTCTTACCCTCTTGCTTGAGGGTGTCAATGATGGCCTTCTGGACAGCAGTCAGGTCGGCAGTCTTACCCATGATTGCGGTTTTGAGTAATGAACCAAGCTGGGAGTTTTAAAAGCCTCAGGAATCTTTTGCAGGTGTTTAGAGTTAATTAGTTGATTCAGATGATTAGGTTAATAGCTCGTTTAGAGAACCTTTTCACGATATGCTAATTTTTTGAGATAGGAATTTTGGGTTTTCGTGAGCTGTATGCCAAAATCATCAATATTATAACAATAAAAGGCTTTGAACTACTTCAGTTGTGTGTAATGAATCTAAAATATATGAAAGTCTAATGTTTATCAGTACATTACAGAAAATAATGAACTTTATCACAATATGCTATTTTTTTGAGAAGATCCTGTATAATCTATCTATAGAATCGATCGATCGATGGCTGAAATCGACCAGTGTATGGGCCCCTTAAGGTTAATCTGGTGTTACGCAAACTACATTACATACGTTACAGAGCTTGCATAAGTCATGGTGTATACAGAAGGCATATATATTGCTTGTATAACGCATGGTATGCTACAATATTATAATTCTAACGGAATGTTTGTATTAATTTATTATGTATTTGTATAACATGATGTGGGTCTGGAAGCTATGGTTGTATTACACTTAAAATTGTATTTCTGTTTTTAACCAGTTAATGTAAATGCGCCAGTGTATATATGCCCCCGGAGACTTCATCTTAGCACTAGGGGTGTAGATAAACATATCTTGCTGTGACTGCTGCTGCGCACGCTCCCGCTCCGCCCCACGCGCATTCGTGTTGCTGCCCGTTAGTGCACAGATCAGGAAAATAAAGTGGTGGGACATCTAGCAGCCAAATAGTAAAATTTCACCTACATACACATGCCGTTATATTAAAATACCCATTAATTAACCCCTTACCTCCCCTCCCATAGTTACCAAAATAAAGCACTTAAATTATGAAAAAAATACATTAAATAAAACAAACCTAAATCGTTACCTTAGGGACTCAATTTTGTAATATGTATGTCACGAGGGTATATTACTGTTAGATTTTGTCCCCCCCCCCCCCCCAAAAAAAAGGGCTTGTAATTAGTGACGGATGCAAAACTGAAAAAATACATCTTTATTTCCAAATAAAATATTTACGCCAATACATTGTCATAGGGACATAATTTAAATGGTGTAATAACCGGTACAAATGGGCAAATACAATTTCTGGCTTTTAATTATGGTAGCACTTATTATAAACTGAGAAATAATAATTTTATTTTTTTTCATATTATTCCCATTAAAATGCATTTAGAAAAAAAATAATTTTTAGCGAAATGTACCAGCCTAATTGGTGGCGAAACAAAAACATTGTATAGATCATTTTGTTGTGATAAGTAGTGATAAAGTTATTGGCAAATGAAAGGGAGGAGCGCTGAAATGTGAAAATTGGTCTTGTCCATAAGGGGAAAAACCCCTCAGTGGTGAACTGGTTAAACATTAAAACACAGCATAAAGCTGATAGAAAAAAATGGATGGATGTAAAGTCACTGGAAGGCAAAGTTACTGTACACTTCACTGAAGCCATTTGATAACATTGCTGGTTTCTGGACAAAGATCAGATTGTTTTGTAATTATCGGTAAGTATCAAATTGTTTTGTGATTAAGTATTTGCAAAGAAGATAAAGGGGAGAAATCTCCCTTCACCCCCTTTTACAGGGGAAGTTTCTCTGTATGGCTTACTCCCAAATACAGCTCAACACAACTTGATTGTGTCCAGGGAAAGTGCATCTTATGAATTAGCTTCTGAGTGAAGTGAAGGTTTGAATTATGAACCCTTCCAGTATATATTTTTTTCCTGTTAGTCTTCTGCTGCATTAGCCTTCTCACACCTGAATTCAATATGTTGTTTTTGAGGGTTTTTTTGGCCACATATTAGGCTTTTTGTGGGCAATACTTGTTTTCAGTAATTACTTTATTTGCTATGCATTTTATAGACAAAAATAAGAAAAAAAATGATTCCATCCCCTATAGTTTTAAAATAAGCAATGCTACTATACATAAAACCAAACCATTTTATTTGACCGGAATGTCCCAGTTACCACAACATTTAAATTATGTCCCTAGTACAATTTATGGCAACAATATATTATTTGGAAAGAAATGTGTATTTTTTATGTGTTTTTCTTTTTTTTTTTTTTTTTTTGTATCCGGGCCAATAATTCCAAGCCCTTATTTACTAAAATACCCTCATGACATACATATTCCCTATGGCAACTATTTATGTAATTTTTTTTTTTCAACTGTTATTTTCTTTTACTTTTTTTTTTACCAGTGTTAATTTGGAAGGGATTCATTTTATTAATTTATTATTACAAATGTATTGTGACTATTTTTTTTTATCCTGGGTTACTTTTCGTTATTATAAATGGACATGGCCCCATCATTTCAGGCACTCTAGTTTGCTCGGGGAACACTTGTGTTCCTTCACCAATCGCCACCTCATAAATGCCGATGGGAACAAGCGTCAGACGCACGCGTCCAGTTAGACTTTAACAGCTTTTATCTGAATGACTATAGTATTTGTGATTATTCAGGTTGGAGTGAGCTCTGAGGTGACCACAGTGCATCACTGCTGAATATGCAAATCATTTCTTTGCTGTCCCTGAAAACTAAACACACCTCCAGAACCGCCGGAATGCAATGATGTGTCAGATTGTTAAATATTACAGAGTGAAACTAATCCAACATGCATACAGACTGTTCTGGATTGGTTGAACCTTATCAATGCATGGCATGGATAATGTGGCTCTATGGGGTAGGATTTGAAACACAGAGTTACAGATTGGGTGTAATGCTGGGCATACATGGTTCGTTTATTCTTATCAATCGAGCCATTGATGGCTCGATTGATAATATCCGACGTGTCCGATCACCACGGCGGATCGATTCTGCGCTTGATCCCCGCGGGCAGACAATTGAAAAAAACGAGTGGCAGATAAGAAACGCCCGTGGGGACAAGCAGGAATCGATCCACGCGCCCGTGCGGACGAGTGGGGACGTGCCGGCATCGAGCCATTCCGGCGCATAAATGCACCGTGTATGCCCAGCATAACTCCCTTAAAATAACACAAACACAACACAAAGGCCTCAATTCACTAAGCTTATCTCCTGTCTTTAATAAGGTTTCTAGAGTTATCACCATGGTCACTGGTGTAACAATAGGGCCTGCAGCCCCTGCCCCTGCTTGGGGCTGTTTTGGGGGGCTGGAGGGGTTGCAGCATGAGGGGAGAGCTATGGCCACATTCGGTGGGGAGGGGGGACGGTCCCCCCCTCCCTCACCTCGGGCTCTCCCCTCTGCGCTCCCCTCCAGCATCAATACATTTGGGTATGCAGGCGGCGGGCAGCGGCAGTTACATACCTTCCGTGCGCTCCAGCGTGGAAGTTCCTCTATCTAGCCTCTGACATGACTTCCTGTATAAAACAGGAAGTTGCGTCAGAGGCTAGATAGAGGAACTTCCACGCTGGAGCGCACGGAAGGTATGTAACTGCTGCTGCCTGCCGCCTGCATACCCAAATGTATTGATGCTGGAGGGGAGCGCAGAGCCCGAGGTGAGGGAGGGGGGGGACTGCCCCCCCTCCCCACCGAATGTGGCCATAGCTCTCCCCTCATGCTGTGACCCCTCCAGCCACCCAAAAGGGGGGGGGGGGGCGGCTCAGAATTTCTGCAGGGGGGCCCGGTGGGGCCTAGTTACGCCCCTGACCATGGTGATAAGGCATGTAGTATTCGACCTCAGGCAAACCTAAAGTTCACTCTTCTATCTTTAAATCCTTAAAATAACTACAGAATTCTACAGAAGTTAAAGACAGGCTGTTAATTAACTGCATGTGAAAATAACTACAGAGGAGGTAACTTAACTACAGAGGAGGTAACTTAAGGAATGAAGAGATAAGATAACTCTCTAACTGCGAAAACTTATGTCTACACCTTAATAAGGCAAGATCGATGTGTGGTGGTAAGTTTTCTCTTGCCTAATGCTGGGCATACACGGGTCGATTCGGCGGCCGAATAAGCCGCCGGATCACCCCCCCGCCGCGTCTCCACGGATCGAGGTAACTTAAGGACTGAAGTTATAAGATAATTCTCTCACTGTGAAAACTTTTCTCTACACCTAAATAAAGCAAGCTTCTTTAGTGAATTAACACTGTAAATACAATCAGCGTGTGGTGTTTCTCTTGCCTTATTATCTACAGCATGATCTTAGTGAATTGAGGCCATAGTCTGGCAAGTGTTACATTATGATCTAACACTACAGAATGGACTGAGTACTATTCTGATCAATGGTTCTTACTTAGCAAATGTTATACACGGTAATTAGAAATGATTTATTCTCAGAGCAAGCATGAAGAGGATGATGTGATTGCAGCATAACTCAAGCTGCAATACAGAGGCAAAAGCTCATTACTCTGGAGTCACCTGCCTCTTCATTACGTACACTGCAGCCCCTGACAAAGGGGTGAGCTCTGCACATCGCTGACGGGTCTGTCCAATTCACCAGCACTGAATTATGTGACCCTCATCATCACACAGCACAGCTACTTGCTCCATTCATGATATAAATCACCAACTCTACTCGAAAATAATATGCTAGTTAGCCTTTCACATACAGTGAAAAGGTCACATGCTTGACTATTTTGTAAAAGGCTCAGATTTTGAAATGAAACTGCCTGCAGTACACAGTGAACAGCAGCCATAGTGTATGCAGATCTTCTGTGTTTGTTAAAGACCAGACACAGGTAAAATGTTTACTTAAGATCATGCTGAAAAGAGATCCAACCCCTTTTGGGTTTTTACTTTTGTCTGTGTCCCTACTGGGGAGATTGAGGGCTAGTTCACACTCGGCGCGCCGCTAGCCCACAATCACATTCGCCTAGCGATTTTAACAAAAGTCTCGTGATTTTTGCGCGCTTTGCGCTTGTGATTCCCATTCAATAGAACTGGAATCACAGCACAATCGCCCCCAAAATGCTGCATGCAGCGCGTTTGCGATTAATCGACATCGCAACCCCTGCAGTGTGAATGTATCCATAGGGATACATTGTAGCAGCGCTTTGCTGATCGCTGGCGATCAGCAAAGCGCAAAAGAATCGTCCCAATGTGAACCAGCACTTAGGCCTGGGGCCCACCACATTGGACAATTTGGGCACTAGTGATCCCGGGGAAATGTGGGACCCTGCATGAGGCAACGCAGCTACGGCCTTCGGGCCGCATGAAATTACCAACTATGGAGGCCTAAGGGGGCCAACAGAAAACGCTTGGCGGGTCGTATTTGGCCTCCGTGTCGGACTTTGGACATTCCTGTCCTAGGTTATATTTCCACACCTTGTCAATAAAATAGGTACCTATAAAAATACCGGCTACATATGGACATTAGGGTGCAGAGGCAGAATTC
This sequence comes from Hyperolius riggenbachi, assembly GCF_040937935.1. Classification (NCBI taxonomy): domain Eukaryota; kingdom Metazoa; phylum Chordata; class Amphibia; order Anura; family Hyperoliidae; genus Hyperolius; species Hyperolius riggenbachi. The sequence continues at coordinate 332,791,361 of NC_090650.1, forward strand.
TGCTATGGTGTAGTGGTACTCTGCAGTAGAAAAATACTGGTGGCAGAGTTCTGCTACAGCGGTTAGTGTTAGGAGTGGGTAAGGAGTGGTTAGTATTAGGCATGTAAAGGGGAGGGTTCGTGTTAGGCATCCATAAGAGGAGAGAGTTAGATTAAGAGGGGCATAGTAGAATTTCAGTAAAATTGCCAATATTTAACTATAGCAAATACAACGATATTGGTAGAATTACCGATATTCTACTATAGCGGATAACAGAATATCGAAAAATTACCGATATTCTGTAACTACAATTTCATGCCCGTTTTTCCTCATGCCTCTTTTGCGAAAACGCGGACCCACTAGACTGTTTCCAACTGCGATTGGCGTTTTCTAAGAATCACCGGTGAATCCAAAAGCACTTCACCAAAGACTAGTTAACCCCTTCCTGATTCCTACTCCTTCCTGATGCCCAACCTTTACCTTATAACCTTAACAACTAACACCTCACCCTACTCTGACCCCTAACCCTTTTAATCTAAAGGTGGTCATTAAAGGGAACCCGAGGTCAGAAGTGATATGGAGGCTGCCATATGTATTTGTTTGTAAACAATGCCAGTTGCCTGGAAGCCCTGTTGGTCTTCTGGCATAAGTAGTGTATGAGTCAAAACCCTATAACAAGCCTACAGCTAATCCAGTAAAGCCTGAGTCAGATGAGTCTCTGATCTGTTGCATGCCTGTTCAGGGTCTACGGCTAAAAGTATTAGAGACACAGGGTCAAAAGCACTGTCAGGCAACTGGTATTGTTTAAAAGGAAATAAATATGGCACCCTAAATATACCTCTCACTTCGGGTATCCTATAACGATACAGTCCCCCAGACAATTGATCATCGGAAACAATCGTTCAGGCCCACTAACAGAGAGCGAAAATCACTTTCCAATCTGATCAGATTAACAGAATCGATCCATTTTTTTGGGATCAAATCCATCAACCAGATCGAATTGGTTAACGTTTTTCCATCGTATCAATTATCCAGGGGATTGTATCGTTAGTGGCCACCTTAACCCTAACCAATACTTACCTTCTCTTGTTCAATTTGGTGCCCAAACAAAGCATCAATAATGCTCCATGTTGCTGGCTACGCAGGCAGCTTGCAAAAAATCAGACTGTTGAGGCTGAACGATGTTGACTGGTAGCAACATGCTGTTAGTCAGGATAATGTAATCCTAACAAGGTTTTATGGCTTCAAGCTCCCTCATATGTTATACTGCAGATCTCACAAATACATGTTTTGATAAGCAAACAAAAAAGTACATTTTTTATACTGGAAATATGATTTTGATCTAGGTCTTCTCTTTCAAGCACCTCTGATTGGCAGCCTCTGCACTGAATTACTTTGAAGGCTGCGGAGCTGCACTGTCCATGTTCTTAACATCATGTTTACCAGAAATCACAGTGCTGTCCCTGTTTCACGAGAAGTAAAAGGCTGCCTTGCGTATAGCGCTGACCATGCATACAAAATAGCTGCCTTCGACCCCAGATGTAAAAGGAATGTGTTTTGTAATGGTAAAATACTGCTAGGGAACTACAGGGAGGCATGTGTAGAAGAGGTCTCTACATTATGCAATATTTCTAAGATGTTGGAAGCACCTCTAATACCAGCCATGTGCTGTGCAGCAGTGCAGCTGTGTTGAGCCATACAGCCTATGTATTTTCAAATGCAACCACTGATGAGTGACAGAAAGTATTAGCCTTGTAGCTGCGAAGGTCAAATCATTTACAATGAGTTGAATTCCCACAAAAATCAATACCTGTTGGCGATTTCCACTGCAGGGGCATTACAGCACATTTGTATTGCTAACATAGCTAATGTGTTGTTTAATGCTTAGTTTGATTTAGTGAAACAAGAATGCGTAATTAGAAATGACATGTTTGTGAATTCCTTTTCAACTCTCCAATACAACAATTGCAGCTCTCTGCTTAACCCCAATTCCTGACTTCCTGCCTGAGAAGCCGATAGCGGTAGCAAGGGATAGCATTCCAATCACTGCTGCACACAATATTAAACTGTTTTATTTAGGACTATGGTAAATGGTAAAACCATTATCAGATAACAGGTGAAACTCAAACATTTTCTAATATTGTGCTAAAGTTAATTTATGTCAGTAATTGGACTTAAAGGGGAACTTCAGCCTAAACAAACATACTGTCATTAAGTTACATTAGTTATGTTAATTAAATTAGATAGGTAATATAATCTCTTACCCACCCTGTTTTAAAAGAACAGGCAAATGTTTGTGATTTCATGGGGGCAGCCATCTTTTTGGTTGAAAGGAGGTGACAGGGAGCATGAGACACAGTTCCATCACAGTCCTGTGTCCTGATCACCCCTCTCAGAGGGTGCACTAGGCTACAAACCTCAAATTCAAAATAAAAAAAACAAAGTGCACCAAAACAGCAGAACGAGAACAAAAACATCAGAAATCCCATCATGCTTTGCACAGCATCAGGAGAAAAATACCTGGGCAGATTTCTTCTGTGCAGCTAAAAATGAGGCTTGGGTAAGAAAAACGTTCTGATGCTGTGAAACTGTTAAAGAAACACCAAGCCTTTTCAGTGCTGCTGAGTAGATTTTTAGTCTGGAGGTTCACTTTAAAAGGTGAAGCTAATATATGAAATGGACTCATATTACATGCAAAGTGAGATATTTCAAGCCTTTGTTATAATTTTGATGATTATGGCTTACAGCTTATGAGAACTCCAAAATAAACAACCTCAGACCATTAGAATATTGTGAAAATGTTCATATTTTAGGCTCAAAGAGGCAGACTTTAATCAGTTAATTAATGCAAAACACCTGCAATGGGTATTTCATATACTAGTTTTACCTTTAACCACTTGAGGACCCACCCTTTACCCCCCCTTAAGGACCAGCGCTGTTTGAAGGGATCTGTGCTGGGTGGGCTCTGCAGCCCCCAGCACAGATCAGAGGGCACGCAGAGCGATCAGATCGCCCCCCTTTTTTCCCCCCTATGGGGATGATGTGCAGGGGGGGTCTGATCGCTCCTGCGTGCAGGCTAGTTGCGGGGGGGCACCTCAAAGCCCCCCTCCGCGGCGACATTCACCCCCCTCCCTCTCCTACCTCTCCCTCTCGGTGATCCGGGCTGCACAGGACGCTATCCGTCCTGTGCAGCCAGTGACAGGACGTCCCCTGTCACATGGAGGCGATCCCCGGCCGCTGATTGGCCGGGGATCGCCGATCTGCCTTACGGCGCTGCTGCACAGCAGCGCCGTACAATGTAAACAAAGCGGATTATTTCCGCTTGTGTTTACATTTAGCCTGCGAGCCGCCATCGGCGGCCCGCAGGCTATTCACGGAGCCCCCCGCCGTGATTTGACAGGAAGCAGCCGCTCGCGCGAGCGGCTGCTGCTTCCTAATTAATCAGCCTGCAGCTGGCGACGCAGTACTGCGTCGCTGGTCCTGCAGCTGCCACTTTGCCGACGCACGGTATAAGCGTGCGGTCGGCAAGTGGTTAAAATTGAATTACTTAAAGTGGATCCGAGGTGAACTTTTACACATTGCATAATTGTGTTCCTTTCCTATTGTTTATAGGGCATTCCTCAAGCCAAATACTTTTTTGTTTTTGTTTTAATACTCTAATTCCCTATAAACTAAAAAAGCCACGCCCACAGGTTTTCAGAGAGCCAAGGCAGTAGCAAGGGCTCATGGGAGCTTAGTCTGGGCAAGAGGAGGGGGAGGTGTTACTAGCCATTGATTTCAGAGGCAGAGGGGAGGAGGAGAGGGGATTAGGCTGATGGCTCAAGATACAGATCAGCCTGCCTCTGTGTAATGTTTACAAACATGGCTGCTGTCATTGTATCACAGGAATAAATAATCATATTCTATTAAATCTGTTTGCAGCTAGATTTGCTGTGTAAACTATCTAAACTTTACATAAGATATATAGACAAGTTACTTGTTATAGTTAGTTTTTTATCTCGGATCCGCTTTAAAGAGGAACTGTAACGACAAAACGGCCCCTGGGGGGTACTCACCTCGGGTGGGGGAAGCCTCCGGATCCTAATGAGGCTTCCCACGCCGTCCTCCATCCGTCAGGGGTCTCGCTGCAGCCCTCCGTGCAGTGGTGACGTAATATTTACCTTCCTGGCTCCTGCGCAGGCGCTCTGACGGCTGTCGGCGCCGAAGTAGGCGGAAATACCCGATCGCCGTCGGGTCTGCTCTACTGCGCAGGCGCAAGTTTCCGGCGCCTGCGCAGTAGAGCGGACCCGACGGAGATCGGGTATTTCCGTCTATTTCCGTGCCGAAAGTCGCCACAGCGCCCCCGCTGGAGCCAGCAAAGGTAAATATTGAACTGACAGTCGGCACAGTCGCCAGCTGTTCAGAGGGCTGCAGCGAGACCCCCATGGGACAGAGGACGGCGTGGGAAGCCTCATTAGGATCCGGAGGCTTCCCCCACCCGAGGTGAGTACCCCCCAGGGGATCTCTTTAATGTTACAGAGTCTCTTTAAGTAAATTAACTTTTGCACAATATTTTTATTTTTCACGTTTCACCTGTATTTATTCATCTCTCTGCCCACAGTGGATAGATTCACTGTAGCCAACTAACTTCTCTTGTATGTAAGGGGGGTACTGATTGGTTGTCATCAGGGGAATAGAATATACCGTATTTCGCGCCGTATAAGACGCTCCGGAATATAAGACGCACCCAGGTTTAGAGGGCAAAAACCAGGGAAAAAAAAATATACATACTAAACTTGGTGCGTCCATGTTCCAGGAGCGTCTTGTACATGTTCTAGCCCAAATGGTGTCCTAGTGTATCCCCATGTGTCCTGATGTGTGCTCCTGTGTAACCCATGTCTGCCCCATGTGTGTCCAGCGTGTCTGCCCCATGTGTCTGGCCCATGTGTCTCCCTGTGTGTCTGCCCATGTGTCCAATATGCCCCCCATGTGTCCAATATGCCCCCCATGTGTCCAATATGCCCCCCCATGTGTCCAATATCCCCCCCCATGTGTCCAATATGCCCCCCATGTGTCCAATATGCCCCCCATGTGTCCAATATGCCCCCCATGTGTCCAATATGCCCCCCATGTATGTGTCCAATATGCCCCCATGTGTCCAATATGCCCCCCATGTATGTGTCCAATATGCCCCCCATGTGTCCAATATGCCCCCCATGTGTCCAATATGCCCCCCATGTATGTGTCCAATATGCCCCCATGTGTCCAATATGCCCCCCATGTATGTGTCCAATATGCCCCCATGTGTCCAATATGCCCCCCATGTATGTGTCCAATATGCCCCCCATGTGTCCAATATGCCCCCCATGTATGTGTCCAATATGCCCCCCATGTGTCCAATATGCCCCCCATGTATGTGTCCAATATGCCCCCCCATGTGTCCAATATGCCCCCCATGTATGTGTCCAATATGCCCCCCCATGTGTCCAATATGCCCCCCATGCATCTCCTGGCCCCCCGTGCTGCAGAGCATAGATAGCCACAACTTACCTAATCAATGCGCCTGCGGCGACGTCAGACCTTCGCGCTACACCCCGCTAGCCTCCTCTCCCTCCCCCTCGTCTTTCCTGCCCCCCCGTGCTGGAATGTATGGCGGCAGCTTACCTTCCAAGCGCCCGCGCTGGATGCAGACATAGGACTCCACGCTACCTCTCGCTCTTGTGTCCGGCTTGTATTGATGACGCGTCATCAATACAAGCCGGACACAAGAGCGAGAGGTAGCGTGGAGTCCGATGTCTGCATCCAGCGCGGGCGCTTGGAAGGTAAGCTGCCGCCATACATTCCAGCACGGGGGGGCAGGAAAGACGAGGGGGAGGGAGAGGAGGCTAGCGGGGGGTAGCGCGAAGGTCTGACGTCGCCGCAGGCGCATTGATTAGGTAAGTTGTGGCTATCTATGCTCTGCAGCACGGGGGGCCAGGAGATGCAAGGGGGAAGCGGACAAAAAGGCAGGGAATCCCCAACATCATGGCGGCGGGTCGTGTCGGCGTGCGTTCGGAAGTTGGGGATTCCCTGCCTTTGCCGTATAAGACGCAGGGACTTTTTCTCCCCATTTTTGGGGGAGAAAAAGTGCGTCTTATACGGCGACAAATACGGTACATCATATTTTTGGATAGAGACAACTTTTCAAATGCCAGTTCTGTACATTATCACAATGAAGTTTAAATGAAACATCTCAGATGCAGTTGAAGTGCAGACTTTCAACTTTAATTCATTGGGGTGAATAAAACAATTGCATAAAAATGTGAGGCAACTAAAGCATTTTTGAACACAATCCTTTCATTTCAGGGAAATAAAATGTCAATTTCTAATACTTGCCTGAAACCCCTTTGCAGGCAGTGACAGCCTGAAGTCTTGAACTCATGGACATCACCAGAAGCGGGGTTTCCTCCTTTTTAATGCTCTGCCGGGCCTTTACTGCAGCAGGCTCTAAATTATGATTTCTTTATGTCATTTTCCTCAGGCTAAATATTTGGTATCTAATATAGAACACTATCATAGTAATTCACTAAAGGAAGCATTTAGTGAAATTTCACTGTATATTCACTTCATTCCAATCAAAAGAAGGGACATTCCTGTTTCTTTAAATTCCCAGGCATCTGATTGGATGTTTTTACTGCAATCAGATTAGGACTGTTAACTAATGTGTGTTACAAAAAAGTCATATATCACTGCTCTGCTATGTTAATGAAAAATAAGTTAGTACTTGTACTGTATAGTGAAGTGGGCTGCACACTGCCCTCTGCAGCCAGCCTAGTGTCACTCTGAAGATAGTAAGGCATTCCTTTGGTGAAAATAACTAATAAAATCACAATCTGCAACAATGCTATCCTATATAATAAAATCCAAGTGTCTCTGCGTCTGTATGTGTCCCTGTGTGTGTGTGTGTGTGTGTCCCTGCTCATAACGAACTGAGAGGGAGTGACGTGCGGCTTCAAGGGGCGGATGGGGTCAACGGGCGGGTGCATGCGCGGCGCGGGTGTGTGCGACGCGGGTGTGCGCGCGGCGGGTGCACGCTCAGTGACACGCAGTCACAGACCTAGAGCCCGTTTTTAAATGGGCTTAAGTCAGCTGGTAGTCTATAAAAACAAACAAACCGCTAAGGCTACTTTCACACTGGTGCAATGTGGTCTTTTGCATCGGACAATATAATCACATTGCAGTTATACTGTTATGGTCATTCACATTGGCACGTTACCAGTGGGGTGCGGATCTGTTGGCAATGATGCGATATATGCAGTGTGCTAACCCATAATGAGTGCATTAACAGTTGCAGTAAAGCATACCTTGTATGTACTATATGGTTTACAGGCTTCATGTGTCATGCGACTTCTTCCTTCGTTGCGATCCTGAGTGCAATGCTACTCCGCAGTGTGAAAGCAATCTTAGTCACAGTGGTTCTAAAGTTCTCTTTTTATTTGATACTAGCCAAAAGCCCGCCTGTTTATCAATGAGCGCAAGGCCATGGCCGGATTTACCATAAGGCACTGTGGGCATGTGCCTACAGGCGCCTGATGATGGAAAGGTGGCTCACTCCCCTCCCGGAGCGCCTCCATCCCTCTTTCCCTATGCAGAGTCCCTAGCAGAGTGTAAATGAGAGGTTACTCGCCCAACTGTTGGCATTCCACTGATGAGTTCTCCCTTCAGTCTAAGACACTAGTAGCTACCACTTAATACTGAGGGTACCTCTGGCTACCTAATGCTAAGGGATACCTGTAGCTACAGGCAAGGGAAGTAAGGGAAAAGTGACAACTGGGACCGCCAGCACACTTGTGGTGCAGCTCGGCCAGAGTTTGTAGGTTCATAGAGCGCAAAGTCTAAGGTGCCAGGACATCTGTGCCTATAGGCTCCTGTGATGTAAATCCGGGCCTGCGCTAGGCAATTGGCTTACACCACTCATAGCCGCGTGTGCCGCTGTGACACATGTCAGCATGGCTGTGCTTTCGGTTTTGATGAACTTTATTCAGTATGCCATGACTACCTCTAGCTAGCAGCCTGTCTATTGTTATTGCCAGGTACGTGACCATCCAGACGGATATTTGCAATTACCTACAGGTTATCACAATATGACCATGTATGTGCTTTCTAGCTGTAGAACAGTTAGAGCCATAAATATTTGTAAAATATGTGTAAAAGTGTGAATATTTTAATAGCACCTTTTATATTTTAGATTGTAAGCTTGCAAGGGCAGGGCTCTCTCACCCTTTTGTGTCTTGGAATTTGTTACAGATTTTATTCATGTAACTTTTTGTCACTAATTACCAATTCTGTATTTTGTACCAACTCTGGATTTTGTTTATTAGTGTATATACCATTGTCTGTATTAATATGTATCCCATGTTTGTTTCTTACTTTGTACAGCGCCACGGAATATGTTGGCCCTTTATAAATCAATAGTAATTATAATAACAACAAAAAAGAATAACTCTGCTCTGCACAAAAGAAATGAATACAGACAAAGTTTTTATGGTGTATCTGTGTTTTATACCAACATATATTAGGCATTTTTAAATGTGAACGATAAGTTGCTAATAATACATAACTGGAAGATGAAATCCAATGCAACTCACCACTGTTCGAAGTATCCGAGAGATTTAGTAGGCCTCCCCCTAGCCCCCGGTAACTATGGTAACTGTAAGTCCCATTCCCATTGATGTATAACACCTCTTGCGTGCTGGATACGGCGGCTGTGGAATAAGTGACCTGTGCGTTCTCTTGTTTGTATGGTTTCTCAGGTAGTGCTGGTTCCTCCTGAAAAAATAAAGTGTGAACATTCATGTTTTAGTTACCAGAGAACAGAATCGTTCTTAGAAGATGAAAACGCTCTTATACATACATGCATACACATTTATAAATGCTGAATTTATTGTATGGATGAGAATAGACCACTCAGTATTTTTATTTTATTTTCACTTGAAGTTCCATTAAAAACACAGTGTATTCAACATGTTTTATTTTAGGTCGCACTCACAGTGGGACGTTATGGTCGCGCGTTATAAAGTCTTATAACGCAGCTTACCGCACTGCAATGCTAATCCTGTGGGCAGTTCACAGTGCGACGTTAAAGTCGCGTAAAAAAAGTGTTGCGTTGTGGTAACCCATTGCTTGCAGTGCGTTACCTCTTAACGCAGACACGTTACGACTTTAACGTTGCATTTAAAAGCAACGTCCCATTGTGAATACAGCCTTAAGCAGGAAAATGTGAAATAATGAGGATGAAGATAAGGTATTTATCATATATGTCCAGCGAGTGGCATGCTCTTTCAGAGAGATGCATCCATCTCTTTATTTCTAACTAGATATAAGCCCACCCATTTAAAGACAGGCGCTAGGGCTCGGCCGCAATCCCCCTCACCCACCGCTCCTCCCAACCCCTGCAAAGGCAGCACTTCAATGCGCGCCTCCTGCACCCGTCGTCCTGCTGTCCTAGGTCCGCTTGTATGCCGTGCATGCACGCTGGGCAAAACACAAAGACACAGAAGTACGTAGAGTCACAGACCTTATTATATAGGGTTACTGCCTTGAGGCCCTTTTTTAGACAAGTCCATTCCCTTTACACCACCCCCTTCTAATGTTGTGTCATCATATAACTTAATATATAATTTACATTTACCTCTGTTGTGCTTCTGAAAACACATATATTTTAGCACCACCTCTGTAGAGACAGCTGACTCATTTAGTAGTAATGATTTGTTCCTCTTACATACAGTATATTCTCCTATTGGAGAAATTATGGAGAAGCATGTGATCAGTTTGCAATACCCTGGTTGCTCAAGATTAGTCATGGCCATGTCTAGGAAAACTCATGGAGAAACATGTTTGGTCAGGTCGGTCTCTGATTTGCTAGTCATGGTCATGTGCTAAAGTAGGATGTCAGGACAGCAAATAAGAGCTTTGCAAATCTGTCAGCTGATCAAACAAATCACATGGTTCTCCATAAGATCTCCTAGACATAACCATTTGATAGGGTCACTTATGCTGTTAATACAAAACAAGGTGTTAGCTATGCTATTATATTGTCTGATGCAATGCAAGACCCCAGTGAGAAAGCAGCCTTATTTATCACACTGTTTGAAACTGCTAAATGAACTGCCAACTCCAGCTAATCAGAGTGCATCTTTCCTTCAGAGACTATGAGGAGCAAGGCTCTCGGTGCCCGGATACGGCTTCATGTTTCTATAAGCAGACATAATTCAGTATATTGGGAAACTGATTTGTTTCTAATTCTGTGCTTTTTGAGCAGTCAAGTAAATACGAGGGATTTTTGGAACTTGGCACAAGAACCGCTCTTATCTGACACCAACTTCTCTCCTCCATGAAATCATTATTAAAGAACCATTTATGTTTCCTTTCCCCCCGGAGATTTCTTTTTTTATTACAATAGGATAGACTCCACTTTAACTCCATGTATTTGTCCCTTTTACAGATCAAGGTTAAGTGCTGCACACAGTCCTGGATAAAAGATTTATACTGTATATACTACATCAGCCCTTGCCTTCCATTACAGAAAGGACCTACCGTACATTTATTAGTGAAGTTGGGGATTTTCTATAGACAAGGTCAATTACACAGAGGGACACTGCATAAGGAGACTGGATGAGCTGGCTCCAGCACTGAGTACTTGTCAATTTACAAAGGGTGAAAGAAATGGATTAGCTATTGAACACGAGCTAGCTATGATGATTGGTGAATGTCAAGTGCAGAAAATCTACATTGCTAGAGAGAAATATAGAGGATTATTGCTACTGCAAATTCAGGGCACTATTTTCACATCACTAAAACAGGAAAGCTTCTTGTTTTAAATTTTTCGTTTTTTTTTTTAATTTTTATTTACTAGTAAAGACTAGTAAAAATCTCAAGTTTAAGAAATAATATATACAAAACAATTAAGTACCTAAAGGCATGCCATGTGCAAAAGGGTTATGATTATTGTGGTGTAGTAGCTAACAATCTTATTCTAATCTGGGCCACGCCATCATCTGCATGGAGTTTCATTGTTTTCCCTGTATTTGTGTGGGTTTCCTTTGGGCATTCCAATTTCCTCCTGCATCCTAAAACATATTGATAAGCTAATTGGTACTCCCCAGAAGTGGCCTTAAAAGGAAGACATGGAGGCTGCCACATTTCTTGTTAAACAATACCAGTTGCCCGGGTGTCCTGCTGATCAAAAGATCAGGAGTGTCTGAATCACACAACTGAAACAGGCATGCAGCTAATCCTGTCAGATTTTTTTTCAGAAACATCTGATCTGCATGCCTGTTCAGGGTCTATGACTAAAAATAAATGTCAGCCTGCATGGGTCTCTCACCTCAGGTTCCCTTTAAGGTACATTCTAATAATACAATCTTTTTTGTCCACTTCTATGTAATATGAGGGACTACCTAAAGTATCCATTCACAGTATATTCAATCAGTTTACCCTTTTACTACATATATTTGGTAAGGTTGGCCAAAAATCATTAGTGGGCACCTTTAGAGAATAGAAGTGACACCAGGTGACTATGGTAGGGATTGAGGGATAGTTGGTGACATGACTATGGTCTCTGTAAAGCGCTGCAGAAAATGTCAGCACTATATAAATACAGTGTAATGATAATATTCGGTACCTACAGACCTCATCGATAAACTGACCCTGGATAATAAAGTATAAACTGCCAAATAAGGAGTTGGGTCCGTCTAATACAAAACACTTAGTAGCTGCAAATAGTCACAGCTACTTTGAAACTATGCAGTTGCTAGCTTCTCATATGACCTGGTCCTTGTTTCTCAGAGTATTGGCTTTAAATGCCTAGTTTGGTTGGAAGTAATATGTTTTTGCGACTGCTAAATTACTGCGAGAAAAAAGGAACCACCCGCAAATTACAGCAGTGCTAACGTTCAACTGATAAAATTCAACCAAGCTATTAGTCTTTTCTCTTGAGGTCAGTCAGCCTAAAGGTGGCGACTAAAGATACAATTTGCTGATTTTAGGATTGAGCCCATCAATATGATTGGATTGGTTAGGAGATTTTGTCCGTTCGTGGGACCAAATGATAACTTCCGATCGTTCATATGAAAAATCGTTTGTAAGCGAGCGTTCAGAAAATTGTAGCGTTAATGGCCACCTATACATATCAGAGACCAATAGTGAATAGCTTCGGAAGATATTTACATACTCTTGCGATGTATATCATATATTGACGCAAACAGGTTACAATGTTGGTGATTAACAGTCAAATTTAACAAATAAAAAATAAGCTAATTTCAGAAGACATTTTAATCTACTACAAGAAACATATTAAAGAGGAAAAAAAGTGCTTCATTTTTACAATAATTATGTATACATGATTTAGTCAGTGTTTGCCCATTGTAAAATCCTTCCTCTCCCTGATTTACAGTCTGACATTTATCACATGGTGACATTTTTACTGCTGGCCAGTGATGTAAGTGGAAGTAGCTGCTGCTTACTTTTTTGGCAGTTGTAAACCATTGTAAACAGCTGATATTTCCCACAATGCAACAAGGCTCCCACAGTGTGATGTCAGAACCATGGTTCTGACATCACACTATGGGAGGGGTTTTACCAAAATATCAGCCATGCAGAGCCTCCTGATGATCCGATTGTGAAAAGGGAAAAGATTTATCATGGGAAAGGGGGTATCAGCTACTAATTGGGATAAAGTTCAATTCTTGATGAAGGTTTCTCTTTAAAGCGGAATATAACCCTGCATTTCAACTTTGCTCTAAAACATTATTTACAGCATATTATATGCAACTAGCATTTTTTTTTTTACTAGACCAGCATTGGAAGGGTTACATAGAGTTTTAAAGTTCCTGGAGATTTCTGCAGACGCATCCGAAGCTGAAATGGATACATTTTGTTTACATAAGGCCCCGTTCAGACTGCAGAACGCGGACCGCAACGCATGCGGACCGCAACGCATACGAACGCACGCCATCCGCGTTCGTATGCGTTGTGTGGCTGATCCCATCACTGAAAAGTGAATGGGACAGCCACGCGTTTTTACAAAAAATGCGTGCAGCAAGCGTTCCCAGACCGCACAGGTCTGGAACGCATGCAGTGTGAACATCAGACATTGCACTCTATGCAATGTCTGATGTCGTGCGTGTCGGCCACCTGCACGCGTTTCCAAAACGCGGCTGGAAACGCGTGCAGTGTGAACGGGGCCTAAATGTATCTAAGTGTTGAATGTTACACACTTTGGCTGTCCTCCAGCTCAGTCAGAGAGAGTGAGTCACATTCAACACTTTTTATGTAAACAAAATATATCTATTTCAGCTTTGGATGCGTCTGCAGAAATCTCCAGGAACTTTAAAACTCTGTGTAACCCTTCCAATGCTGGTCTAGTAAAAAAAAAAAATGCTGGTTGCATATAATATGCTGTAAATAATGTTTTAGAGCAAAGTTGAAATGCAGGGTTATATTCCGCTTTAAGATCAAATAAAAGGAGGAACAAATACTCAGATACTTACCTACAAAGATAAACCACTTACTCCAGCCATGAGACGCAAACTAACACGTATTTTGCAGATCAAGATTTTTTGTGGGAAGGGACTTTCCTGCGGTTGTTATAAAGGCCGAGTCTGAGTCACCACAAACATTTTTACTTTTCTAAGGTTTTTGTATTGGATTTTGTGACATGAGTATCCAGCTGCACACAGAAGGATCATTCTTCAAAGCCTGGAGTTGCTTGTCAAGCAGCAAACATTTATACTGCCTTTCGCTAGTTTCTGTTAGGAACACTAGAAATGCCAGTGTTTTATTTGCTACGCTGAAATAACGTTTGCCATTAATCCTTGCAATATTCTCAACAAAAATTGAATTTCCCTTTAAGTAGTTTCATGTTGTCATTTTTACAGCTAATGTTAAATCAGATCTTACAAGTTGTAACAATAGATAAAAATAGAGATTTCTTTGTGTTGTGTGAAATATTCTGCAATGAGGTTCCTTACTTGGCACTTGTTTGCCCATAGTTTTGGATAACTATAGTCAAATACCTTCCAAGAATATAATACAAGTACAGCATTTAAGCATCATTAATGGGAACCTAGCATTCATTCCTGGGGCTACTTTTCATTTCCAAAGTTCTTATTGATTTTAACAAAAAAAGCTAAATTGTGTTTCAGTCATAACTGGTTATAATTTTCTTACATCTTTACAAGAGTTCAGTTACAAAAATAACTACAATAGTCTAAGAGAGAAAGACCTAAGAGTGTCAATAATTGATTATAGTATTTCCTTTATTCTTTACAAAACCATTCCATGGAAAGATCCCTATAAAGATACCAGCCAGCCTCCCTACTCACTTGCACACTATTTTGGCAGTTTAATTGGGCAGATACCATTCAGATAATGTTTTTGAAAGTAATGAAAATCCTGAGAACCCCCAATGAGAAGATGGACTAGTCTTTTAGGTTGTAAAATTCTAAGGAACAAAATTCAGATATTTAATCCACCCTTAGATCCAGTCTAGCTAGTCTTGTTCCTGTGTATGCCCGAGATAAGGTGGTATTCAGGTGGGTGATCCATTGCTTGGCTCATAAAGCCCAGAGTCCTCCTTTGCATACATTTATTATCTATTATTTTGAAAAGTGCCAACATACTACATGGCACTGAACAATAAATATGGGGTGCAGATAAACCAACATACGTAACAAGTACAAACTAAGCCACAGGAGGATGAGAGAGCTAATAAGGCTTACAATATAAAAGGTAGATTGTGAGGAGAGAAAGTAAAATGGTAGAAGAGTTTAAAGTAGCACTATGGGAAAAATGTTTTAAATATGTGCAAACATATACAAATAAGAAGTATGTTTTTTCCAGAGTAAAATGAGCCATAAATTACTTTTCTCCTATGTTGCTGTCACTTACAGTAAGTAGTAGAAATCTGACAGAAGCGACAGGTTTTGGACTAGTCCATCTCTTCATAGGGGATTCTCAGGGATTTATTTTCAAAAGCACTTAGTGAATGGCAGTTGCTCTGTCCAACTGCCAAAAACTGTGTAGCGAGCAGGGAACGCTGGCCAGCATCACTGTTTGAATCCTGTTTAGGGAATATCTTTATAAAGAATAAAAGCCTTGCTGAGAATCCCCTATGATGAGATGGGCTAGTCCAAAACCTGCTGATTCTGTCAGATTTCTACTACCTACTGTAAGTAACAGCAACATAGGAGAAAAGTAATTTATGACTCATTTTACTCTGGAAAAAACATACTTTTTACTTGTCTAGGTTAGCACATATCTTAAATTGTACAATTTTTCACCATAGTGCCCCTTTAAGGAGGTGAGTTTTCATAAATGTGTTAAAGGAAGTTCGCCTGATGGAATGAGGGAAGGAATTTCATAGAGAAAACACCAAGCATCACTGCTACTTGCTTCTCAGACAATGCATTTAATGTTAATTTGTTTGCTAATTTGTGGATGCAACCCACACAAACAATGTCTCATTCAAATGAATGGGAATTATGTGCTTTTGTTATTCTGCTGGTGGCAGAACTAAGAAACATTTGTGTGGACTTCCTATGTCCACCAGCTGATACTGTATCTCTCTTCTCACCAATGTGCCTGTGCCTTTTGTATCCAGCTGGTGGCAGCACTGATGAACTCATGTGTTGACTTCCCTTATCCACCAGCAGAAGTCTCCAGTCTTGCTGGGAACTGTACTATTCCCTGGCTCACCTGTAGATAAGGGCCTTTCTGGACTTACACCTGACCAATGTGCTGCATATTTAAGCCGTTTCTCCCAGCAGCACATTGCTAGATCATTGATGCTTGCAACCTTATGAATCTGGTTATTGGTCCTGTGTCTCTGGCTTCCTGCTCCTGATATTCTGACTATCTGGTATTGATCCTTGCTAAGCCTGACTTTTCTTTGCCTACTGTTATTATTTGATATTCTGGTTCGACTCTCATCTGTCTGAAAACTCTCCTGTTTGTTGATTTATTATTTATTTCAAGTATTTATATAGCGCTGACATTTTATGCAGCGCTGTACATTATATATTGTCTTGTCATTAACCCATTCAGGTTCTGTCGTTTTCACGTGAGAAATGTTCACCTCCCATTCATTAGCCTATAACTTTATCACTACTTTCACAATGCACTGATCTATATCTTGTTTTTTCCGCCACCAATTCGGCTTTTTTTGGGGGGTACATTTTGCTGAGAGCCACTTTACTGTAAATGCATTTTAACAGGAAGAATAAGAAAAAAATGGAAAAATGCATTATTTCTCAGTTTTCAGCCATTATAGTTTTAAAATAATACATGCCTCCATAATTAAAACTCACGTATTGTATTTGCCCATATGTCCCGGTTATTACACCGTTAAAATTATGTCCCTATCACAATGTATGGCGACAATATTTTATTTGGAAATAAAGGTGCATTTTTTCCATTTTGCATATATCACTATTTACAAGTTTAAAATAAAAAAAATATCGAAATATTTCATCTTTACATTGATATTTAAAAAGTTTAGACCCTTAGGTAAATATTTACATGTTGTTTTTTTTATTGTAATGGTTTTTTTTTTTATAGTAAACATTTTATTTGGGTACTTTTGGGAGGGTGGGAGGTAAACAATAGATTTATAATGTAAATGTGTGTTAATTCTTTTTTTTTTTTTTCAGGTGTAGTATTACTTTTTGGCCACAAGATGGCGGCCATGAGTTTGTTTACATGACGTCATGACACATCAGGAAGGAGACAGCCAGAAAAAGCACAGCTTCCGAGAGAAGCTGTCGCTTTTTCAGCGGGGGAGAGGAATCAGTGATCGGGCTCCATAGCCCGATACATTGATTCCTTGGCTACCGAATCCGCGGCCGGGAGTGCGCGTGCACGCGCACGATCGGCCGCGGGAGCGCGCATGGTTCCTGGACGTAGAAACTACGTCCAGGAACCAAAATAGGTTAACTGTCCCTCCGAGGGGCTCACAATCTAGTCCCTGCCATAGTCATATGTCTATGTATGTATCATGTAGTGCAAGTATCATAGTCTAAGGCCAATTTTTAGGGGGAAGCCAATTCATTTATCTGTATGTTTTTGGGATGTGGGAGGAAACTGGAGTGCCCAGAGGAAACCCACATAGACATGGGGAGAACATACAAACTCCTTGCAAATGTTGACCTGGCTAGGATTCAAACTGGTGACCCAGCGCTGCAAGGCGGGAGCGCTAACCACTACGCCACCGTGCTGCCCGGTGTGACCTGTGCTCCTGTATATTTGCCATTGTACTTATTCTGCGAGATCGATGTTCCTTCTGTATATCTGCCATTATGTACTGTATATCTGTATCGTTAGAAAGGTTAATCTGGTATCTGTGGTGCTCCGCGTGGTATCGATTGTATGTATATTGTGTGTATTTATATTGTTGCACTTTTGTGAATAAACTAGTTCATTTCTCATACCCACTGTGCTAACATCAGTATTTCCTTAGTGATCTTATGGTCTTTTAGCCTTGATATGATTTGCATGCACAGATCATTGTTCTGATGGTCAGGTTCAGTCACGACAACAATCTGCATGACCAAATCGTTACAATGTCTCTGGAGATTTACATTGGTGCTGCCAGGCTGCCAAATATATGATGATTTTTACACTTCTGGCTTACTGCAAACCTTGTGTATAGTAGGCGATCAGAAGAGTTCTTACTCTTGGTAATGACTGGAATTAATCACATTCCTTCATTTTCAACTGTGGCCTGAAAAACGACAGTCATACCTGACTAGCTGGCAATCATGTAGCCCTGTGTGGCTGATTTATCATAACAGGTACAAAGAAAAAATGAAGCAGGTGTCCAGAGCAACCAATTAGGTTCCGTTAGATGAAACAAGGCTTCTGTTTGGTTGTTCTGGGCTGCTGCTTCACTTTTACTCGAGTGCTACTTGCAGCTTCCCCCTCGTGCTTTGTGTAACTGATTCCTGTCTGTGTGAGTTTGTTCACAGGGCTCTAGCAGCTGAATCTGTAGCCTGATAACATAATGATGTTTGTACGCTGTTGCATGGCAGCAGTCCCTCGTTACCATGTAACCTTAAAAGTGAATGGTCCTCCAAGCTACACTATAGTAAATCATTAACCGAACATTATTTATGAAGCTTGCTACGAGGAAGAAAATACATAATTCTAAGGTGTAGCAGCATGCATGATCTATATTAATCTACAATGCATTAATTTGATGCATCCATCTCAGGCCTCATGTAAACACTTGCATCAAACTGTTCAGCACAGGCTGCTGCTATGACAACTATCCAGAGGCAAATGTCAGGTCAGCTTGCAGCATATGTGTCTAGTCCATAATTGCTTTGTCAGAGACCTAATAGCTGCCTTCATCTGCCTCTAGAGTCCTTAAAGCGCTAAAAGCAATACTTCTTGCAATTCTTTATGATGAAGCATTCATTTTACCACTTCCACTTTTTAATTTTTTCATTCTTGGTTAAACTTTTTTTCCTAGATAGAAAACAGGATCTACAACGTTTTACATATACTCCACTGAAAACCAAGATGTTGTTTAAGCAGGAATGACTAAAATTAGTGATTATCAATTTAAAGGAAATCCACTTACCTGGGGCTTCCTCCAGCCTGTGGCAGCCGTCCTCTGCCCTCCCGGTCTTCTCCGCTGCAGAACCCAACCTCGCCAGGTTGGGTTCCGGGTCGGTGTCTTCTGCGCTCCACGGCGCGGGTCACGTGGTCCGTCCGACATCATCAGGTCGGTACTGCGCAGGCGCAGAACTACTGCGCAGGACCGTCCTGATGACGGACGGACCACGTGACCCGCGCCATGGAGCGCAGAAGACGCCAACCCGGAACCCGACCTAGCTAGGTCGAGTTCTGCAGCGGAGAAGACCGGGAGCCTCCGGAGCTGCGGCGAGGGCACAGGGCGGCTGCCATGGGCTGGAGGAAGCCCCAGGTAAGTGGATCTGTTTTTTTAAATTTTCCTTGGACACTTACTTTAAGGCTTCATAAAATATAAACTGTACAGTGGTATAGTGTTGCTGTGTTTCCAGTTATTTAATCTATCCCAGCTACTCCATTATTCTAGTGTACAACCTGGAATACAGAGAAAGACGACTCTGCATTGTAGATTCACCTTTCATTTATCTATTGCAAGTCATGTATTGATAAAGGGACACTGTAATGACAGAGATATGAAGGTTGCCACATTTACCATATTTTTCAGAATACAAGGCCTCGTTCACATTGTTACACACAGATGGCCGTGCGATTGGAACGCAATGCGCATGATCGCACGCCATCTACTTTTCCATGCGTTACGTGGCTGAACCCATTCACTTGTAGTGAATTGTTCAGTCGCTTGTTTTGCTAAAAAATGTGTGCAGCATGTGTTCGCACACCGCACTGGTACGGAATGCATGCAGTGTGAACATCAGACAGTGCAGTCTATGCACTTCTGAAGTTCGTGCATGTCTGCCTCCTGCACGTGTTGCAGAATACGGACGGCAACGCATGTAATGTGAACGAGTCCTTAGATGCTCGGGACTACAAGACATACCTAGGGTTAGAGGACAAAAACCAGGGGGGGAAATATACTAAACCTAGTGTGTCTATAGTGCAGGGGCGTCTTGTGGATGTTTCCCCGCCAATTATTGTGTACCTCTTTTGTACCCCTTTTACCTATTGTGTCCCTCTTGTGTTCTCCTTTCTCCCCATGTGTTCTAATGTGTCCCCCTGTTAAGGCTTGGGGTGTGTGTGTTGTTTAAGGTTAGGCATTGAGGAAAGACGGTTAAGGCTAGGTGTGGGGTCTAGTTAAGGTTAGGTTTCCAGGGGTGTTGGCTAAGGTTAGGCATCGTAGTATGGGTGGTTAGGGTTAGGCATCGGTAGAGAGAGGGTTTTGTGTGAGAATAGGGTTAGAGTTAGCTGTAGTAAAATATCAGTATCATTTACCAATATTTTACTATCGTAGTTAGCACAGCAAGAGAGTAGAATATTGGTAAATGTACCAATACTAGCGGCTATATCAGGTGTTAGTGATGACAATAAAATACAGTTATTACGAAAAGTGCTATAATTACGGCATCTAACATTGGACGCAAAAGACTTTCTAAAAAAGAGAGCAGCTCAGGAGAATTCCTAAAATAATAAATTGTGTGTGGGTGGTGAGTGCATGTAGGTTGTGCAGTTTATTAAAAAGCACAGGACACTGTTATACTGGAAAACAATACTTATCTTTGTTTTGGACAGCATAAGGCCTCTTGCACACTGCAAGTGATTCCGATTCAGATTCCGCTTTTTAATCAGTTTTTACATCCGATTCAGATTCCGATTTGCAGTGTGCAGGGAGCAAATTGCAAATCGGAATCTGAATCTGATGTAAAAACTGATTAAAAAGCGGAATATGAATCGGAATCACTTGCAGTGTGCAAGAGGCCTAAGGTAGGTATAAAACTGCTACCTCTTTCCACCCCATTTTTCTTACAACAGTGAAATTCCAACTTTTTCCAGTTGTCACAGAAACAGGAGTTACAGACTGATGCCTAAATGGGGCATCCATTCTGTCAGCTGTGAAATCTCTTTTGGGAAATGTCCTCTAATTTTCTCTAGTGCTTCTGTAATAGAAGTTAAAAAGAAATTCTTGCCATTGGGGACACACATACAGGCCAGATAGGGATTCCAACCCTTCTTCACTCCAGCTAAAATAGACACCATTTTAAGTGACTCTTGTAGGGAGAGTCAACACACATTATTATACAGTGTATACAGGAGAAGGCCTGAAAGAGTCCACCGATAAGCAGCCTGAAGAACTTATAGCATTCATGACCATTTTAAATGTGATTCTAAATAAGGACACTAATAAAGAAAGTGTTTTAGGCCTCTTTCACAGTGCGAAGTTAAAGTCGCACGTTAGAAAATGTTTTAACGTGGACAAACATACAGCAATATTAAGTCTGTGCAACATTCACAGTGCACACGTTGCGTTTGTGTGTAATGTGTAGCATTATTAGAAAGTGCTGCATGCTGTGCGTTATACACGTTGTTAACTGCGTTGGACTGTTTGCACATGCTCAGTAATGACCTGGAAGCATACTTTTCATTGCCTGTATGCCCTACTGTATGTGACGATAACAGGGCATTATTATTATTATTCATTGAATTTATAAAGCGCCAACATATTATGCAGCGCTGGGCATAGGGCATAGAGTTGCGTTGAGACATTTTTGGGATGTTGCGTTGTTAGTTTGCGTTGCGACTTTAACGTTGCACCAAATGCAACGTTCAACTGTGAAAGTAGCCTTAATGTATATTTACTTTAAATACAATGGAATGAAAAAGTCACAGCATGCGTTATGTGAACTTTAAGTTGCATACAGTGAAGTACACAATCTATGGATTGTATGCTTTACGGAAGCAGGGAATTTGCACGCATAAGGGAAGTGGACAATAAGTGCGCCAACATTGACTCTTATGTTAGATATAGTTTGACTGGCGCCCAAAGGGAAATTAGAACGTCCAGTGAATAATAATGTTTACAATGGGTGCCTGGTGAATAATAACGTTTACAATGGGTGCCTGGTGAATAATAATGTTTACAATGGGTGCCTGGTGAATAATAATGTTTACAATTGGCGGAGTGAGAATAATATTAACGGTTACAAACATACTTACCATGATGACTGTTTCTTTCTACGTAAAGTTTTATAACTAAGGCCATGTTAACACTTGCGGTTCGAGTCCGCAAGTGTCCGGGGGTCCGGGGGCCGCAAAGAGACCATACGGGTCTCTGCGGTGGCCACAAGTTGCCACCAGTTGCGGATCCGGAATGTATCAGTTCCGGCTACAATAAAGTAGCTGGAACTAGATGCATTGCAGTGCCAGAAAGGCACCACAAGCATGAGGGATACCGGCGTGTAGTCCGAGCCCCCCAAGTGGCATAGGACCGGTGCTGGAAGCATCCGGTCCTATTGCCAGTGTGATGAGAAACATCCGTTTTTCATTGCACATCTGGCCGCATGTTTGGGTCAGGATCCGGCCCGGGTCCGCAGCCGCACCGGGACGGACGCAAAAATGGAGCATGTTGGAAAAAAGCCGGATCGTCCCAGAGCTGCGTTCCCGGATCGGATCCGGACGGTTGCACGAGTCTGTTGTGTACGGAGCGTTCCGGGTCCGGGGAAGCCGGACCTGGAACGCTAATGTGAACCGGGCCTAAAACTATATACTTTGGAAAATACAAACACTCTGCAAATAACTAAATATATACATTTTAAAAATAATTTGATAAACGATATGGGAGTTTTAGGGTTAGGCACTACTAGGGTAGTTTTAAGGCACCACCGGGGGGGGGGGGGGACCTTGGGGTTAGGCACCACCAGGGGGGGGGGTTTCCAGGGGCTATTTTTTGATGTACACATGCTTTACTGCCTCTGTCAACGCATCCATTATGTGGTAATGCACTGCATGCAGTGTGTTGGGTTACTGTATTGTATTGGACCCACTGTGAACGTTACATGAATTTTCTATTGCAGTGAGTTTCCATTCTGGACCATTTATAGTTCGAACTCCGAGCTCTGTATAATGAATGCTGGGACCTCTAGAGGTAATGCTGATATTGGCATGTGTTAGCAAAAAGTTTAGACAGATTTTTTTTAATGTTACTGTGACACATCGCACATTCATTCTGTTTATGTTGCTGGCAGATTTATGTATTATTAATGATTTCTTTGCTACAATCATATTTTAATATTTATTGAACATGGCGCGTCATTGCTGGATTCATGCTCATATGCTCTGCACATCAAGCAGGAACAGTCATGTGATTTATTCTCATTCTGTTGTTCATTAGCTTTTATTTTATAGGATACTGCCACATGGATAGTAATGAGAAATGTAACATTGTTTGTGTATACTGTTATCATTGTTGTCTCTGGCGGATTTTGTTCCTCAGACTACAAATTATATTGAATATCACTACCGGTATATGTTAACACACAGTGCAGTAGTTTATCACAGCTTGTTACTTATCCTGTATTGTTAATCAGAGACTGATCAAGGTGAAATGAGCGCTTTAATTACAGCGCAGGTAGATTTGGGCGCAGCCACCGCCACCATAGGCTGTAATAGGAATTACAGCTATAGCGCGCTCAGTGAGTAATGTCGGCTCCGTCAGAAGACGGAGCTGAAGTTACTTTTGAAACACAATAATTCGGCTTCCAGCAATTGCTGGAAGCCGAATTATTTAATCCCTCCCCCCCATCCATGGCGGCGTGGAGGGGGAATAGTATTTAGTGCGGCTGGGAACTTGTTCAGCAGCAGGATCAGCCATATACCGGCTGTATCCTGCGCCCAGGTCTACCGGCGCCGATTTTATATGTATCCAGGTGAAATGGGCTTTAGGCATAATAATGCCCTTTTTGGTACAGTGACATGGTGACAGGAGCACAGAGGGGACTGCAGCCAGACCCCTGGCCACTCACCTAGGCTGTCTTATGGATGGCTCAGATCTCCATTATATTTATTGTACAGTAAAAATGTGTGATGGATAAGGAGTTCTGTAAAGACATTAACAATTGATTTGGAAGATCTCCACCACCCAGTGCTTATGGTACTTTGAACAAGTTAACGAGCTGTCCTAGGTAGAAACCAAAAAAACACCATTCCCAAGTGCAGAGGTGCCAAGATTGGCAGTACTGTTGGGGAGTGTCAGGGCCACATTCAATGCAAGCCAATGGGCCATATGCAATTCACTTTTTCTCCTGAATTTTCTCCCAGATGATTTTTTCACACCTTACCAATTTAATGCCTTTCAATCCACCAGCAAGCAAGAAAATACTCTGAATAATGTTGACAGTACCCTTTCACCTACTTTTTAGTGCTTTTTCAATTGCACGGTGCTAAAAAGTCAATTTAAAGCAAAATCCGAAAATTATGTCTTGGGAGAAAACTTAGGGGAAAAACTGAATTGAATAGAGTCAATAGGTCATATGCAATTAACCTTTTTTTCTCCTGAGTTTTCTCCTAGGAGATAATTTTTCATCTTCTATTAGGAATAACTTTTCAGCACTTTATAATTGAAAAAGTACCAAAAAGTAGGTGAAAAATACTATCAAAACTATTTTTAGTATCTTCTTGCTTGCTGGTGATTTAAAATGCATTTTATTGACAAGTTTATAAATATCATTTATGAGAAAACGCATGAGAAAAAGTTAATTGCATATGGGCCCATGGGTCTAAACTGCTTCGAAATGAGTAAAAACACACTTTTTTCTTCTTTTTTTTGCAAGGTACTACTTCACATGGCAGCTGGTTAGAACAAAGTAATGTACACCACATTCGGTGTGAACAGGCACATAGTGTAGGGCAATAGTACACAAGAGAAGTATAGCAATCCATGTATAGCAAGGCCAGCTAATCTCTTGTATGCCACAGCCTTACAGGAAACACATTAGGTATATGGCCTTACTCAGCTGTACCCCAGTTCTGAAAATACATTGAGAATTTATCTCTTTTGAAAAATCTGTCATACTTATCAAGAGTGAAATTTTGTATTATTGTGGAAAACAAATTTGCATAAAGAAAAAAAAAACATTTAAAGGTGGTGAAAAACACCATTATTCCCCACAAGTAATGTAAAATGTAATTTTGCCTTTTTAAAACAGAAGGTATTTGTGATAATTCCACCCAGACCCGGGACAAGGTCCGCCAGCGCTGAGACACCAAGTGTGCCCCTCCATCCCTCCTACCCCAGCTGTCACACACTGATTGCTATTAGACTAAAAGGTGCCCCAGGGCCCCCAACACCTTAATCTCTAGTTACCTGGATTGCAGTCACTTCCATGTATCCTCTATTCTTATTTTTCTCTACTTCAAACACGATAGGGGAATGATAGCTGAGTGAGTTGTGCGCCCCCTCCTACACTGGGTCCTGTGGCTGGAGCCTCTCTCGCCTCTGCCTCGGCCCGGCCCTGATTCCACTTTAAGTGAGTAACTGTGCTAAAAAGATGTAGGCTCACTATACACCAGCAGTTCTGGATGTAAGCCTCGCTTTTAGGGTCATAAAGAGCATATTCGGGAGGGATGCATTAAGGGAAACGAGGGTTGCGCACGTAAAGCTGAATTACTGCAAATACCGGTTTTAAAAAGGCAAAAGTACATTTAGCATTGTGTTTTAATAGCTGGCAATTTGATCTCTTTTCGCCCGTTATACCTTCCTAGTGGTTCTGGGTCACCATGAGCTATCTGGGTATTCCTTATTCCTCACAAAATTCAGTTTTTTGTGTTTTTCCACCATTTTTCTTTTTCACAATATCGGTTGCATTTTCAAAATTTTTTGTTTGCTGCTTTAGAATAATTATGGTATTTAAAGTGGTCAAATCTGTTCAAATCTTTATAAATGTGGGAGAAAAAAAATCTAAAAGATGCCTAAAAGCTAATTATAATAACGGCAAATTCTTCAATGAGGGACAGATGCCAAACACCTGCCCATTCTTTCTGCTGATAGCCACTGATATAGAAGCTAGAGGGTTTTATCCAAAGAGAACACAAACCAATGAAAAAAACAAACAAAACAAAACAAAAAAACAACAAAAAAAGAATTTGACATCAGGTAATAGAAAGGACATTACACGTACAACACAGAGTGTATGCAGAAAGTTACCTGCTGTCTGTCTAATCTCATTCTCTTAGCAGCATTTCTGCTTTCACTTTCACAAGCTGAGGCCAGGATACTTTCTGCTACGGCGGAGGTGAGGTGTGAAGGTATTGGCCGAGACTGGAAAAGAACACAACACACACAAACAACATTACTTTACTGTTCCTAAAACAACATTATACGTGGAGTTATGGAGACGTAATGCTGAAATGTCATTTCAAAATGCACATAAACACAACTGAGAGGGGAAAATGAAACAAATGGTAAAAAAGAGAAATGAAAATTCTTCCTCTGAGGTGTGAAAAATGGCTCTGTGGGTTTCTTCTTCTTTTTTTAATGGACTTCTTAAGATATTGTTTAGTCACAGAATACTTTGTCTTTAGGCAACACACATTCTAAATGATCAAAAGTTACAGTAAGATATACCATTGTTACAGATGGACGAGAAAAATATACACCCAACCAAGAACTAATAATACAATTGGGTTTACACTCATTAGATATGTATTTGACTGTTCCCACCAACAGGATTACTTTTTAGGAGTCAGTTACAACATCTATTATTATTATTATGTATTTATGTCGAGCTAACCTCTTCTGCAGTGATTTACAGGCAGAGAGTCATGCTGCAAACTGTCCCTCAAAGGAGCTCATAATCTAACCCCCCTGACTTTCTCAACCTTTTTACATCGGAGGAACCCTGCAAATATTTTCTCAAGGAACCCCTGCATTTATAAGTAGGTGTGGCTGTTTACTTCACTACTCCCCTGTCACACTGCTATTCATGATACTGTCTCCAGACCCCCCAATTGAGTGCTTCTTTTTACAGTACAAACTATTATACTGTGCTCTATTATACCCCCCCCCCCCACACGATGGGGGAAAATGCCAAGAAACCCCTGCAGAGTACTCTAGGAACCCTGGTTGGGAAAGGCTGATCTAACCTGATCTAGCTGTAGTTAGTCTTCTTTGAATGAAGCAATGAATTTGGTCAGTACGCTTTTGAGAGCACCCAGAGGAAACCCCCACAAAGAGCAGGGGAACATGCAAGCCCCATGCAGATAAGAGTCCTGGCTCACATTTGAACTGGGTACAGGCAAGAGTGCAGTTTGTAAAAAAATCGAATCCTACCGGAGAGCAATTGAGGAGGTGAACGACTAAAGCCACGCATGTGCAGTAGCCTGTGACTGGCTCAGTCGGATAACTTTGAAAAATGCACTACCGCCGAATGGAACAGAGCGAAGCAGCTGCAAGAGACCAGAAGAACTACAGGGGTCTAGAAGAAGCCCCAGGTAAGTTCAACTGGGCACTTTTATTTCACTATAGGCTCCCTTTAACTTTGATTATCCTGTTTTTCTTTACAAATGTTTTATGTTTTTGAATGTTGTGTACATTTTACTTGGATCTCCTCCATCCATTTATATTTGGTTACTTGTTGGTTAAGACTCCTGTTGGTGGGAATAGGTAAGAGTGAGGGCCCGTTTCCACTACGGCGATTCTGCAGAGTTTCCCCGCACATGATTTGCACGGGGAAACTCTGCCATAGGGGATGACGGGGCCGCGGCGGAATCGCTTGCGGGAGCGATTCGGCCGGAACCCCCCCCCCGCAGAATTCGCGACGGAGGCTGCAAATCCCATAGCCGTGCATGCCACGACTCATGGGATTCGCCTGCGATCCCATCCACCCGCTCAGTGCCGGCGTGCGTCTACGAGACGCACGCCGCACTAGTGGAAACGGGCCCTTAGAGATATATCCCTAAAACACAGTAGTACAGGGTTGGCACACGAAAGATTGGCTACCTGTCAAAAGCGCAAGTCAGATAATATGTTACAGGTTATAATCAGAAGTGCCTGAAGAATATGAAGTTGGGACTAATCCTTGCGTATCTAGATAAGATATTTGTCAGAATTTGTATAAGTTATTAGAAGGGACTTCAGTGAAGACATTAGTAAAGTTCACTGCTGCACGTGTTATCATGCATCACATTCACATGATCAGAAACACTGAGGTCGGGCAGTTTCAGGTTCTGTTAGGGAAGCTTCTTTTGCTGCTTGGATTACATAATTTCCCTGTTCAAACTGCAGTAGAGCAGGCACAGAGTGAATTTCTCTAAGAGGATGGCACTGCAGCTAATGGCAGAGGGCAGGAAGTGGATGGTGTTGTGGCTTCTAAATGTGACTCGCTAGGATCTCATACATAGAAAAAAACAACTATGAAACTGACTGCCTAGCATTTGTGCAACTTTCTCCAACTGCAACAATCAGGCTTAGAGAGAGGGTTGCATTGTGAACCAAACCAGCCAGCCTCTGCATTGAACATTGTTGTCAGCAGGAGCAGTTAAAAACAGTGAAAGACATGCATTTTTAAAAGGGCGATCCGATATATTAGTGGACACCGTGGCTGGCTGCTATTACAGCAGATGCCATTTTAACAAAAGACGTTGGGGGTTAAATTTAGGCACGTGGGGGTTTTAAGGTAATATGCATGGGGTTAAGATTAGTTGCCCATCGGTGGTGTTATGGTTAGGCGCCCAACTTGGGAGGTTAAGGATTAGGCACCATCAGGGGGAAGTGTGTGTGTGTGTGTGTGTGTGTGTGTGTGTGTGTGGTGGTGGTGGGGGGGGGGTGTTGAGGGGTCTGTGTGAGAATAGGGTTAGGTCATAGAAAAATAACGGTAAATGTTACCAATATCTATATAAATTTACTGATATTGTACTACCGCTATCCTGCACCCTTTTAAACGGGTGTCTTTCAAATGTGCGCGTCACAACATGAGTTTGAGTCAGCAGGCTAAGGGGTATCTTTATACCAACTACAAGGCTGAACTACAATTGGTAGAAAGTGCAGTTGTTCTGTCTTGTGGGACTATCTGAATCACAAGACAAGTCAGGCAGAATTACAGATCTTTGGGCATTTAAGAGCAGATGTGCAGTATTTCAGCTGTGTTTACCTAGGATTCTGCTTTCAGTTTCTGGACTGTAAAAACAAACTCATATAATGAACATATACAATGATGCTACGAATCTCCTATGGGTGAATAGCTGCACTGCAATATGGAGCATACTATGTTATAAAGTTACTTTATTGTTAACATCAAATCTTTACTAGTCCGAAACATAAAAGTGAAACTATAACCTGAATTCAAAGTCTGCATGTATAGACTGGTTTCAGATCACACTATATATTATTAATATGCTTTTGCCATGATACAGCAATAGCATCCTAGCCAACCTGCAATGTCAGCACTGTGTACAGAGAGCCGCAGACACACACAGCTCTTGACACATCAGGAGCCACCATCAGCTACACTGAAATGAACAGACATTAGTGCATAGAAGCGCACATTTCCCTGTTTATTGCCAGGCATTGTACTGCATCTCCAGTAGGCTGTCTGCATTATTTATTTTTAAACATGTGATTTGGCCATGCTGTGGGATGAATGGCATAACATATTTTTTAAACAGCATGTATATGTGTTTACAAAAATAGACAAAAGTGAAAATAAACAGGGTAGCCTGCCTCTCCCACAGATAGTAGTTAATTCCTTAATGACCCATGCAGGTTGAAGGCGAAAAGGAAACGGCCAGCAAGTGTGCTGCTCTCCTGAGTCTTTGCTTTAATTGGTAGGTAGCATATTTGAATTTCCAGCAAAAGCTTATAATTGGCCAGATCAGAACATATATTTATTTTCATTAAATGATGCTCATGCTGTTCACTGCAGCTTATGATAGCATAAGTAAATCAAGTTCCTTATGTTTCAAATGATTTCCTGGAACTTTCTAGGGAAATTCCTGTAGGCAAACAACTCAGGAACTGCACTCCAGGAGTGTTGTCAGGGGCTTAACAATAACCAACATGAAGAGACCCGGGGCTAAGGGGGCCTGACCACTCTTGTGCGTAATGCAGAGTGGCAGTGAATTGTTATACATCACCTCCTTCCGGCATCAGGACAGGTCCTCTTCACTCCTTCTCAGTGTACAAGTGCCGCACAGCCAATTAAATGACATGCAGAGACAGAAGCCACATGGTGATTGGCCATATGGTGCTTGTTTATTTTGGTGTTTCTAGTTCTCAGCAATGGTCATCTTATAGACACAGGTTACTTGTAGTTTGAGTCTGGTCAACAAATGTGAATTTAAAGTTTGGTAGATACAGTATAGGTCCATTTTAAAAGACAACTGAATTGAGAATAATATGGAAGCTGCCATATTTATTTCCTTTTAACCAGCATCAGTAGGACAGCCAGGCAACTGGTATTGCTTAAAAGGAAATAAATATGGCAGCCGCAAAGGATCAGCAGGATGCCAGGCAAATGGTATTGCTTAAAAGGGAATAAATACGGCAGCCTCCATATCCCTCTCACTACAGTTGTCCTTTAAGCAGCAAGCCTCCAGTGGCTGTACACGTTCCATTGTTTAATTAAAAACCAGAGCATGCCGAATGTTCAGAGCTACAAGAAAATGTATAACAAGCTTCCTGACAACATTAAAGATTTTCATCCAGTGACATAATAGGCCACTATTCTCCAAGTGTTTCACTTAGTAATGATTTACATTAATGATATTCTCTTTTTTCAAAATTCCAAGGACAGATTCTTTCAGAACATTAGAGGGTTACATGCAGCTATGTGCAATTACAGAAAATATTAACAGATAGTGATATATACGATTTCAATGTATCACTCTAGAGGAAAATTACTGGCTGAAAAAAAATGAATCGGGCACATAATAAGCTTCAGTGTGAAAAGCTGTTGGCTAATATTGGCCTTTCTGTAGTCTTTGTGAAATCACCTTGCTGAAACGTTAGTGGGAGAAATATTTAGCTATGGATAATTTCAGGTCACATCTAGTCAATTAATACACTGCCAGAGGAGAACAATATACCACAAGTCCTGTCATTCTAGGATTGAAGAACAAAAGGCAGGACTCAGCTAGGTTTTTATGACAGATCTTTAAGGCTTCCAGAAACTACATCAAAACACCCATGCCCACCAGATTACCTACAGTAGGGCAAATGCAACCTGAAAACTGCAGATACATTGCTTCACTTTAGCTGCAGACTGTTAGAGAAGGTTAAGCACTCTGGAGGTCTAGGACACACCCCATCCTACACAATGCTGTGGAGGCGGGTCAGAAAATCAGGACATCGCACTCTCCCATGGTGTCAGGTGGGAGTAGAAGGAGGAGCTTAGCAAAGGTCATGTGTGATTTTATTGAAAAACTGTATTATTGCTACTAATGTGTTTGGTGTGGAGACTCATATATTATAGAAAACTCCTACTGACCTGCTTTAAATCATGTACATATTCTTGAAAGTACACCAGTGGTAGGTTAAATAAAGTTTACAACTTTTCCAGGCACTTCTTTCACTTTAATCTGGTGTTGTGTTTTGTCTTCTCCTCTTGAGTGAAATCACAGCAGGCCAGCACCCTCCATAGCCCTTGTGCATTGTTACACTGTGCCAAGCAACATGGCATCCATTCTCTCATAGACCGTCATGTGGTCAAATAATTCTCTGGTTATGACCTCTCAGCAGGGTACCTCGGTGTGATCTTATAGACAGTAAATGTTCTTTGCCATGCCAGATTAGAAAATTATGAGAAATGCTGTACCCATTGTCATATGCCTTTACTCTGCATTATCTGCTTACACTATGCTGGGATATGCAGTCAGTGCCCAGGTCCCATAAAATCCATGCATTGTAAGGTTACCATTAGATATAAGATGTGGTACCCATACTCGTATTTCCTCCACATGCTCTATGTAGTATTGCCCTACAATCTGCTGAGGATGCAGTTCCCATGCTCTCACAGACCCCATATGCTATACGCAGTGTTTGTTTCCATTCTGCTCTCACACACCTGATATAGTAGTGTTTGGTCTGCAAGTACACTCTCATAGACTCCACACACTTCAAGCAGTATTTAATTACACTCTGCTAAGAAATAGTCTCTCTGTAGTGTCTGGTTACTCTCAGGCTACCCCATGCTCTCACGGATCCACACATTCAACAGTATCTACTAAGAGGTGCAGAGCCAATGCTCTCACTGCAAACTAGAGATCAGGAATGCAGCCAAGTATGATGAGAAAGAGAACTCTTAGCTTAAAATACCCCATTACTAGTTTATCGGTTTTAAACTAGTTCACCTGTGCTTTAAAGGGCAACTGAAGCAAGAGGGATATGCAGGCTGCCATAATCATTTCCTGTTAAGCAATACCACTCCAAAACGTAAATGTTGTTGTCTGCTAACCATTTCTTCACAACATTTGCACTTGTGTTTTGGGTCATTGTCATGCTGAAATGTCTACTTGTTGCCCAAGGCCAAGTTTCTCTGCAGACTGCCTGATGATGTCGTTGAGAATCCTTATGTATTGCTCTTTTTTCATGGTGCTGTTTACGTTGATTAGGTTTCCTGGTCTATTGGCTGAAAAACACCCCAAAGCATTAGGTTCCCACCACCATGTTGGACTGTAGGGATGGTGTTCTTTGGGTTGAAGGCTTCTCCTTTTTTATGCCACATGAAGGAAACATCATTGTGACCAAACAATACAATTGTTGTTTCACAGAAGTCTTCTTCTTTGTCCAGATGAGCACTTGCAAAGGCCAAGCTAGCTTTTGTGTGCCTTATCTGGAGAAGTGGGTTCCTCCTTGATCTGCATCCATGGAACCCAGCAGTGTGCAGTGTCCGTTTGCAACCATCCGTCCAGCAGAGCCCAGATTCACCAGGATGGCCTTGGTGGTGATCCTTGGATTATTTTTCCCCTCCCTCACTATCTACCTGGCCAGTGTCACTTTTGGCTTTCAACCACGCCCTCTGAGATTTTCCACAGTGCAGAACATCTTGTATTTTTTAATAATACTTTGCACTGTAGCCACTGAAACTTGAAAACATTTAGAAATGGCCTTTTAGTCCTTTCCTGATTTGTGTGCAGCCACAATTCGCAGCCGCAGGTCCTCACTGAGCTCCTTTATCTTAGCCATGACTGTCCACAAACCAACTGCAGAGAGTTGCTGTTTTTTACCTGTTGAGTTGATTAAAACAGCAGTTCCCAGTTAATCAGGGTAATTAGGATGCTCCAGAACAACTTGGACTATTTGGAATGGCATAGAACTTTGGATTTTCCCACAGACTGTGACGGTTTGTGAAGGGTATGAATAATTTTGGACTGGACATTTTTTTGCTCAAATGTAAATAAAAGTGGAGGAATGTGTTTTTTCCCCTCCACAATAATGCCTCTTGTACATCATCTTATTATCTTTTGGAAGACACCTATGTCATTTTCCGTAAAAAAAAACGACTTGCTAGTTCATTAAAAGTAACTTTAAAGAGACACTGAAGCGAAAAAAATTATGATATAAAGAATTAGTTGTGTAGTACAGCTAAGAAATAAAGCATTAGGGGCAGAGACATAAGTCTAATATTTGTTTCCAGTACAGGAAGAGTTAAGAAACTCCAGTTGTTATCTATACAAATAGCCATTGAGCTCTGCGACTTTGTTGTGGAGAGCTCTGACTTCTGATTAGGTTACCTCAGCTGTATTGTGTTTTTCTTTTGCAGAAAACAGTTCAGGACAGGTCAAAAGTTCACTGCCTATTCTGCAAAAACTTTTAGAATGCTGAATAATGTGTAAACTGCAAGTATTAGAGAATGATGCAATGTTATAAAAAAAGCTGTATAACTGAAAATAAAAATATGAGAATATTTTTTTTGCTACCAATGTTCTAGTAATTACCCCTACTACACAACCAATTCATGATATCATCATTTTTTTTTCGCTTCAGTGTCTCTTTAAGTCAAAATTTGCCAGGGGTTTGAATAATTATAAGCAGCACTGTAGGTACGCTTTAAGTAAAACTGTGCATTGTCAAAAGCCCCTTTTAAGAAATTGCTCCTCGGTGATATAAATTGATAAATGTACCTTTGAAAGCATTGCTGTAGACCTAGAAAAGACACAGTGCAATCCTTGCACTTGGCTCAGCTTCATCCCTCCTCCCCTGATGCTGCCTGACAGAGAATGCTTGCAAGACAAACTAATGTGAATGTCTGACAGCTTTCCTTTTACTGAAGAACAGGACATACATTACAGCTTGTTCGTATTTGCAGTCACACAGCTGTTTGTGTATTATCTGGACTGATGCACAGCACACTGTATGGTACAGGTACAAAGAAACCTCCTTGAGACTCTTAAGCTGGGAGCACATTGTCTGTGCAGAAAAGCATGCGTTTTAAAAATGGTGCGTTCCTGCGTTTTTCATGGGCAGAGGTAGCATATTATTTATAAAACAAGTCTACAGTGACTATTCCCGCCACAAGCTTGTGTTAACTCTTTGATATACACGGTGAAACATATCTCCGCAATGGCTATCAATGACAGGACTTGACAAGATCTATGGTGTCACATCAGTCAATAGATTTATGTATCCGAATGTACCTGGAAAAATTCATGATTAAAGTCTGACTCTAGCCAAAGTTTAAGCTATCAATTGACCTTGATAGAACTGTAACCTCTAGAAGGGTTTTATTGCTTGCTGGGAATGTGTCGTAACTGGCGTTACCCTTATGGATGTCACAAGAACAGGAAGTGAGGAGAGGGTCACAGTCAACAATTAAGATTATTTAATTCTACAGTAAAGCTGATAAAAGCCCAATCACTGAAAATCTTAAAGGGGAACCCTGTCCAAAATGGTAAAAAGTCATGCTATACTTACATATCACGATGGCCAATAGTCTAGCACTCTCACCTTCTAGCTCCAAGTTCAAAGCTTGACCAGGACACTATTTTTATGGAGTTGTAGGTTCTCCCTTTGATGCACGAGTTTCCCCTACATCAGAAAGTATACTGATACATTATACTGTATCAGGTATGGTTTCCCCCCATTCTGCCCTCTACACGGTTCCTAGATTGTGCTAGTGACATTAGATTAGGATTGCAATAAAGATATTAGATTGTGAGCTCCTCTGAGGACAATTAATGCCGTTAATTATGAAAAGTGCTGCTGAAGTTGTCAGCATCACATACAGTATATGCATAATAATAATATTTTTATAATTTTGTTTTTACATTTGCGGGTTCATTATTTCTATTATTTACCTCCAGAAAAATCAGTGCAGGCATACTTCCTAAATAGGAAAGTAAGAAGGAGCAAGATACTGTGGGCAAGATTTATCAAGAGTATCTGAGACAAAGTATTAGTAGGTTTTTAGAAATCCATGCAGAACTGTCTCAGGCATCTTAAGAAATCATTAGATAATGCAGATGCCTTCTAAAACTGTTGTAAAATAGGAGGAGCTAGGAAGGTCTCTCAGACAGTGCAGTGTGTGAGGGCAATTGCTGTTGCTGAGGTAACCAACACAGCTGCTGTATTGATAGCAGCAGGCTCTGAGGAGGAATTCAGCAGGGGGGAGGAACACCACACAAATTATGTCTAGCCTGCACTCTGCAATCATGTCTAGCCTGCAGTTCTACATCTGTAGAACTGCTATCATGTACTTCTTAATCTTCGCCAGTTTAGGGATGGATTTGCACTTCTCTTAACTGTAGTGCTGTTCTCCCTGCTGATTACAACAGATTACGAAGAAAAAACTGTCAGTTATGCGTTGATAAATCTCCCCCTCTAATTCTACCATTAGGATTCCTATTTAAGATGGGAAGTAGCAGTTAACAGTCACCACTAGGAACCATGGGAAGTGTAGTCCAGGTAGTTGGTATAAAAAGCAGCATGCATAATTTTTCATGCTGCTGGATAGAGTAATAAGACTAAGATAATTTCATCAGGACATTCAAAACTATATTAAGGGATCAGCAAACTTTATTTGTATGTAGATTTGTTTATTCATTTAAAGTTAGTAAGGGTCAGGGTTGTTGATGGGGGAATTTTCTAAGAGCCCAGGGATCCTCCTTAAATCGGTATTGTCACCATAAAAATAAAATTTCAACAGCAACTGGTTGAGTGTATTAAGTGATAAAGATGCTAATCCTGCATTCAAAACTTGCAAAACTTTTTCTGCTGTTATGTTTTGGAGTTATCACATACTTTAGGAGCACTGGCCCTTCAACCCTCCTGGCGGTTTATTAAAATCCGCCAGGGGGCAACAAAGCCGGTTTTTTTTTTTCATGTATCGAGACAAGGTCTCGCTACATGATAGCCACTGCTCAGCGGCATCCCCCCAGCCGATCGGAGATCAGGAGATCCCGTTCAAAGAACGGGATCTCCTGACGATGGGCAGGATGACATCACCGACATCGTGACGTCAAAGGGGACTCCGATCCACCCCACAGCACTGCCTGGCACTTTTTGGCCAGGCAGCGCACGGGGTCGGGGGGGGGGGGGGGGCGGCTGCGGCGCAGCAGATCGGCGGGTAGCGGCGGCGATCGTTATGCACACACAGCTAGCAAAGTGCTAGCTGCGTGTAGCAAAAAAAAATTATGCAAATCGGCCCAGCGGGGCCTGAGCGTTGCCTTCCGGCGGCATAGCCCGTGCTCAGCACGGGCTTACCGCCAGGGAGGTTAATAGCCATTGCCATTCAGTTGCATGCGGGGGGTTCTTTTTATCTATAATATATTCCTCCCCTTCCCTTTATTTCCCTTCCTAGCTTCTTATCTGAAACATCCTCTGCTCACTTGTGTTTACAAGACTCAGAGATTGGAGGATAAGATAGTGTAGTTGTTAGTATACACCTTAGTGGGAGTGTCTAAAGACTCTGGGAGGAGGGCAGCTAATGAATACACAATGAGCAAGAGAAGGGAGGGGGGGGGGGGAAACAGTCAGGGAGGATATGATGTCAGCATTAGCTTGGCAAAATGGCCACTGCCTTGAATAGGATTTTCTG
This sequence comes from Hyperolius riggenbachi, assembly GCF_040937935.1. Lineage (NCBI taxonomy): Eukaryota > Metazoa > Chordata > Amphibia > Anura > Hyperoliidae > Hyperolius > Hyperolius riggenbachi. The sequence continues at coordinate 332,827,807 of NC_090650.1, forward strand.
CTTTTCCTTTATAAAATTCACAGGAATCATTACGTGGATAGCTCAATACATCTCTTATGTAAGTAGAACTACCATTTATCTACTTATATATGTGTTTTTTATTTCTAGGTTACCATGGGTGTCGCTTTTTCTTTAATGAGAATCATGGCTCCATCTACAGCCCCTGCATCTCCATCCCTCAAAGGCTCACTCATATACAGTGTATAAAAGTGTAGATATCTCTTAAAGCAACACAAGAAAATACATAAAGCCAAGAGTGTATGCATGTTTAAGTTACGTTCGCTCTTATAGATAGAACTAGTCGTTCCTTTCCCTGGATACAGGAGGCGAGCATTCCTCCTAACCCATGCAGAGTCCTTTGTGTGACATCGGCCTTGCACATTCCCCATCCAGCCACCACCCCCCTTCCCTGAGAGTCTCATCTCCTGCCAATGTCACCATAATTTCTCCCAGCCCCAAGTGGTAACTAAGCAACATATTTAATAGTGTGAAATGGCCACCCTGTTGGCATAGCGATACAGTATATGAGAATTCTCTCCATGATAAATTGCACTCTCTACAGAATGAAGCATGTATTTTCTTAATACTGCTGTCTACGTAGACACATAATTGTCAAAGCAGAAGATTTTACTTCATGGCACGTGTTGTTTACATGCAGGATATAAGAACAAATGACCGAGGAAGATTCTCTTTCACAGATTTATCTTTTATGACTGATTAAACAAAGGCAGATCTCCAACTCATTCTGATGAAAGATTAGGTCTGCCTCTAATCATTAGAATTAGCATGTTTGAAAGTCCCTGCAACCAAATTCATTTTTATTTGTAGAATGCAAATTCCCATCACTGCTGGTTCCTTACAGGAAAAATGTCCTGTGGCTCCACAGACTACTCATCAATTGTAAATGTATACAAATCTGCTGATATTTCATATGCTTCAGGTAGTTTGCTTGATGTGCCGTGATGTGTACTGTATTATATACATATTTTCTTTAAAGTGGACCTGAACACTTGCATTGGACAGAAGGAAACCCGATAGAAAAGAAATCCACCCTGTATGTACTGTATTTATAGAGTTTGGCCTGTCTAATTCCCCCTCATCTGTGACTGATCAAAACTGTAATTTGGTATCTTAGCTGTGTCAGCAGAGCAGCTAACTTGTAAACACAGTATGTTAACCCTATGTCTGCTTTCATGAAAGCATGGAGTAGACACATTGCAGATTTATTGCAGCATTGGTATCAGCTATAACAAAGAAATGTTTTCTTTTAAAGGTTATTATGCTGTTGCTTATCTTTTAGAGCAGAGAGGAAGTTTTGAGTTCAGGTCTGCTTTAAATACAAATGTGTAGGTCCGCTGCCGATTTTGATTGGCCCAATTCCAAACTTCATACAATATGCATGCAAGCCAGAATTTCTAGCATCACGCTGAACAATGCAACCTGAATTCTCTGCAGAGAAACTGCTGCAGTACAATAGCTTACAGGGCAGGCTACCTAGGGTGTATTGTGCTCAGTGAGATGTTACTGATACGCAAACCCAGACATCCAGTCAGATAAGAGCAGTCAGTGCAGAAATACTTAGCAGGTAGCATAACTCATTCATTAACATAGTCATATTAAGTGCTGACATAATTAGTGTGTGCATATTTAATTAAAGGGACATGAACATGAATTCATCAAATAAGATTCTGCAGTTTAGAATTTTTGCAGAGAAAACTCAATTTTTCGAGTGCAGATAAACCCAAACCCAAATTTACCACCAACCCTAGCTAAAGTCACTGTCCTGCTGCAGAATGAATTTGGGAGCAATCAGATGCTTCCCTGGTCTGATCACATCTGCAGTTCCATTCGCAGAAATACAGCCCCCCAAACCTATAAGGACATTTCACTTTGCTTCAATGCTGCCTGCCTGCAGGAACGCTTTATTCTTCAGACCTCCAGCAAAGAAACTGCATTCTGTTACAGCTTATCATTCCAGAGCAACAAAAGAGACGGCACACCACTGGCTGCAACAAACTTGTTGTATTCACGAACAAGTGACACTACATGTTACGGAACATTACTTCCTTCATCAGGTGATAAACAGCAAGTGAATAAACAAGCACCAATATATATACTCATAAGGTCACCATACCCATGGTGACTCCACCCCCTTCATCAGTTAACCCATTGTCCAGAATCCCAGTCTATGGTCATATGGCACTCCATTACGGCTACCAATTGTTAATAAATGACTGACCGTGATTCAGGCACTTCCACAATGGACTGCCACTGACCCACCTAAAGGAGGGAGAAAACAAACAATAACATGTAAACAACCATGAATCGAACTTGCACATTATAAATACAAAATTTTAAATACAAAACTCTACATCACTAATCCTTATTGCACTGTTGGCCCAAATAACTTAATCTATAAAAAACATTTTAGGGGCAGCCTCTCGTTCATACCTCTAGGGGCCACCACATCCAAATCATGAATCCACTTCGCCTCTTTTTGCTTTAATAACTTTTCTAAATTACCTCCTCTAACTGAAGGATCCAGGGCCTCCAATACGCACCACCTCAGCTGCGCCGCACCATGGCCTGCCACGCCAAAGTGCCTCGCAACTGAGGTGTCGTAACTCTTTCGTTCTCCCATGGCATACCTAGTAATTGCTCTCTTGTGTTCTTGGATACGTGTTCTGACTGGTCTCGTAGTCTCCCCTACGTACATTAGGCCACATGGGCATTTAAGCCCATATGTGGCCCAAGGGGTGGAACAATAATGTCTCTCCCTGATCACAATTTTTCGTCCAGTATGTGGATGGCAAATAGCTTCTCCCTTTATTATGCCACTACATACATTGCAATTCAAACACGGGTGGGTCCCTGTTTTTCCTGTACTCAACTCCTTTTTGTTAGGGGCAGTATCAGTATGCCTAACTCTGTCCAGGATGGTCCTACCTCTCCTAATCGAAAAAAAGGGTTCATCTTTAAATAAAGGTCCTAATTCTTTATCCGTGCTCAAGAGGGGCCAGAATTTACGTATGGAATTTTTTATAAGCATTGTATTAATGGTCGGTTTGTTACTAAATTATTTCGCAAACCGACAGATCGTAACAATTTATTAAGGCATGACAGTCATCATGCAGGGCATGTAGTGAAAGCCATTCCGACGGGGCAATTCCTCAGGGCCAGGCGGATCTGCACCAGTGACGATGAGTACATGAAAGCCAGTCGCTTATTAAGTGACAAATTTGTACAGAAGGGTTATGATGCAAACAAAATTGAGGAAATCAGACAGGAAGTGTCTACCCTAGATAGGTCTAGACTGCTTCATAAAACAGGTAGAACTAGAAATCAGAGAGGGATACCGTTTGTAACCAACTTAGGAAAAAATACAATGCTTATAAAAAATTCCATACGTAAATTCTGGCCCCTCTTGAGCACGGATAAAGAATTAGGACCTTTATTTAAAGATGAACCCTTTTTTTCGATTAGGAGAGGTAGGACCATCCTGGACAGAGTTAGGCATACTGATACTGCCCCTAACAAAAAGGAGTTGAGTACAGGAAAAACAGGGACCCACCCGTGTTTGAATTGCAATGTATGTAGTGGCATAATAAAGGGAGAAGCTATTTGCCATCCACATACTGGACGAAAAATTGTGATCAGGGAGAGACATTATTGTTCCACCCCTTGGGCCATATATGGGCTTAAATGCCCATGTGGCCTAATGTACGTAGGGGAGACTACGAGACCAGTCAGAACACGTATCCAAGAACACAAGAGAGCAATTACTAGGTATGCCATGGGAGAACGAAAGAGTTACGACACCTCAGTTGCGAGGCACTTTGGCGTGGCAGGCCATGGTGCGGCGCAGCTGAGGTGGTGCGTATTGGAGGCCCTGGATCCTTCAGTTAGAGGAGGTAATTTAGAAAAGTTATTAAAGCAAAAAGAGGCGAAGTGGATTCATGATTTGGATGTGGTGGCCCCTAGAGGTATGAACGAGAGGCTGCCCCTAAAATGTTTTTTATAGATTAAGTTATTTGGGCCAACAGTGCAATAAGGATTAGTGATGTAGAGTTTTGTATTTAAAATTTTGTATTTATAATGTGCAAGTTCGATTCATGGTTGTTTACATGTTATTGTTTGTTTTCTCCCTCCTTTAGGTGGGTCAGTGGCAGTCCATTGCGGAAGTGCCTGAATCACGGTCAGTCATTTATTAACAATTGGTAGCCGTAATGGAGTGCCATATGACCATAGACTGGGATTCTGGACAATGGGTTAACTGATGAAGGGGGTGGAGTCACCATGGGTGTGGTGACCTTATGAGTATATATATTGGTGCTTGTTTATTCACTTGCTGTTTATCACCTGATGAAGGAAGTAATGTTCCGTAACATGTAGTGTCACTTGTTCGTGAATACAACAAGTTTGTTGCAGCCAGTGGTGTGCCGTCTCTTTTGTTGTTTTCGGAGATTCCATTAGCCGTGGGAGCAATCCGGCTGAGACAAGGCACCGGCAGTTAATCAGGACTAGGACCTGATTCACGTATTCTCCGTGCACCAGTTGATGCGATTTATCATTCCAGAGCATCTGCTGCCATTTTTCTGCACACCATGCTATAGATGGATGTACCACGGTCCCAACGACTTCTAACGGGTCTGAACTGATGGCACCTCTAGACACCTTGCATAGGGTAGTCATCAACATAATGCTTCATTCATGTGTAAGACTTTCTCCATTGATCTGTCTTCAGTGACTTTAGATTGTTCATATATTAAAGCCTTGTACATACATTAGATGGTTCTTGGCCAGGGTGGCCAGTCGAGGCCACTTCTGGTGAGAATTTAGCATGTCGAGGTCCCACATGCTAGATTGTCTCGCCCGAGCCCATTGTTCTCTTATTTACCCTGCCCATTCTGTGCTGCTCCATCGTGCACCGTACCGTATCGCTAGCCTCTAGGCAAGTGATGTGTCAGTACTGTTCCCATCGCTAGGATTGAGTTTTGATCCTCGAAGGTGATAGTATTTGTGAACGTGTACACACCCTTAAAGGAATACTGTAGGGGGGTCGGGGGAAAATGAGTTGAACTTACCCAAGGCTTCTAATGGTCCCCCGCAGACATCCTGTGCTCTCGCAGCGTACTGCGCAGGCACAGACCATACTGGGCCTGCGCAGTACGCTCCTGGTGACATCAGCTGGAGTGAGGACACGGCAACGCATGTGCAGTGGTTTTCAGACTTTAAAATCTGACATTCCAGAAGTGAACCGGAGGCGGGCCAGAGCATCGGTGAGTGGCTGCGCGGGCACTGGATGTCTGCGGGGGACCATTAGAAGCCCCAGGTAAGTTAAACTCATTTTCCCCCGACTCCCCTACAGTATTCCTTTAAACTTTTCCTCAGTCATTTACATTCCCTTTTGGCAGCCGATTCTGTTTGCTTATTGATAATAACTGCGTTTTATCCTGCTAATCAATAACACCTATTTGGGATAACTGCACCTGTTTGGTATAACTGTTTACTCATGCATTGCACAACACATGCCTGCAAAATAACTAAGGTCTCTTTAAGACGGGAAGTTGAACTGCGCACTTGCCAAGCAGTTCAATCTCCCGTCTGCTGCCGCCAGTATAATTCGGGTGCAATTTAAATGGTGCCACAGGGTGGCAGAAGACCGCGACATGTCGAGTCTGAGTAGTTGAGCACAGATGGGGGGGGAGGGGGGAATGTCTAGCGCTAGTACTGAGCGTGAACAACTATGTTGGATTGGGACACAGTTGTCAAAAACCTGATCGGTTCTTGCCTTTTTCATGATTGCTAACTCAGTAAAGGACCAGCCTTTGAAGCGTGCTATCATATAATTCCGACAGAGTGGGGTCTGAACCCTCTATAACAGTAATTATAGCTTGATGGTGTACCTTGAAATTAATCAGAGCACTCAGTATTTGATTTTATATAAAAAATTGTATTTGCGTATCATACAGCATATATACAAAATATGAACAGTTCCAAGTAGTGTTTCCTTCTATCAGTATTCCATCTTATCATGGCATTTATAGCCAAGTGTTCATCAATCTTACAAATACATTCAAAAACGAATATAACAGTTGTGTTATGTAGAATAGGATAAATAGTAGTCTCATCTGTATTAACAACTGTGTATATAGTAGCTGTGTAAAAGTTGTAGTAATCTTCCTCAAGAAATAGCATAAAAAATAGCTTCTAAAAGAACTTCTTGCTAACATCTTAACAGAACTTAATGCTGAAAAATTAATAAAGTAAATCACCAGAGTATTAAGCATATTACCCCTTCTCTGTCATCTCTTCAGCATCTAGAACCACGTGTGGGAAGGTAGCTTCTGCCTCATGTGTCTTCTCAGGAGATTGATAGGCTAGTGCAAATTATGAGCTTTCAGCTCCCACTTTTATAGTGATTGGATGCAATATGGCTGCCTAATCTGGAATTTCCCTGAATCCCAGGTTCTGAATGGCTAAAGCTTCCGTGCGTCAATACTTTATAATGTTTTGAAAACCTAAATCATATTATTGTTTATAAATTCTGATGAAGTCATTTCTGACACAGTTAATTAAAAATGGACGTCACCAGCCATCTTGTCTGCTGGTTGACTTTTTTGCCCCAGACATTGAACTTCCAAACAGTAAACAATATCATTTATGACGCATTTCTGATAATGTGTCCTTCTGCTAATTAGTTTGGAATGTGTCTGTCCTTTCCCAGACATAAGATTGGTCAGGTTGACACTGTAACACTGTAAAGAGTCTTTAGCAATTTAAGGCTTATTGAAACATACAGGGCTTCTAATGTACTTACACCTTCTTTTTGTTTTATATTTTATGAGGCCTGTTCCCAAAACATAAGAAACAAAGTACACAGGTATATAAGCGCTTTACAATTAGAAGATTATAAGACAGGTATGACCAAACAGTACACCAGAAAATAATATTACGGTGGAGCGCTATCAGTAAAAAAAGTTAAATCAAGCAAAGGCAGATAAGTGCTCAATTAGTCCAGTCCTACAATGTATAATGGAGACACCCCTTATAGTCTCTGCTGATTGTACAGATATGTTTTAAATGACATCCAGGGTTAATAGACACATAGGCATCTCCCCCCAAAGGGTAACGACTCACCTACAGGGCCCGTCTGCGCAGCAGGGGTATTGGCCACCCCTCAGCCTCTCCGGCAAGTCTCCACAGCTGAGTCCTTGGGTAGATGAACCTGCAAAAGAGTGCAAGCCCCACTTATGGGATAAAATACACACTGAGCATACACATAACCTGTCTCCAAGTGGTAGACAGGTCATGTGTATGCTCAGTGTGTATTTTATCCCATAAGTGGGGCTTGCACTCTTTTGCAGGTTCATCTACCCAAGGACTCAGCTGTGGAGACTTGCCGGAGAGGCTGAGGGGTGGCCAATACCCCTGCTGCGCAGACGGGCCCTGTAGGCCGCATCATCCGGTGAGTCGTTACCCTTTGGGGGGAGATGCCTATGTGTCTATTAACCCTGGATGTCATTTAAAACATATCTGTACAATCAGCAGAGACTATAAGGGGTGTCTCCATTATACATTGTAGGACTGGACTAATTGAGCACTTATCTGCCTTTGCTTGATTTGTTCCCAAAACATAGCATATGTTATCAGCTATGAGTGTTCAGCTAGCTGAGATGGCCTTGTAACAAGAACACGTCAACAATCCTCCAGAACCAAAACAATCCCACGAAAATGTTTCACTGGCCCAAAGCATCACTGGCAGAATCCAGCATTTAACTGTATTTCAAAGTATTAAATTCTATTATTTGTAATTATGGGGTTTAACAATAACTATTTATTTCTTTATAAGGACTGCATTGATTTTTAATATTTAGATTAATAATATTTACGTGTAATAACTGAGCAAATATATATATATATATATATATATATATATATATATATATATATATATATATATATATATATCTGCGGCAGTAATGTGACTTTTAAACTTGCTTTTCTGTCTGCGCATACTGCGCCGTCTAACCTTGACATTTGAAAGATTCTTGTAACTAGAATAATCTTATAAGCTTCACAGCCTGGAATATGCTGAGATTCTCAGAGCAATATTTTAAAAAAGTACTCTAACTTTGCAGTTTACAATGAAATTTTGCATAGAACATTAAAACCTAAAACATACACATATGACAGCTTTTCCTGCATAAATAAAACCGCTAGAATTCTGCCACAGTGGATTAATATTCTTATGGTCCAGTTTTAAGAAAGTAGAGATTTATTTCTGCTGTCTACTATCATGACCACCTCCTGCCTTCCAAACAAAGCTTGACTGATGTGTAACACAGGACAGGTTAGGTGAACAGCTGTATAAGTACTGGAGGACAACCTGCAAGAAACCCTGCAAATTCTCATTCAAGTGTCATTTTTCCAGTGGACGCAAAACATGACCATGAATGGTATATTTAAATTGAACATGCCCTGTTCAGTTGTTATCAGCAGTTGAAAGGCAGACAGCAGGAACATTCTGCAGAGGCTGATGGCCCTCGTTCACCTCAGCTTACTGCAAAAATGATTAATTGGATTTCTTAATTTGAGAGAAACAAAAGGAAAATAGTCAGGGCTGCAGAAAGGTGCAGACCAAAAAGCATTTCAGAAATAACTGTGGAAACAGACTCTGCGCAGAGCGGGAAAGGTGGCTTGTGAAGCTATGCAATGCATGGCAACTGCTGAGGCAGAAGAGGTTTACATAAGGACATATTTCTACACTCATCCTATTTTAAAACCTTTCAGCTGTAATTTTCCAGAGAGGACATGCTGTGAAAGTAAGGTTATTTGAAAATAATGGTGTACTGTATCCAGGATGCAGGCATATAGGATATTTCTTCAATTGCCTTTTCTCCTCATATAAGCATACCTGCTTCAACTTGTGGTCCACTCAAAGTCCATTCCATTCATATATTTTCCATTCATTGGGTTGTATATAAATCTGCCTACACACAGCAGAGGCCGACTGGACATGCAGGCATGATGCAACTCTCCTCAAGTGACCCTGGCAACTGGCAGGGCTCTGACCAGCAACACTGTTGTAAAGCTATGTACCCACCTGGCAATTTTCCAGATGACCGGCGATTTTTACACAAAATCGCGAGATGGGTACAGGCACTCCATTGCGAACGTCGCTTAGCCTTGCGTGATGACAAAAGACCATTGTTCCCCTCCTTACCCCACCATCAGAAGCTACTTGTTGTTCCTGGCAGCATGTCTATATGACATTGGTGTCCCGCAGTATCTATTGCAGATTTGAATTTGATGCTGGCCGTTGACACAAACTTGGTCAAATTGCTCACACCATTATACTGTCTCAAACTGATATGCCGGATAATAATCGTGATAATCAAACATACAGCCCTTATGTTTCTAGTTTAACAACTAGCCGACCGCGTCACACCAATGGGCGTGGCCGCGGCAGCAGCCGCAGGACCGCCTAACGCCGATCGGCGTAAAGTCCTGAGGCTCTGTTTTGCAGGAGATCGCGCGCAGGGTTCGCGCGCGCATCTCCTGCTTGGTGGGCGGAGCGGAGCCTTCAGTCTCCGAGCGGCGATTCTGCGATCTGCAGCAGCGCTGTACTGGGGACAGCCGTGTGACACGGCTGTCCCCTCCTAAAACACAGAGGTGATCGGCTTTCATAGGCTGAAGCCTATGACAGCTGATTACAGGGATTGGCTGGTGGGGGAAGGGAGGGAGGGGGGTTACAGTATAAAAAAAAAAAAAAAACAAAACATATTTCTATAAAAAAAACACAAAAACAAATAAACAAACAAACATGGAGGGGGGGGGGGGATCAGACCCCACCAACAGAGAGCTCTGTTGGTGGAGAGAATCACTTGTGTACTGTGTCGAGTGGCCCTGCAGATTGGCCTTAAAGCTGCAGTGGCCAATTTAATGCAAAATGGCCTGGTCTTTAAGTCCTCAAGTGGTTAAAGAGGAACTGTAGTGAAAAAAAATGTAATTAATACAATTGATTTTTTAAATATTAAATTAATTAATTTAAAAATTATTCAGTCAGTGTCTGTCCATTGTAAAATCTTTCTCCTTGATTAACATAATTACATTTATCACAGGTGGTGACATCTTTACTGCTGGCAGGTGTATCATAGCAGAGTGATTGTTTACTGTGTGTTTTGAAGACAGCAGAAATAATAGCTGGTCTCCAAGAATACTTTGGTAGGAGAATTCCACATAACGAAACCGTCTAGGCTGTGGAATAACTGGGAGGGCGGGGCTACATACCAATATACATCAACATCTAGATATAAAAAGTGTTTCTGATGTTGAAACCAGGATAATGAATGTAAACATTGACCACATTCTACTATATTTTACTACAGTGCCTCTTCAAAGAGGGGCAGCCAATGCCCAGATATTTGCAGTTGAATTATCAGTCATGCCATTGCTGAAAATGACTAACCATTCTGTTGTTTCTTTCTGAGAATAAGATCATATGCCTCTGCCATTTGGTATACACATGTCTATGTAGCTGATCATGTGACTCCTGAGAGTTACCATAGGCAACACATTTTCCTCACAGTAGAGTCTGCAGGCTTGTTTTAATTAAGTAACAGCTTGCTTCATATTAAAATGAAAAAATAAAATAAAAAGTATAATCTATTTGTATTGCTGACTAACTAGAGAGTTATACTTTTTTTTGTCATTTTTATAATTTCTCTACGCTCATGTATGGCCAACGTCACAAGTCAATAATGCTCTTCCAAGTTCTGGCGGAAAATCCAATATGGCTTCCCTCATCACTGATGAGTGACAAAAGTAACTCAGGTCAGGGGTAACCTCAGGACAGTCAAGTTTCCCTACAATGGGTTGCTTAGCAAATTAGACATTTTAGTTTGCCTAGTAACTCAGTTTAACTTTCCACCCCCTATAACCACCATTTTAAACTGATAAATGCAATTCACAACCAGTCTTGAATAAATTAGAGAGCGAGACTTTTGCATATTCTATTTCTTTGTCATGCAATCATCACAGTCCCAGTTGCACAGCATAGTGAGGATGCCACAGTATCAATAAACAAAGCACTCATGGCGATATGATCCTTAAAGGTCACATTTAAACATGATTTAATTAGAATGGGAATCTGGCTGCACACACAGCACAGCCCTCTGAACTATCCTCTATGCTCGACATACAATTTTGCCTCGTACAAGCCTAGAGTCATGTACATTATAAACCATTTCACTTCAAACGATTCATTTTCTGCTTGGTGATTCTCTTTGTCTTCTATTTAAATTGTTTACTCGTATTATTAAAGCTGACAATTTATGCTTGGCTAGAATTACTATGCATCAACAGAAAACCACAAGCATGTTGTTTTGATAACGTTCGTCAATGTATCACGCTCGTCTTTTACCGAGCAAGAACAAATCTCAGAGATGGAATCAGGACCCCGGCAAATGAACCAATGCAAATTATTGCTCAGCCTGAATAATGTGAAATAAAGTGCAACATGTTAAAGGGACTCCGAGCAGTGCAGAAACTATGGAAAGATGCATATCATTTTAAAGCTCTCTTTCTCCTCTTTCCGATGATATATAAACCGCTGCCCTACGCCTTTTAGTTTTCGATATTTTTGCGATTGAAATTGCCGCGGCCGCGATTTCAATCGCGAAAATAAAGAAAACTAAAAGGCGTAGGGCAACGATTTAGGTGTCGCCAGAAAGAGGAGAAAGAGAGCTTTAAAATGATATCCATCAAGCCATAGTTATATTGTATTACACAGGCCGACTTTTTCTGCTGAATGGAGCTGCTGACACTGGGGAAAGTGTCGGCCTGTGTAATACAATATAACTATGGCTTGATGGATATCATTTTAAAGCTCTCTTTCTCCTCTTTCTGGCGACACCTAAATCGTCGCTCTACGCCTTTTAGTTTTCTTTATTTTCGCGATTGAAATCGTGGCCGCGGCAATTTCAATCGCGAAAATAGCGAAAACTAAAAGGCGTAGGGTGGTGATTTATATATCATTGGAAAGAGGAGAAAAAGAGCTTTAAAATGATATGCATCTTTCCATAGTTTTTGCACTGCTCGGAGTCCCTTTAAGTACAAGCAACATCACTTGTTCCCTTTACTATGCGGCCCTACGCCTGCATAATACAGAATACAACATCCAACCCAAGTCGCTCAGTATGCCAATACGGAACGCATTTTATCTGATCAGACACAGCATTCAGAGGAATCGCCTTTATCCTTTATGTAATCGCTTCCTAAGAATAAAAACATAACCTCATCTTATTTGAGCGTTTGATACTGTAATGGAGAACAATGAAGTAAAAAAAATTGTAAATACCATTATTTTTGGGATCCTTAAAGTGAAACTGTGTCCAAATCCGATAAAGTAAAGCAAACCTGGGAACATTTTACACAGGTTGTCATCTTATGATTGCCCCAAGTGTTGCTGCATTATACATTTTTGCTCTAAAGTTGCCCTTTTAATCATGTGTTTGCAGTGAGAACTCAGACTGTGTCTTAAATTGCGCCCAATCTTCTTTCCTAACTAAGCCACGCCCATTGGATAACTGTTGCCATCTGTAGTCATGTGGTAATGATGAAACGGATGAGCACCTACTTTTCATTAACCTATAACAGTTTTTCCTGTGAGAGAGGTAATACTGCAGCCCTGGGCTTCATGTTTCTAGAGTTATTTGCTTTAATCAGCCTTGTAAAATAATAGCAGGACAATAGCTTCAGGAGAACCACCAGTCACTCTCACATATACAGAGGAACACTAAAAGCTGAACACAAAGCCACAAACTTCATGTTACCCCAAGAAAGATTGCACACATGCAAATTCAAAATATGAAACCACAAACAACAAAACAGATAACAGACACACCCCTATTATCACCCATTATTTCTGTACATGCATGCAGCTTACACATTCCAGTTTTGCCACAGGTTTGCTTTAAATTGGGACACTAGGCAAATTGTGAAAAGACATGTAAAGTTAAATTAAAATATTGAGGTGTACTTCTTCATCTGTTCTAAATGGGTGAAAGAGGTGCCCTGGTGTTTGATTCCTTTCTTTTCCTGAAGAGAGCGACTGCATGCAGGTCTCCGGTGACCTCCCCAAGTGGAGTCGGGTTCGTTGTCTCCACCTGCTTTCTGTGGTCGGTTGCCCCCCTGCAACCCACCTTTGTGAGTAGTTATTTTTCCTCTTGATTTACCAATTTGTTTTGACCTACTGAACCATTGGTTTCCCTTTTTGTCTCCTGTGCCTTTTTCTAGAGCAGTGGTCCTCAAACTAAGGCCCGCGGGCCGAATGGGGCCCCTTGAGACTTTTTTACTGGCCCCCCACACACAAAATATATTACTTATAGATGCGGTCAGCTACATCTTTAAATATTGTTGGTACGCATATAGAATAGTAGTGCTGGCACCACCCAGCCACATGGAAGCCAGAAAGCAGTAATTTGCTGGTTTCCAATCAAATTCCACATCAGGTGACACTGCTGTCCAATTGGACTGCTGGTTGTCACCTGGGTATGCTTCACTGTCTGGTTCGCAAAGACTTCTATGTCATTTTATGTATACGCCAGACCCCCAGCAGTCTGAAGTATGTTGATCCGGCCCGCGACCCTAAATGTGTGGGGACCCCTGTTCTAGAGTGTGCTCTGACACCCACATCCTACTACATTCCTCATCTGTTGTCTCAGTTATTCATTTGTGGAAATGGTTTGAAAAATGAACATGACCATACTTCCCAAGTGGGGATGACAATGGCCTCAATTCACTAAGCTTATCTCCTGTCTTTAATAACGTTTGTAGAGTTATCACCATGGTGATGAGGCATGTAGTATTCAGAAAACATTTTACCTCAGGCAAACCTAAAGTTTACTCTTCTATCTTTAAGTTAAGGTGAGACCTCTAAAGTTAACTCTTCAATCCTTAAAATAACTGTAGAATTCTAAAGTTAAAGAAAGGCTGTTAATTAACTGCATGTGAAAATATCTACAGAGGAGGTAACTTAACTACAGAGGAGGTAACTTAAGGAATGAAGAGATAAGATAACTCTCTAACTGCGAAAACTTATCGCTACACCTTAATAAGGCAAGATCGATGTGTGGTGGTAAGTTTTCTCTTGCCTTAAAGAGACTCTGCAACAAATTTTTCAACCTTATTTTCTTCTATCCTAAAAGTTCCTACACCTGTTCTAATGTGGTCTGTCTTACTGCAGCCTTTCCAAGTTGCACAGTGGCTGTATTATCTCTGTTATATAATCTAATCTTCTTTCCTCTGACGGCTTTGTCGGGCTCAGGCACTTAGGCAAGAATGTGCTGCTCTACTTGTTATAGGCAGAAGCTATTCACACCCTCTCCATGCCCCCTGCCGGCTCTGTATGAGTCACAGACTTAGCTCCTCTCAGCCTATCACATGCCATGTCTTTTGTTTGTAAACACTGCCTAAAACTGGCAATTACAAGCCAGGATTGCAGCAGGGAGTGGCAGAAACAGCACAGAGGGACCCGGGAGAACATAATGAATAGAATGGTATCCTCTTTATTGTAAGAATTTTAGAGTACAGATTCTCTTTAATAGCTCCAGCATGGTCTTAGTGAATTGAGGCCAATGTATGTTCGTTCATGTGATTCTACTCCTTCTGTTGCCACTTGACCGCCTGCAGAACTACAAACTGGCATTAGCCATTGGGATTCCCCCCCCCCCATGCTTGAAATATACCTCCAAGAAAGCAAGACATGAACAGCTAACATGAATCATGGGAAGTGTTGTTCTTTTACTAACAGGCAGCTGATGAAAAAAACTATTTTTTCACATACTCACTGGAGGTCCAGATAAGTGTGACATGGGTTCCCTATACAAGTAGAGTCCTTCTTTAAACTTCTGCTGGCTTTCTAAGCATCTGCTGAACCCAACTAGAGATGATCAAATGTTACATGCTGCCATTAAACTCAAACTGTCCTGAAAGCTGCTTCATAGTTCACATTCTGCAATCAAGCTGGGGAATTGCAGAAAGCTACCCAATAACCCAACCTTTAACCACAAAACATATTACCATTTCTTGAAAAACAATAAATAAACACTGCATACTTCAGCAGTTCCTTTAGATACAGTGAAGCAAACAGAGAATTAAACAATCCACAAGCATAAAAAGCAGATTTCTGGGCACAAGACATATCTCTACTCCAGTGCTCTGTAGACAGCCCAACATAGACACAGCAGGAGGTTCTTAGGCCTTTGATAAAGATTCTGGAGGAACCTAGGCAACCACTGCACCACCACTTACTGTGTCTGTGTAAGGCTGTCTAAATTGTTTTGAAATAAAGGTATGCCTTTTAAGAGCCTAGTTCCCAGGAATCTGATTGTTATGTTTGTGGACTTTTACAGATTTGTCCTCTGAACACAGGTCAGTAAGTGGGGCACATATTAAAGGATTGTGGATATGCACTGTACTGATATATTTAGTGGCAGCTACATTTTTCTTGTTTGCCTGAGAGAATAAAAACCGCTTAGAGATTTTCACTGTTAAAATACTTTTTCTAAAGCTCCCCAGAGAGCCGTACATGCTGCCTTGAATTCAAAGTCAGAGTTCTGCCACAGCTCTCCAGATCCTTCAGAATTGTGTGTGGCCACCTTAAGAGTGTTGTGAATGTCCTGTACTACACCGCTATAGATATAAATGGATGTAGCTTGTGAGAGGACATAGGATTGTAAGATGGCAACTTTAGAGCCTTAGAGACGGCAGATTATCTTCCGCCTTGGCATGGCTCCTGTACCAAGGTTACTTTATCCATAAAGCACAACAATATTATTTTGCAGTCTAGAAATAACCTCTACTTTATGCCACTTCTGGTTTTACTGCTAAGCACATCCTTTTTATATACTCATATTAAGTACTTCCACTATTAGTTAAACAACAATTTCTTTTCAAAGGACTCTCCATGTTCATAAGCTTCCTGCAAGTTTTTCTAAACAGCTTTTTCTATTTTCTCTCAGATCTATCGCTATATTTATTAGTATCACTACAATTCTAGAGCAAGAAGAAAAATAAGAATGTGTCTTTTGTAAAAATGTACCTGCTAAAATAAAGTTATTTACAATTGCAGTTTGGAAGTACACCAGTGTGTTCTGTCAGAAAAGTAAGGGCTAATTCACACAGTTGTTTGAACTGTGCGGTTACTTACTGCATGATTAAACCATCCATTAGTCAGAAATAAAGCACTTCCCTGGTGCTTCAGGGCAACACCTAGGGTAGCTCGGCCAACCTAGCTGTGAGGCCTGCTGGATTCCCCACCTTCGTATCAGTCCCTATGCCCCAATCTATCACCACAGTCCTCACCCTGTGTGGCACAGACCTGCTTGAACAGGAAACAGAGTAACGTTTACTTGACTTTGGTTACACCCCGGCCTTAATGCGCAAGGTATAAGGACTGATAATATGAGGGCAGAGATACCAACAGTACCCAGAGGGAAACACAGGAAAGGAAGTCAAAATAAGCCAGGGGTCATACACAATAGATCCAACACATCCAATATGGCATACCAGAAGCGGAGCAGGCACAAATCACAAATGTCAAGTTCCAGGCAAAAGTCAATCCAGGCAGCAATCAAGGGTAGTCAAAGTACAAGCAAAGGTCAAATCCAGGTAAATCAACCCACAAAGTAAGTCAGGCAGATGAGCACCCAGCAACTGCTAACTGCTATCATGGGCAACTGGGAATGAGCAGAGTTAGAATTAAATACAGCAAGCACCCAAATAGTGACTCGCCACACAACCACTCAACCAATCAAGCAGCAGCATACTTGCCTGAGTGTCAGCTGACTAGGTATGTCAGCTGACATTATCTTTGCTGGTGCCTGAGAAAGTACATAGACCGGGAGGAGAAATGCGCCCAACCACCTTGGCTGACGCTGCGCGCACGAGCCCACTGGGGATCAGCAGGAGCGTCGCTGATGGAGGACGGCTGCTGATACCAGGAAGTTTGGAGAGCATCACAGGCACGCACCGCAGTTGAGATCATGAAACTATCCACTTAGAACCACCTACAAGATAAACTACCTTTCCTCTCAGATGGCTTCATCCTCTGCAATGTTTCAGTTGCTGATGATAGTGTTTTAATAATAAAACAATAAAAACATTTTTAACAATAAATCTGATCATACTGTTTAACACTACCACAAGCAGTCAGGATGTGGCACTCTGCACCAAAATTACCACTAGATACAGCATTTTACCAGGAAGCTGGACACTGCATTTTAGCACTAAGGGCCCTTTTCCACCAGCGCGTTTGCGCTGGCTGAATCGCAAAACCGCAAACCGCTAGCGATTTTACAATCGCTACGGTTTGCTTTTTAACATAGGAATCGCGGTAGGTCATTTCCACTACCGCGATTCGCTTTTGTCGGGAACGCGAACGCGCGGCGGAGCGATAATTGCCGCGATTTTGCTATGCAGTGCATAGCATAGCAAAATCGCGGCCGCAAACGTCGGGGGAATCGCCGGTTTTGCGATTCAGCAATCGCTAGCGTTCAGCATGAACGCTAGCGATTGCAGGTGGAAAAGGGCCCTAAGGAAAGATTTGTTTTCTACTTCTTTTTTTTATTTTTTATTTGGAAACAAACCTGCATGGGATGCCCCTCCTGAGCTACACCAACTCCTTTGTTCAGGCATAGGGGCTATTAATGATCAGTAAAAGATCCCACAAGCAACAAAGTCGAGTATGTATTGCGGCATCAACCGCATCAGGTGGGCACTGGAAGAAGCCACAAATAGTAAAATATCAGTAATTGAACTTACCAACATTTCTCTATATACTACTCTAAACTTACCGTGGTTCTTGTAGAAAGAATGAATATGAGCGCTACCAAGTAGCAAAATACCAAGCAGGAAGAGGCTCCCAATCCACAAATGGAACATAACAGATAAACTCTTAATCCTCTACGCTGTCTCTTTAAATCCCCAAAAGTCTTGTGCAGCCTGCAGTCACTTGTGCTAAACAACAGACTTATGTGGCCACCACTAAGGCATAAACCACAATCACGCTTTACTGATGCACACAGAGGGTCACAATTTATTGAGCTTCACAAACAAGATAAGACATGGTACCAAACCCTAACTACTGTATCCCCCCCCCCCCCCGGACCTAATCCTCCAACCCCTTAATGTCCTCCTCAACCGCCACCCCCGCCTAATCCTAACTACCAATAGTTGTACATTGCTGCGAAGGAAGGAGTGGGGAATACAATAAAAGAACACTAAAGGTGGGCTGTTACTAAACCAACCTGTTATGGCATTGGAGAATACCAGTACTAACTCTAGGATTCTGAGCGATCTTTCTCAAAAAGATCTTTTGAGCTAACAATCGGCCAATGAAAAATTGATATATAAGAAGCTTAAGACTCTTGGCCCATACAAAAAACTAATAAAACAGCTTCGGAGGAGGATCTCATGCAGTTTTTTCCATGTATTAAATATAGATAAAAGCTGCACAGGAAATTTAACTATTTGAAAACCTCCTAGTGTGTGATAAAATGTCTAGGCATAAGCTAGAGCTAGTACTGAGAAGCCAATGGACTTGCACGCCATTTTTTTTTTCATTTACTTGCACTCAACAAGTCAACAGAACAGCGTGATAGTATCCTGTCAGTTAACACCTGTTTCCTGTAGGTCTTAAATTAGTCTTTAAAGTGAACCTTATCTTACTTACCTTAGTAGAGGGAAGCCTCTGAAAAATCCATAGGTTTCTGGATCATCGTGGTGCCCAATGTTCCCATGCAGGGTCCCTCTGATCATGTGCTTGTAGCCGTGCTCCCGTCTGTGTACAAGCACGGCCCATGAGCAGTGCCATGAAGCCATTCATGCATGGCTTTTTACTCCATGTACAAGCAGCTTTGTGTAACTGCACAGGTGTGGTCCCTACTCGCATATCTGCAGTATGGCTTCTCTTGTACACGAATGGAAGTGTGGCCACAGGGATAAAGGGTCCTGCTCAACAGCAGAAGGGTCGTATCTGTTGTTTTTTTTTCCTTACAGCTTTGCTTTAAGTTACAAGTAGGAAACACTCTACAGACAGTCAAAAAAAAAACATTCTATGGGCTGGTGCACAACAAGAGCTTTTAAAAATTCTTGCGGGAGGGGAAACCGCTTGGCTAATGAAAGTGAATGGGATGGTGCACACCAGAGTGGCTCTTTTTTTCCCCAAATGGAAACTCTGGTCCTGCAGCATTTTTGCGGTTTTCTGAGGCGTTTCTGCCTCAATGTAAAGGATAGAAAAGTGGAAAACTGCTCTGAAAAATGTTAGATCAGAGCGATTTTCCAAGAGTTTTTTTCAATAACCGCTAGCGTTTGCGGATTTGCTAGCGGTTTTTGGTGTGCACTGGCCCTGAGTGATTTTGGAATACAAAAAAAAGGATTTTTTTTGTGGAATTTCATGCATATGCAGTAATTTAAGTGCAAAACTGTACACAAAATTATCACACAAATTTCTCATATTTTCTTTAATACAAGTGAATCATGAGAAAGTCTAAAAATATAAGTTAAAGCAGGTGATAAAGACATTGAAAAGGATTAGTGCATCCAGCCCTATGACCACAGCACTTCTTGTGAATTTTTTTATGCCTGTTACAGCAGCAACCAAAACACCAAAAATGAAACACAGAAGTGGTAAACTATTCCAGTACATTCCACAGATCAGCCACACAACTGTTTATCAAACAACACAATAACTGTATCACAGCACATTCCTACCAAGTTTTCTTGAGGGTAGTTTGAACGTAGAAAAAATATTTAACAAAAACTGAAAAATAACGCACAAGTATATTTTGTTTGGGGGTCAAATGGGGGGAGGGGTGGGGAAGAATCAGGAATGATGAGAGGATTACAATAAAATAAAATAATGTTTTGAGCTGAGTGCACTTGGGGTAAAAATAAAGACACTAAGATGAAAACAAAATAGTGTCATGAGATTACATATGGGGTTTTTGATGGGCTTGATTTTACGTCAAAACTCACCATCTCAAAACCACTTCTTTTCATCCGCCTGCAGGACTTGAGGTAAGTGCGTATACGTTTTCTGGCACGCTCTTGGTATTCAGGGAATTGTCGCCTGCATGAGTCAATGATTGCCTGGATCTTTTCTTTGGGCTGCTTAGAGATAGGGACCATTCGGTCCAAGTTTTCATCTACAAACAGCCTGACAAACATCTGTTGGTAAGAGGGAGACAGAGGAGAAGGGGTTGGAGGGCTGCTCTTGTCTCTCATCTCACTACCATAGCTTCCATAGACAGGAACAGAGATTGCCGTTAAAAATATAATATTGTATATATAGAAAGAGAGGCTTCATCCTTAACCACTTCCTGATGGAACGCTATTTAATGGGATACACCAGCAAAAGTAAAATTATTAATGTTGCAAAATAAAAAACAAATAAGAAAGGATGTCTTTTGGCAACTTTTTCTTTTAAATGTGGTCACTAGTCATTTTATATTAATATGTCTAAGCATAGGCACAGATGTTCACAGTGGATAAAGCACACTACACAAACACAACCACAACACACAAAACATTATGCTTACTGGCATGAACAAATGAAACCTTAAGCAAAGCGATAAATGAAAGTAGAACACTGAAAACACCAACAATTAAAAGCCTGAACATTGGACACATGAGCATTTCATAAGGGCCAAAGCAAACTAGCGTGCTCCTTGCGGCGGCAGAGTTTAGTTGGAAAGTCAACATGTTCACCTCAGCCATCATTCCTGCTGAATACTATACTTGGCACTTGGCAGTGACTGCATATGAATGATGCCAGGAACAGCATATTCAGTCCTATTCTTGGGTAAATCTGGCTAAATGTTACAGCTAGCTTTTCAATCCCATGTTTCTGCGTCGGTAATATATAATCTTGGTGTTAAGACCTTAGTGCAAGGCTTAAGGAGCTACTGATCCCAAGAGCTCCAGAATCTACATTGGACTCCTCTCGCTCACACTGGTTATTATTACTGCGCTGGATATTGCAACATTATTAAGTGCTTTGGACATGTTAAATTCACAATATTAACATTCTCTTAGATTTTCTTTGGTGTGGACTATTTACAGATTATGCATACATGTAAAAGAAAGAATTGTGCTTAAAAAACAACTGAAATAATGCTTACTTATTTCTTAATAACTAATCTTAGAATTTTCAAGTTTAAATAACCTATACATCTCCTGGGTATGCAACTGCCCCTTCCCCTATGCAAGCTACTACAGAGGAATGAATTTGGCTTCCACATAACAGAAGATGCTACCTAAACCTAATCATCTGCTTGATGGGTCCTCCTTGCTTAGCTATGTATATCTGTCATCTGACTTGTTTATGTTCTATAAAGAACATAGGGAGTCGTAGGAATCATTTTAGGTTACATTTCTTTAAAATATCCTCAGTGGCATACATGTTCTGTAATTAATGCAAACAAAAATCAAAGCACAAAAAATTGGTGTAAGGAAGAAATAAAGCATTTTCCTCAGACATTAAGAGGGTGGTCATGTATGCAGGCACAATATAACCCGAAGAAGGTGGTTTCAGCGCCGCCTAGTGCTGGGGGCAAAACTAGGTGCCCCTTAGCAGCAATGTTATGCTGCACAGGGCGAGTAATAGTAATTCAGGGCTCTGGTGATCGCCGGACCCTGAATTACATCTCCCTCCGAGTTGCGACAACTTCGAGGGGGAATAGTATTTAATGCCGTTGGGGAGTTTAGCGGCAGCAGGAAGAGCCACCATTCGGCTCGCTGTGCCCAACTCACAGACAGCGCACTAATACGTATGCATATAACCACCATCAAGACTGCATTCACGGCTGCATCTGCATGAACACTTGCGTGATCCTCCGCCACTAGTAGTATTTGCAGCTCTCGCAAGGAGATCATTGATGGACAAATCTAGTCTTGGGATTGTGTTTTTTTTTAAGTTATTTAAGTGACCTAAATGCACAGATAAAATTTACAAGCAGACAAGGAGCATAAATAAAACAAAAAGCAAAAAAACATGATTAAACGGAGGGACAAAATATGGAACAATGTAATTGGCAGAGTTGTACTTCATATAAACCAAATGAGCCCTGGTCTATCTAAAAAAACAAAAGCAAAAGCAAAAAACATAATTTTTCTAAAATAAAAAGCAGCATTATAACAACACATAATTTTCAGCCTATAACAAAGTTCAAAATGTTGTCTCTATGGTGGATCTAGTACGACATTCAGAAATATATTTCACATTGTTCACAGAAACATCCTAAAAAATACTTACATTAAACGCTTTCAGGCGCTCTGCCTCCACCCCGTCTGCTTCAATGGCCTTCTCTACATCCTCGTGATCATCATGGTCATCTTCATCATCATCCCCTCGATTCAAAGACAGGTCTTCACCGCAGCCCCCTACACTTTCATTTTTACCAGAGTCATAGCTGGAGTAGCTATGTGCTGGAGACTGAGGAAAAAATAAGATGGGTTAGCTTATCAGTGCCTCTTGTACAATAACAAATTCCTCACAGGAAGGTTAAAGTGGATATTAAAAGGAATTTTTACCCAAATCTTAACAAAACTTACAAACGTGACCTGGAATGCACTCATTTTAAATGAGAACATTTGTCAACAAGGAGGTACATTTCTTGATCTCGAATTATTAACCACTCATGTAGACTTAGCAAATTGAAGATGGACTATTACAGTGGACAGGACCAGAGCAGATCTAGAGAACAGCACCTACTTCCAAAGCCAAAGATTAATATCGACAGTGCTAGGATATGCCCCACTTATTCATAAAGATAAATGGGGGACTGAAACATAGCATTTCATAGAAGAATGAACGCTAAGTGATTAAGTGCATGCAACGTGAAGGCTTCTAAAGGGCAAGATATCAGATTTTGTTTTTAAAGCCATGTAAGTTTTAAAACAAAAATTGCACAGAAGATCTAGTGCCGACTACACAGTACTGCCCTGTATGTCTCAGTGCCCATTTCCAAAGTTTAAAAAGTTTACAGGCTTTTCACACTCCAGGAGTTCAGTAACAGCTGTGGACTAAGGACCAAACCACTGCACTTCTGGCTCCCCTGACTAACAGCAGATGATGCATGCATGAACATGTACTGAGTAACATTCAGCTGTTAGAACCCCCCAAAACAAGGCAGCAGCCATGTTATCCTAGCTCTGAAGTTGCTGCCAAGTGCCTGACAAGGGAGGAGGCCGTGTACCTACTACACTCCTGAAAAGAGAAGCATGGAGCAGTAAGACATTCGGGCCAGTGCTAAACAAGTCAAAACTAGCCCTTTTATTCAGGTACCATAGTGTCCTAAACAGCACTGCCACCCCAATTTACAATTTCCTTATCTTTCCCCTCTGCTGTTGATTTGGTAATGCTTAGCTAAGCAAAAAGCTTACATAAGAAACAAATGGGAGAATCAGGGTTACAGAAGAAGAGGAGATAAAGTAGGATATTATTTTCAGACAAGAGTTCTTGCAGGAAAGACAGTTAAAGTAGCAGAACATACAGTTCATTCAAAATGTTTGATTTTGAGGAGATTGTTGTTCAGTTTCAGAGTAGGATTCAGGACAATAAAAGTCCTGTATATGGCCCGCTAATTATAATATTAGGGCCTTATGTACCAAAACAAAACAATGATTCATATGTTCCTTTGCTCTTTTAATGTACGAGGGTCATCCGAAAAGTAACAAGGTATTCGTTCTGTGTCATCTGTCAGGTTATTTTCTTTTCTCCCTGTGCTGCTTGTCACCTGACTGCAGAACACCGGTATCGGTTTGTTCAGCAGCATTAACTTGAAGTCCCCTCTCCCCAATCCCTCCAAACCATAGGTGAGGAGCGTGCTGCTACAACAACAAAGGGATCCAAAACCTTGTAAAAAGATATCATAAATGCCTAAATTAAGAAGGTGGCTATATGGAGAAATAATCAACATATACAGTGTGTCTAAAATAATATAAATAAAATGTTTCCTTAATTGATTAATTGAACATGGCTGTTACTTTCCATATGACCCTTGAAGTTCACTATACAAGGCAGAAATTATATAGACTGTAGCACATTCTGCTTTGAGGGTTCGTTACAAAAAGCGATACGGTTGTTGGCCAATGATGGTGCAGGGGGCATATACAGTAAAACAGAGTCATCATTTAAACGTGCCTACAGCTTTTCTATCTCTGTTTTTTTACATTGGTGTTTTTATTCACAAAGCCTTACATTTAAGACAATGATTTAAATATAAAATAAAACTGTGGGATATCTAAAAAAGTCATTTTTAGGCGAAGGAGGATAGCTACAATTGTTTATCTCATCAGTTAATTTTCACCTCGGATGTCCTTTAATGCATATTGCCTCAGTACACTCACAGATAAGGACTGGGCTGTGTTAGACTCTGTCAAGGAAAAAGACTTATGTCTCATTCAACCTAGAGCACTTTACTAGCGATTTAAGCAGATTTTTCAATCACTAGCATTTTGAAAAGCACTACTGCAATGTAATGTGTATGGCAGTGTTCACACT
Source organism: Hyperolius riggenbachi (assembly GCF_040937935.1). Classification (NCBI taxonomy): domain Eukaryota; kingdom Metazoa; phylum Chordata; class Amphibia; order Anura; family Hyperoliidae; genus Hyperolius; species Hyperolius riggenbachi. Next base: position 332,852,375 of record NC_090650.1, read on the forward strand.
TAATCACCAGTGATTTGCAATCTCCTGAAATCACTAAAGGGCTGCATGTAGCATTTTTTAGCAATTTTGGAGCAATTGCGTTTCAATGTTATAGAATCACAAAACGCAACTGTTCCAAAATTGCTTTCCTGTACAGTGAAAAATCCCTGGAAAATCGCTTTCCCGGTGTGACGAAGATCTTAGAAAGCATTATGCACTGAATGCTGTAAAATACCACATATTATGTTGCAGCCTTGTTAATCCTTTCAATGATCATTCTTATAATTGTCTCGCAACATAATTTACTTTTTGATAATAACTGTAAAACTCCAGTATGGAAAAGAATAGCAATAAAATTAGTGCTAATAACATTCTCCAAGTAGAATCAGCACAATCCATCAAATTAAAAATCTGATCGTCTTTTTTTGTGTGCAAACTGTTCCCACTTTATAAGAAAGATATGGAGCCCACATTCTGTTAAAGCATCTTTTAATACAATTAGTCAGGTTAGTGGGATTTTATCATTTTATAGAGCCAGAGGAAGGCAGGTTCAAGCTGTGGGGGCTAATAATGATATTTGTGCAATCTTTACTCTGTGAATGGGTACTTGAATTTATGGACATCTTAAATGAGCTAATGAGATATATTTATATGAGCTGTCTGAAGAGACGTATTAGCATGCTGTGAAATTTTATTGAGAAGACAGAGGTATGCACAATGCTTGCTTCCCATTCTGCAGGTCATTTTATTCTTCTTACCTTTTCATTACACTCATTGCTTTCTTGACTGCTTAAAACTAATAGATTCCCACTCAGATTTATGGCATGGGAAGGAGAAAAGTTCCTTAATCTCAACTTGATTAAAACGTCGTCTTTAAGTAAGTGATTGTAAATCTGGACTGTAGCTTAATGTAGGCTTAAGTTGGTCACACACTCCTCAGTCTTTACCCGTGGGTAATCTGGGGTGTGGTGGGAGCCAGGTAGTAGCACTGGTAGATCAATGGCCAATGGCCCACTGCTTGATGCAATGCAATGTGTAATATGGTAATATGGTTACATTTTCCCGACCTGAAAATTACATTTGTCTTATTGACTGACTTTGGTAGATTCTGCCATACTGACAGTATTAATAGGCTGTATCAAGTGAGAATGCATTTTGCAAAGCACATCCATACATCTTATAAGTATTAACATAATGAATACAGTATTTAAGAGGCTGTATCAAATAAGAAGACATTTAGCATTTCACATCAGTAGGTCACATGATTATCAACATGATGGGCTAATTCTCATCCACAGTATTTTACAGTATGCAGGGAATCCAATTTACTAGTTACTAGGTGACCAGGATTCACCAGCAAGGAAGAAGCCACTGTGACAAATAGCATTAATAAGGAAGACCTCCCAAACACCATAAATATGTATTATAATTGCATAAATAATTCTTTCTGAGGGTTCTGTTCATTTAAAAAAAACATTATATTTACTATGAAAATGAAAAACTGACATATAGGCCTCAATTCACTAAGCTTTATCAAACACTTTATCAAACGTTTGATAATTTACCTTATAGGTAAAATCTAATTTTGAATTCACTAAGGGGTTAAATATTTATTGAATGTTTTATCGATAAAACGTTCAATAAATCTATAACACCTTAGTGAATTCAAAATTAGATTTTACCCATGAGGTAAATTATCAAACGTTTGATAAAGTGTTTGATAAAGCTTAGTGAATTGAGGCCATAGGGTATGCATCACTAATATCTCTGAGCTAGATGTGATACTACAAATCTGGCCTGGATATTTTTTAAATTGCCTACTATCAGGGGACAAGATTTTTTGTAACCAATACTTGGGTCAGATCACATCATAGTGAGGGTTGCTGGAAGGCGAATCAACTAGAAGCTTGAGCAGGTGCAGCCATGTACACATAACTGCAAAGAGAACATTCATTTTAATTGGTCTATGCTGTTCCGCTTATACATTTTTAAGTTTTTATAATGGGCATTTGAATGCAATTACACAACTGAAAATTCTGTATCATTACGGCAACCCCCTACTACACAGGTGAGGGTTCTAATTGTAATCTCTTGTCTCCTCATAGCAGTCAATTTTGTATTACTTCAGGACAACTTTTCAGGATCACTTCTGGCTGCCAGTCATATTCTCCTGGAGATGCCTTAGGCCCATAGGCTTGATTAAAGGGAACCTAAACTGAGAAGGATATGGATATTTTATTTTAAAATAATACCAGTTGCCTGACTCTCTTGCTGATCCTTTGTCTAATACTTTTAGCCACAGCCCCTCAACAAGCATGCAGATCAGGTGCTCTGACTGAAGTCAGACTGGATTAGCTGCATGCTTATTTCAGGTGTGTGATTCAGCCACTACTACAGCCAAAGAGATCAGCAGGACTGTCAGGCAACTGGTATTGTTTAAGGAAACATTCATATCCCTCTTAACCTCTGAAGCCTGTGGTCCTTCAGAGGTTAACATCAAAAATAAAGGCAGATGAGCACATCTCAGGATGGTGTTTTTTGCATTTATTTCTTACTTTATTTTTAATTAACGTTTTACATTGTAATAACAGTTTAAAATATTGGTGTGTCACTCCATGTCTTTAAATCCTTTGTCCTCAATTTAGGCTAGCATTGCCAGGGTGGCTAAACCAGTCAGCATGGGGCTCTGCCATCTGAACAATACCAGCCCACATGATCCATCATGGGAGGATCTCTGCAAAAGGGGGTTTAGCCTAAGGTGAGTACCCCTTTACCATAGGTCACCTCTCCTCCTCATCTATCTCCACAACTGTGGGTATTGCTGCCCCTATCCCCCAGCACAGGTTCACAGCAGAATTGCAGTCTAGAATCTAGACTCTGGGACAAAGATGGGTAGGATGACTATATGGGTAATAAGGATTTGGAAGACAGGCTTTCATATATGTTGATCTAGACTCTGGATCAACATATATGAAAGCCTGTCTTCCAAATCCTTATTACCCATATAGTCATCCTACCCATCTTTGTCCCAGAGTAATGTGTTTTGCATACTTAAAACAATTCCCTTAATGTCACCATGCTATAAGCAGCCATTTTATATGGTCACAGAATCTGTACAAAGAGAAAAAAACCTCAGTACAACTGTCAGCCAGGAGCTTTCTCCTTTGTTTAATTAGCCAACAGAAATGTATCTACTCCTCTCCCTTAATCACTGGAAGGTCTTCAGGGGAGAAAGAGAGCTGAGTGCAGCACAGTTCCTATCAGAACAGTCAAAGTGAGCATGTCAACCATGCCAGGGTCTATCTGTAAAATAGAGTTACAGATTGCCCAGCAAGCTCATGGTGAAGGAGAACTTGTAGGAGTTTGCTGGGCAATCTGTAACTATGGGTGTTTCAAGTCCTACCCCATCGAGCCATATTAATCCATGCCACGTTCTGATGAGGATCGACTAGTCCCAAACAGTCTGTATGCATGTTGGATTAGTTTGGCTCTGTAATATTAACAAGCTGAAACATCATTGGATTCCAGTGGTTCTGGAGGTGTTTAGATATAAGGGACAGCAAAAGGATGATTTGCATATTCAGCAGTGATGCATTGTGGTAAACCTCAAACGCTCACTCCAACCTGAATAGTCACAAATACCTTCTGTTTTAAGAAGGCAAAATTCTATTTTGTAAAATAGAATTCTGTTCTTAGAATTTATTTTGGTGAGACAAATCTGTTAGAGCAGAAGCAAGAGAATAACTGCAATTATGCTTTAATGGGAAACCTTTGTTAACTGACATGCAATCTCTGTATCCCCTCATCAACTCACTTTTGCTCCAACTTGATCCGCCTACATGTCTAGGATGACAGATGGAATTCGACCCTCTTACCCTACAGCTAAATACCCACCGGCAGATATGGACAGATGGATTGGGGATACCCGCCTACAAACGATCGTTTGCCCGATCCATCTGGCCAAATCTGCGAGTGTTGCTTTCGGCGTTGGAAACAAACGATCATGTAAACGATCATGTAAACGATCATTTACACAATTGCGGCAAAAGTCAATGAAGATCGGAACGATCCGCAACGACTTAATCGGACATGTGAAAAAATGTTTGTTGTGCAAAATTGTTACTGGATCATTTAGTGGGTAAGGGCCTTTTGTGATTTTACTGTGGCCTTTGCACTGATTTGGAAATCCAGTTAACATGAGGCATCTTCTGGAGCGCACAAGAGACCTGTTTTCAGGTAGAGAAGCTGTAGTACTACTTGCAAGGATTCCCAGCTAAAGCCACTCACAACTGTATTTCTTTTGCGGCAGGTGTAAGTTTAAAGTCAGCTAAATAAAAAGCTAGAAACTCTAGAAACTATGGAAACAACTGTAGCAGGTAGATGACACACTGTGATGCCTCCTGTCTCTGTTTTTCACGCTCACTTATTCTAAAGAACAGATTTGAGCAGATTGTGACGTTCCCCAGAGGCCCTACATCAGTGCGATATTTACAGCTGACCAATAGGCACTCTAAAATAAATGATGAGCTTAGTTTTGCCAAGTGATAATATTAGTGTACACGACCATCAGGATTACCGTATACTTAGCAGCAGATAAGCACATTTTCTATAGTATACAAGAACTCAGCCAGCATTGCAGACTGAATGCATTTTATTCAACCTGTATCAGTATGGAGAATTCAATTCAAAGAGATTCATTACCAGACCTATGCAGATAAACCCTTTAATAAAACGTGATCATAAATATCACATTTCACATTATTTTTGTGAGCATGAATTTACATCAGAAGAGACAAGTCACCATGTATACAGATATTAATTCCATAACAACTGCACAAGCGCAGAACCACGTAACTCCCCTTCATTAACGTGTGCCTGTCTATAAGTAGTAGTGCATACAGCTTACCTTGCTTCCATTCTCCCGTGTTTCCTGCTCCATCTTGATATCAGACATTAGAAGGTTCTTGTACTTTGTTTTTCCATTACTACTGTGATCCTCTATTCGGAATTCAGAATTCAGTGGAGCTGACAGTGGACAGTCACTGAGATTCAGGGGCTGCTCATCTTGCTCTGAACCAGCTTTTCCATTGCTGTTGGCTTCTGCCGCCTCCCTGCTGTGAGTTGCTCCTGTTGGATTTGAGCTCTGTCCCAGGGTTTCATTACCACTAAAACTCTCTGGAGCGGAATCATCTGCAAAACATATATTTTAAGCAGCTGCTTAGTTCTTCACTGTCTGTACAACCATAAAACCACAGGTCTTGCAAATGCCTCCAAAATAATTACGAGACATAAACCCCAATCTGTTTACCATTTCAGGCTTAAAATGGTCCTACACTTTACCGGGCAAAATTAAAGATCATATTTGTTAAAAAGAGTCAGACTAACTGACCATGAAATAAATGATGAGGCCCAGAAACACAGAAATGATCTCCTTACTTTTAATATACTAAAAGTCATAGGAGGCGCCTGAAAATGTATAAAAGATTAATAATTGTTTAAAAGGGGGAAAGTGGTGGACTTATTGCCAAATGACACTATCAATTAAACAACTGAATAACGATTTCATTGAAGCTCAAAGAACAACATCTTATGTGAGTCCCAGTGATCATGTCATCAGGTTATTCTGGTGAAGTTAGCATTGAAACTCACAAAATGAGTTGTTCATTGATCTTTTTATAAAATCTCTTTTCAATTATTTAATTGATATGGTAATTTGGAGGTTTTTCCATCACTTCCCTCCATTTCAACAGTTTTTAATCTTTTGATACATTTTGAGGCACTATCCACAATCTTTTGTACGTCCATTTCTGCTCAGCCTTGATGGAGGAGTTGGGTTTTTAACCATTTTGGAGAGCGACTAATCAAAGGAGATCTGAGGGTCTCATGTACGGTCGGGCTTGTGTTTGTTCTCCACTCACCAAGTCAGAGATCATCTTAGAGGTGACCCCCTCTTTGTGAGTACCCTTTCTTTATATATGTTTCTCCCTTTGTTTTGAAGTTAACACTTAAGGTGGTCTCCTGGTCTTCCTTTGCTCTTCATTTCAGAGACCAAAGGTATTTTGCCATGGATTCCTTATTTTTGAGACATTTACATGATGGGTGCATCATGTTGGTTGTGTTGCTAGGACTTAGGATCTTAAGATGCACCTCAAGCATTTCCCTGTGTACCAGGCTCTGTAAGCACAATGTACATGTGACAGCTCTCTAGTGTAAGATTTTATTCATAAAGCATCCTAATTATTGGGAAAAAAGAATATTGCTACACATTATACTTTGATATGAAAGCCTTTACAGGGAAGCGTGCCATTTAAAGAGACTCTGAAGTCTCCCGAAAATGAGGTTTTTACTTTAAAAACCTCATTAACATTATTGCCCCTCTTAAAACGCAGCAGAACCGCGGCTGAAAACCCCCTCGATCACCCCAAACTCACGGGGGGTACAACGCAGGCTCCTTCCGCATAGAGGCAGTGCAGCTCTGCCTCTATGCAAGTCAATCAGCCCGTATCGCCGCCTCACCCCCGCCCCTCTCAGTCTTCCTTCACAGAGAGGGGCGGGGGAGAGGCGGAGATACGCACTGATTGACGCGCATAGAGGCGGCAGCAAAATCCACGACCAAGGAATTTGTGGATTTTGCCTGCCGTATAAGGGTGAGTTTGGGGTGATTGAGAGGGGGGGGGGGGGCTTTCAGCCACAGTTCTGCGGCGTTTTAAGAGGGGCAATAATGTTAATGAAGTAAAAAAAACTAATTTTCGGGAGACTTCAGAGTCTCTTTAAATGTAGGCCCCCTTTAAACAATCCAGTTTTACTACAATTTCCTAATCTTGCTGTGAAAACTCTGGAACAGTTATGTATCTTCAGAATATATCATTTTTGCAGTCTCCAAATCGCATGACTTGGACTAAGCCAACAGCTATTGATATACTAGCATAAGGAATAATATGCCAAGCTCTACACCAGTAAGATATTATGGCATACAGTATCATGCATGGCCATAAGCTGTACCATCATACATTCATTGTATTCTTTGTTTTTTATTTAACAAATCATTTTATTGATTTTAAAACAACTGCCCACTGGGTCAACATTACCTTACCAGAGTACGTGACAGAGCAGTACAGAGTGTAATGTATATTATGGTTGGCAACAATAAAATATAACTTATTATTACATCCATTTTTTCTGGTATATTTAATACAACCAATTTAACCACTTCAGCCTACAGTGTCGAAAATTGTATGCATCCGAGCAAAGTTCACCTCCCATTCATTTGCCAATAACTTTATCGCTACTTATAACAATTAACTGATCTATATCTTGTTTTTTCCGCCACTAATTAAGCTTTCTTTGGGTGGTACATTTTGCTAAGAATTATTTTTTTCTAAATCCATTTAACAGGAAGATTAAGAAAGAAATGGAAAAAATTCATTATTTCGCAGTTTTTGGCACTTATAGCTTAAAATGAATACATGCTACCGTAATTAAAACTGATGTATTTTATTTGCCCATTTGTCCCAGTTATTACACCATTTAAATGATGTCCCTATCACAATTTATGGCGCCGATATTTTATTTAGAAATAAAGGTGCATTTTTTCAATTTGCGTCCATCACTATTTACAAGCTTATAATTTTAAAAAATATAATAAGATACTCTCTTGACATGTATTAAAAAGTTCAGACCCTTAGGTAACTATTTATGTTGTTTTGGTTTTTTTATTGTAATTTTTCTTATTTATTTTTTTGTATTAAAAAAAATGTATTTGGGTAGTTTTTGGTGTGGGAAGGAAACAGATAATTTTAAATATAAAATATTGTAATGTAATGTAAAAAATGTATGTGGGTGCAATTTACTATTTGGCCACAAGATGGCCACAGTCAAAAAAGTCCTGTAGCGTACGATCATGCTACCAGGAACTTTAAGGAGGCTGTAATTTTTTTTTTTTGCAGAAATACCGCGCTCTCTGATTAGAAGAGGGTCGGTTTTTCTGCGGGGGACTTAGATCGGTGAATGGGAATTATATTCCCATTCACTGATCGGGGGGGGGGGTGTAACGGCAGGCAGCGGGAGCCCGCGCGATCACGCGCCTCAGGCAGCGGCAGCTGCACAGTCTATCTGGATGGATATATCCGTCCAGTTGGGCTTAAGTGGTTAATAACAGTAGTTATTGCATAGCATCTGTGTGAGGAATCACTTGTCAGTGACTCCAATCAAGTGTAACCTCATCACACTCCGAGGAATAAGGAAGATAAAAAATTAAAGGAAGTAAAAGAGAAGGAAGGAGGAAGAAGAATGAAAGAGAAGTTCCAGGTCGACTCCCCAGCCCCTCATCTCTCATCTAAACGTTGTTAGTAAACAATGTGCAATGGGAGGAGACATTTATTTATGTATTGTTACGATACAAACTAAGTTGGTAGGTAGTGAGTCTACTCAGGTCATTTGTTGTATTCTTAATGATTCAATTCACCTACCTGCGGACTATGAACATAAGAAGTGAAATAATTATCTTTTTCTGGTGCTTACATTGCATCTTTCAGTTTGACAAAAAGAATGTTTGTGAATTTCCCCGCGACTTACATATATTTTATGATTATAGTCCATAGTTCTTTAACTGCTCGAAGGTGACTTTAGACATGAACATGTTTCATGAAAAATTACATTGAAAATCAATGAATGCTCTGAGATTGGTCATCTAGTATCTTGTAGCTTATACAGTGGAATGATGTGATGCAACAATGCCTTAGCCAATTATCAATGAGAAAGGGGGGAAAATGGCCCCAACACATAGAGATTTCACAAGAGTCTGACAATATGCATAGGTGCTTTGTGTAATTGCACTACTATTAACTGCACGCGTACGAGAGGAATCGGCGCAGGAGACTTGGGCGCAGGATACAGCCTGCATCCTGCTCCTGCACAAATTCCCATTGACTATCTCCTGCGCTGGAATGGCTGTGTTCGAACTGCACAGCTCCAATGCTAAATAACCCCCTTGTCTTGTCCTGATTAGAAATTAAAAGCTAAAAGCTAAAGATACATTAAATGAAAGGTGACCTCAATCTTATTTGTGAGTTTGTATTTCATGCTCTGGTTAAAGCTAAACATTCTTGTGGGACCTGTTATTTGTCTTGGTTCAATCTTCTTGGCTGATTCCAAGCACTTCCCCGCACAGACTAGCATTTATACCCTGCTCCCTTATTACAGATAACCAGCTAGACAAAATCACAATTTTATGTTTTTCTCTTCGTACAGGTATCCTGCTGACAGAGGGACACACGCTGGGATGATTATTAAACCATGTTTTATCCTCATTTAGGCAAAAGCAAAGCATGTTGTTTTGTACTTTGTTAGCTGAGAGAAATGTGTGGCTGGAAAAAAAAAATTTTTTTTGTGAAAAAAGGCCCTTTCTTTGTATACCCACTTATCCAGGATCACAAAGACGGTGCTCAATTCAGGCCAAAAAGGTTGTCTATAGAAGCAAAAAGGATGAGTTGAATTGGCGAAGACTTAAAAATGTAAAAAAAAATGATACCTGAGATTAAACGTCAACTTTTCAGGCGTCTCTATGATTACGAAAAAAAACCACCAAACTTCTGATTTTTTTTTTTTTTTGGGGGGGGGGGGGTTAGAGTGGGGAATGATTAAACATTTATTACTGTCTGCTGCCCCTTCTTTATAATGACAGGTAGCATTCGTACAGAACCATTAGGACACAACCACTATAAAGGGAACGCGTCAGCAATAAAAAGTTTAATAACTGTCTCCTAACTGTTTCCCAAGTGAGAAAGTCTTCTCTCCCTCTTCCCATCTAAATTATGTTTGTCATTACTGAAAAGTATTATAGGAAAACTCCCCAGTCTGCCTGGTAAAAAAAATTGGCTGAGCTACTAGGTGAAATTTGCATCATTACTTTGCGAAAATGAAAATAAACTTGAAAGGAAACACTGATAGTTCACACGTTAGGGTTCTTTCGTTATAGCTTTTATGTGTTGTGAAATTATCATGTAAAGTACAGTTCCTGGCACAATGCACACTGTCCCTCATAATCAATTTTCCAATACAATACATACATAACACGTATACTGTATGTAGAGTTCTAAAAATGTGTAATCCAGTCGTGCACAGCAAACAGTGGAGGTCTCCCTTAATCCAAGCAATTAATCTTGTTAGCTGGAAATGCAGGAGTTTTCCTATCCAGTAAACAGGCTGGAACAGAGGATATATTAAAGAGAGAGGAGGGAGTCATTGACTGTAATGGTTGTCTGGCTGAGATGTGCTGAGAAGAAGGATTTAGGGATGTTTCCATGCAGACCAGAAATAAGAAACAGTTTCTGATAATGATAACGCCTTTAGGTTACTTGTGTGGAGACATTTCTGTAATCTTCCTAGCATGAGAGAGTAGATCGTATTGAAGATACACAAGTTATTCTTCTAATTAAAAGTTAGACTTAGTCAACACATAGTTTTCTAATGGTTCAGAATAATAGAATACTCTCAGAGCACTCGTTAGTAAAAAGAAAATTAAGTAGAAAAAGCCAACTACTAGGTAGCATAAACTTTAAAGTGGACCTGAAAACAGAGAGAAATGCACAGTGTATGTATTTAGAGAATTTAGCCTGTGTAATCCCACCCTCATTTGTGACTAATCACAAGTGTAATTTGATCTCTCAGCAGTGTCAGCTCAGGAATCTCTGCTGCCTCAGTAGAGCAGCTAATTTGTAAACACAGGATCTTAACCCAATGTCTGCTTCCATGAAAGCAGGATGTAGACATACTGCAGATTTATTGGATGATTTTTATCAGCTGTAACAAAGAAATGTTTTCTTTAAAGGTTATTATGCTGTTCCTTATCTTTTAGCGCAAAGAGGAAGTTCTTAGTTCAGATTGCTTTAAGGGCTGGGGCCCACTAGAGTAATTTCAGCTGCGATTTGAGATCACAGATGATCCCATAAAGTGCTACGCTGATGAAAGTGAACTGAGGTAAAACCACTGGTCCTGCAGCATTTTTGAAGCATTTGCACTCCAATGCAAAAGATAGGAAAAACATTCAGGGGTGCAAATTGGATTTTAGACCACGGAAATACCAATTGTACCTCATGCATAGCTATGCCTAGCTTTAGCTTTGACTTAAAATTGTTCTCAATGCCTGTATAGCTAATAACTGTACCAAGCTTTAAAAGCACTGCAATGCAGTATTTATTTACAGATTGGCTGCATACTTCCTCCTGAAGGAGCAAGATGCCTCCTGGATATATCAGGTTAATGTCAAAGTTAGTGTCCAGAACTTCATATTTACTTGCATACTAACAACCTAATGTTTTTAATATTCTTTTTTAATTAAATGATAAAAGTAGACCTGAACTCTGCAAACACATTTTCAGGTTATTTAAACTGGACGTAAAAGAGCTTATTTTTGTGAGCTCTCATAGGTCCATAGTGGTGAGCCTCACAAAGTCGTTGAGCAAGGTTTAGAGATGATAAATGAGATGCAAACTTTCTGACTTAAATGCAAACTGTATTCAGCTTGGAAATGTGTCCTGACGATTTTGATTGGCCGAATTCCGAGCTGCATAAAATTTGCATTTATTTGCATGTAAATAAGAATTATTATCATCTCATTGTCCATCTCTAAGACCTAATCATATTAATTCGCCTGCCAGGAGTCTTCTTATTTCCACAGAAGCAATGCAATCGACATCTGTGTCCTTTGGCACTCTCCCCTTATGCAATTATGCCTCGGCTCACTCATGCCTCCAACATAATGCACCCTTCCCGCACCCTTTAACTGGTGCAAGAGGATTGGTGGAAGCAGTAGAATCGCCTAGCATGCCAAGCTGTTATCATATGTGTTGGTTTGCAAGTAAGTCACTATGTGCAGGACCCGATGGACATGCAGGGAACACGGGGTCCACAGAGTTCCCCCATGCCATTTCACAAATAAGAGGCTGGGGGTGATGATTTAGTGACAATATGTATGCGCTCTGTACCTGGAAGTTCAGTTGTTGGGCTTACCACACCACTTTATTATCAACTGCAAAACGATTTATGCCTTTTTACCCCCCTCCCCATCTTTATAAACCAATATATATACCTATATATTCATGTTCTGTCCATGAGCATTAAAGACCCCAGAATGAATTCCACAAGAAATATCTACAGATGTATTCTCTTTACACAGAACATCTAGGTTTTTGATTTCCATTGTTGAATTCATTGTTCTTCAGATAATAACTTTCTTACCCAATACAGAAAATGCTCTCAACATGCCGATTCTATTATGCAACTTTCGAAATTAACTAGTGTAGGACATGAAAATAAATTTTAAAAGACAGAAGTGATGTAGATGTATCAGCATGTTAATCTAGTGATGAAACAACTAGAATTAAGACACAGAGATGGGGAATATAAAAAAAAGAAAAGCAGAGAAAGTAAAAAAAAAGTAATATGAGCTTTGCTAGTGAAACTGAGAGGAGCAGAAAACAGAGTTTACTAGAGGGTTACTGAAGATATTAACCAGCATGCAACAATCTGTTTCTTGTTAACGACAGAGGAAGGGAGAGGGACATCACACACTACTGCTAGGTAGGGAAAACCCTTTAAGAAATTTTATAAAAAAGATTTTTTTAAGTATGTCACATGTCCAAAGTCTCCAGTTTGACATAAATGTAAATGGTGGTTTTGCATTTTAACTTTAGGTCTGTTTTAATACTAAAAAAAGACATTAAATATCCCTATAAGCTCTTTTTAACCACTTGAAGACTGAAGTGTTAAACCCCCTAAAGACCAGGCCAATTTTTACATAATTGACCACTGCAGCTTTAAGGCATAGCTGCAGAGTCGCACAACTCAGCACACAACTCCCCACCAACAGAGTTTCCTGTTGGTGGGGTCTGATCCCCTTCCGTCACACGGCTGTCCCCAGTACATCGCTGGCATGGATCGCAGAGCTTTTGTAGTAGAAAAACGGCGGTTCCACCGTCTAACAGTCTCCCGAGTGGCGATCGCCGCCCGGAGACTGAAGATGGGCGGAGCTCCGCCCCTCAAGCAGGAGATGCGCGCGCAGCCTACGCGCAATCTCGTGCAGTAGCCGGCCCCAGGACTTGACGCCAAATGGCGTTAGGCGGTCCTGGGGCTGCCGCCGCGGCCATGCCCATTGGTGTGGGGCGGTCGTTAGGCAGTTAAAGACAATTGCTATATGCTTGATAAAAGTGATATGCCGTTCTGCTTTACTGCTGATTTGTTTTAGGCTTTTGACATTGTTGTGGAAATACAATTATCTACAATTATCAGTTATCTCAATAAAATGGTACAGGCAAAAGAGCTAGCCAATAGGAGGAGCCACCCTGTCCTGCTACTTCCTCCATTGGTGCTGATATACTGCCGAGCGGGATACGTTTTTCTCCCTCAGGCAGCAGCAGAGACAACAGCAGGCACAGAAGAGGTTTTCTCTGCAGCCCTTTAGACAGATGTTAAATGTGAATCATCCACTGTCCTAGCGCTTTGCCAGTTGCCAATCAGCAAATGAACTGAAACTGCTGCTAGTGGCCCTAATGAAAACTTTTCTCTTTCCTTATTAAAGAGGAACTTTAACCTAGGATTCTACTTCACTTGATATTTATTTATTGTATTTATAGAGCACCGACATATTACACGGTGCTGATATTGTGGTGAAACCCCTCCCACAGTGTACTGTTTGGAAGAGCATGGACCTGACAGATTACTGTGTAACCTCATTGCATTGTGGGAAATGGGTTTCCAACTGCCAAGCAAGCCATATCTCCCTCTGTGGAATGTTTGTTTAGGCTTTGTTCACACTACAAATCGCTAAACGCAAAAGCAAACGCTGAGCGTGTTCTGGCGTTTTTCTCAATAGTACTTTGAGCGTTTTTTCACTGTATGGGATAGCGTTTTTCAGCGATTTCCAGCGTTTTACAGGAGATGGCCGCTAGCCAGGAAACAGAGGTGTTTTATGCATAATCTGCTTTGTCTTGTGGCTAATCTGCTATATTTACTGAGTAAAAGCCCTGAAAAAACGCTGATTATTGTGAACAGTCCAACGCTTTTGGGCGATTTTGAAGTGCTCCTATCTTTAACATTGAAGCGCTAATCGCTCAAAATCGCTCAGAAATGGTGCAGGTTACGAGTTTGCGTTTCAGCTAATCGCTGAAAAACACAAAACACTTAACATTGACCTAACGCTTTTCAAAACGCTAGTGATTTCCAGCGTTGCTGAAATCGCCTGAAAAGCGCTCTAGTGTGAATGGGGCCTAACTCAGAGTTCTATGCACAGAGATCACCTGGCAGGGCTAAAGATGTTGCCACCTGTTATACATTTCAGAATGTGAATCGGAGTGCGGAAAGAATTTACAATGGGCAAACACTGAGTATATAATTCATAAATGAATAAAATTGTAAAAAAAATAAACATTTGCATTAATTACGTTATTTTCTCTACAGTTCCTGTTTAAAGGAGTTCTTTCGCGAAAAAAAGTAGGCAGTTAAAAAATGTGACAGATGACAGGTTTTGGGCCAGTCCATGTTTTTAAGGGGGATTCTCAGGGCTTTCTTTGTTTTCAACAGCATTTCCTGAACAACAGTTGCAAAATCTAACTGACATAATAGTGTGCAAGTGATTAGGGAGGCCAGCTGGTATCTTGCTATTTTGGCAGTTAAACTGCTGTTCAGGAAATGTTGTTGAAAACTAAGAAAGCCCTGAGAATCCCCTTTAAAAAGATGGACTGGTCCAAAACCTGTCATCTGTCACATTTTTTAACTGCCTACTTTTTCGCGAAAGAACCCCTTTAAGAGATGTACAAGTCCAAAAGTTGTGAGGCCTATCAGATAAATAATACCTAATGTAAGTTACAGCAACATATAAAAAAGTAATTTATTGTTCGCTTTAGTCTGGGTCAATGTACATATTGTGTAAGTATATGTATTTATACAAAATCTGTACATATTGTGTAAGTATAGGTATTTATACATCTGCACATATTGGGTAAGTATATGCATTTATACATTTTTGAATTTGTTTGTGTGATAGTGCTCATTTAATGTTTGTTTAGCGAGTAATTTAATGGCATAGTCTTTAAAAAACATCAATAACAGAGCAGTAAAATGGCTTTAGCCTTTCAACTAGCGAGTGATGTTAAATAATCAGACTTGGCTTGGTGGCAGAGACACTTCTGAATGTATAAAATTTCAAAGTGACAAGCTCTCTAAGGATGCTCAATGAAAGTAATTGACATATTTAATAAGTGTAATCTGTGGATGTCTGTGATGTGAGGCTAATCCCTTGTGAGCACCAGTTTGTTACTAATTTTATATGCAGCAAGCGAAAAATATGATTGTGATCACAGCTTACATATAAAAAAGTTTCAGTACATTCTGGGTTCTGTGAACACGTGTCCAATATCTCTCTGTAGGTAAAGGTTAGATTGCAATCTGCCTCACTTCTGGGCATTGCACACATATAAATGCAATGCTAAATTGTAACTTCAGGCAAAACATTTCATTTTAGTTTAAATCAAGTGGAAACATATCATGTTAAAGGGAAGGTTCAAGCAAAATAAAAAAATGTGTTTCACTTACCTGGGGCTTCTGCCAGCCCCATGCAGCCATCCTGTGCCCTCGTAGTCACTCACTGCTGCTCCAGTCCCCCGCTGGCAGCATGCCGACCTGGGAGTTCGGGGGCCGCTTTGCGTACATTTTTACGCATTCCCGCTAGTGCAGGAACATTAACACATACATTTTTACGCATTACTGGTTTAATGCGTAAATTTTTACGCATTAAACCAGTAATGCGTAAAAATGTATGTGTTAATGTTCCTGCATGAGCGGGAATGCGTAAAAATGTACGCAATGCGTCCCGCTGACCTCCGAGGTCAGAAAGCTGCCAGCGGGGGACTGGAGCAGCAGTGAGAGACTACGAGGGCACAGGATGGCTGCATGGAGCTGGCAGAAGCCCCAGGTAAGTGAAACACATTTTTTTATTTTGCTTGGACATTCCCTTTAAAACTTCTTACAGGCTGTAATAGTAGTCATAGACAGCTGGACAATTGTTTTAGATCAACTGAATGATCAAACATTCTTATCGTCTGCCATCAAAGTGATCATTCACTAATATGCATGTGCCTCTTTTGCCATAGCTGTCAGTCTTCTTCCTCGCATCATCTGCAAGTCAGCCGTGTAACATTGATGCTTGGAAGCAGGACAAATGTTTCAGAGGAACCAACAATCATTCCCACATACATTGTGGAAGGCAAATTCTGGGGAATGACTGACTGAATTTATGTACTTCAATGAGATATTAAAAATATGAACAAAAACACAAACAGACCAGGAAAAAAAAAAAAGCAGGTAACTCCCTATTACCACTCACTGGGCCTTATACCATTGCTGAACTGCCTAGAATTGAGTACTGGTAAGTTCTACAATCAGAGGACAATGCAATTGGAGCTTTCATCTGGATGAATACTCGTTTGGACGATGTTATCTCCAAGTTAGTGCCTTTCCTCCTATTGCACCTGCTGGTTTCAAGCTGCCAGGAAGTGATGCTCCCCAGCAAACGTTAACGCAGATGAGCGAGAACTTATCACCTGCTCGAAGCAAATGATAAGTTCCCATCGCTTGGGTGATATGTCCCTATCGCTCACCTGCTTCTGTTGCAGGCTAGCATAGCCAAAATTGCTGAGCCAACCTGTTTGGGGCTCTGCCATATTAACCCATACCAGCCTGCATCGTATATGATACAGGGTTGGGAGGCTCTGTAATGGAGCACATGAATAGCAAAGATTTAAGTGACTGATAATATTTTTGTCATGATCGGTGTCAGCACGCAGAGAGAATCTGATTATTGGCGATCTGCAGTATCACCAAGAATGCAGACGTATACCCGATTATTGATGATCTGCAGTATCACCGATAATCCGATATATTGCTAACCTCTGGACACCAGCAAAAGAACACAATGAAAACAGTAATATATCAGGAAGTGTGGAAATGTCCACCACACGGCAATTCCTCAGAGGTGTGGTTACCTCTGAATGGGAACCCCGTGAGTGAGATCCTCTAACCAGGCAGAGTGAGGAATCTCGACCCCCAGCAGTAATCGTCTGCTTGGGGCAGGCGTCTCGGGGAGGCAGGCCTCAGAGATAACCCTCCAGTGGGAGACGTTCCACTGAAGGGAGAAAGGTCAGATAGGCAAGGGTTCGGCAACAGAGATGACGGCGGCAGTACAGGAGCGAAAGGCAGAAGAGTAATCGGTAAACAGGCAGAGGTCGGCAACAAGGATCAGATAGGCAAAGGTACAAGATCAGCAAGAGATAGCGTAGTCAGGGATAGCAAGAGTCAAAACACAGATCAATATACAATAATATTCCTAAGGTGTGAAATCCTTAGTATCAACACCAAGGAACTGCACTAAGGTCTGAGCGCTAACACAGAATGTATTCACGACAGCAGACAGTGAGCAAATGACATCTGTGGGCTTAAATGCAGAAGCCCTGTTCCACCAGCCCGCCCAGGGGGCTGGAACCAAGGTCAGACTGTGATTGGTTGGCTGAGGTCAGCTGATCACCGGATCAGCTGACCCGTCTATGGAGAAAGTAAATGTCCTGCCGCCTCGCGCGCGTGCACATGACCCTCTGCCTCTGCCCATCAGTGAGGCCAGGTCCCCGGTCAGCGCACGCTCGCACACGGAAGTCCGCCAGCTGGATTGCGGGGCCCGCCGCCATATCGTCAGGCGCGGCGGCAACTGCCCTGCTCTGTGCCGGCAGGTCCGTCTGCGAGTTGGAAGCCGCCGGCTGGGAAGCGGAGGCTGCCGCCATGCTGCCCTGCGCGACGGCGGCCCGCTATTCCTTACAATTTTTAATCAGATTTTCCGATCGTATTGTATAAAACACAGAAAACATGGTGTATTCAATCAATCCTGCGTTATCACATTATTGGTCATTTCTTCTTTCATTTTGATTACCATGCCCTGCCAGACTACTGTTGTACCTCATCAGACTTGCTGCTCCCCATCCCACCATTGTCAGGCACTCCCGATGCCACCGGTGACTGCCCCACAACACTGCACCCTGACACAGCTCCTTCTGCGCTGACACTACTTGGCCCGCAGTCGGGACCACCATTTCACCTCAAGCAAGTTTCTTATCACCTGGAATTGCATAGGGTCCCATGACTCACATCATTTATATTCATATTCCTAGCATGGAATTGCCTTTTTTACATGATTCTGAAGTGAGACTCAGGCTTGTGATGAAAATTGTGCCCGCCCCTTCTTCCCACAGTAAGCTGCTCCCATTTACCAGCTGTCACTATCTCTCTGGCGAGTTTGGGGGTACCAGTCTTGAGTCAGAGACAGAATTATAGCCCAGGGCATCACCTCTGGGAAGTATCTGTGTCTATTGCCTGTGGGCTGCACACACAGCTAATTTAGGGAGCAGACATCTTGTGCCCATCAAGAGATTTAAAACATGAATTTAATTTTAAAACCTGCCAACCATAAAAAAAAATGGAAACTGACAGGGGGCAACAAGTTATCGCTAATTTTATATGGATGGCCATTTAACTTGTTAAAGGGATGCTTAAGTCACATGTGAGATAGACATGTTTATGTACAGTACCAGGCATACAAATACATATGCTGTGTTGCTTTTCTTTTTCCTCTGCCTGAAAGAGCTAACATTCAACTATGCAACTGCCAGCTTTTCTCCAGTCTGACTATAGCCTCCTTCACTGATAAGGATTACAGCTTTCCTGGCTGAGAACTGAGTTTCTGAGAGTAGGGGATAGATTAACCACCCTGGCGTTCTGATTAAATCGCCAGGGTGGCTGCGGGAGGGTTTTTTTTAAATAAAAAAAAAACTATTTCATGCAGCCAACTGAAAGTTGGCTGCATGAAAGCCCACTAGAGGGCGCTCCGGAGGCGATCTTCCGATCGCCTCCGGCGCCCAGAATAAACAAGGAAGGCCGCAATGAGCGGCCTTCCTTGTTTTGCTTATATCGTCGCCATAGCGACGAGCGGAGTGACGTCATCGACGTCAGCCGACGTCCTGACGTCAGCCGCCTCCGATCCAGCCCTTAGCGCTGGCCGGAACTTTTTGTTCCGGCTACGCTGGGCTCAGGCGGCTGGGGGGACCCTCTTTCGCCGCTGCTCGCGGCGGATCGCCGCAGAGCGGCGGCGATCAGGCAGCACACGCGGCTGGCAAAGTGCCGGCTGCGTGTGCTGCTTTTTATTTGATGTAAATCGGCCCAGCAGGGCCTGAGCGGCAGCCTCCGGCGGTGTTGGACGAGCTGAGCTCGTCCAGACCGCTCAGGTGGTTAATAGGTCAATAGTTCATCATATATTTAAGCACTCTGAGGCATTTTGTACACTGGTACATTTTTGTTGCAGATATTTTAAAATGTTTTGTGTTGTGGTGCGCACGCGCAGAAGCGTTTTTTTCAATACACTTTCGTGCTATTCGTTCTTCGGGCACAGGAAGTGAGTGCTAAAGAAGAGCCTCACTTCCTGCTTGGCTCGCAGCCAGAAGTGAGATTACCGTGCATTGCCACGGTAATCTCCGAAGGCTGTTTTTGGAGTTGTGATCCTGCCGCAACAAAAACTCTGGTTTCAAGTGTGAAACCAGCCTGAGACACAGGACAGACTGTTTGATGGAGACAAACCAACACATCTACTTTTTTTATGTTTATAAACATAACATAAAACTGTGGGATATCTAAAAGTCATTTTTAGAAGTAAGAGGATAGATACAATTATTTATCTCATCAGTTTATTTTCACTTTGGTTTCACTTTAAGCACATTTTTGCAAAAGGATTCCTTTACAAAAATAAAAATAGCAGTTTCAAAAAGAGCAAATAATAGTTTGTTAAACTGACTGTTAGATACATTCTTATTTAGTGGAGATGCCACTTCTGAATACAGTATGTTTTTTTGTTGTGCTGTGCATGACTAGACAGCAGAAGTGGGACCTGGACATGGCATTTTATATGTATCACTTTTTTAGTTGTCATCGCATACACATATTAAGTGTGAGATGGGGCTTAGCTTCTGTAAAGCACCCAGCGGTTTTCCACTTGCATGGCTCCCTTGTCCCCTGGCTGTGTATTTCACTCCAAGAGCACACAGCGCCGTAATGAATGTATCTGCCCTGTGCTGTCACTGGACTCATGATTTATGCAAGGATACAGAAGATCAAGTTGAATGAAAAGGGAAGGAGCCCAGAGTCACAGGCGGATTAAACATGGTTTACTGCTAAAAATAGCGCATGAAGTACTCATTAACTCTGGTGTCTACCCTGCCGAAAGCACCACCGAGTGATTAAGTCTTTAGATCCTGCACAGAGTTCAGAAGCAAAGCACAGGCAGCCCCTTCCCTGTCACACTATTTAGGCACCTGAACTAAATTGGAAACTGCCACGATCTAACAGTACACAAAACATTTTGTAGAACCAGAGATAAAACTGACACAAGATAAACAGCAAAGTAAGGATTTATACCTCTGGGCATGTGAATCAGAGCACAGAGAATCCTATGAGCAATCAAAGAGCTCAGCAAACTGCAAGCTGCTGGATAGGCAAACTGCACCTTTTATGTTCTGTCCAGGGGCTGCAAAACGTAGCATAGTGGCTGCTTATCTCTAAATGCACAGTAGGTGGCACTGCTGTCTTCATAAACATCAGTGCATTAACTGAAAAAAGTCAGGCAGGGATCACAAGGTACTTTTACATTGGGATGAACTCCTATTCCCAGTTCTCATCTATTTAATGCACAAGGCTTCCTTGACAAAGCAGGAAAATCTCAAGATTTCACTGGAAGACGGAATCATTGTAAAGTGGTGTATATTCATTCAAATGAACCCCCGGGTAAGTAAATGTGATTTTTTTTAAAAGTTCCCAGATGTGTCATTTAGCGTGAACCCGAAGGTGAAAATAAACTAATGAGATAAACAATCGTATTTATCTCTATACTCCTAAAATGACTTATTTAGAAATCCCATGGTTCTATTTTATATTTAAACATTTACAGAGTAATGTTTTATTGTGTCTGCTCAATGGCAGCCTACTAAGTGTCCCAGAGTTAAAATACATAACCTATTGATCTTTTTCTATCTCTCCCCTGCCCTCAGAAGTTTTATTTGGCCAGGAAAACTTTTATGGCTGTAATTTGTTTATCAGTGAGGTTTACTATATTCCCAACAAGGTACCGTCAAGACAGAAGCTGTTACTTGCATGCCTGAATATTAACTCTTTCAGGCAGCAAAATAAAACAAGAAAAAGCCTGGTTATTAATATGTTTGGACAGTACACAGACGTTTATCTCATCTGAGGTTTACTATATTCCCAACAAGGTACCGTTAAGACAGAAGCTGTTACTTGTATGCCTGAATATTAACTCTTTCAGGCAGCAAAATAAAACAAGAAAAAGCCTGGTTATTAATATGTTTGGACAGTACACAGACGTTTATCTCATCTGAGGTTTACTATATTCCCAACAAGGTACCGTCAAGACAGAAGCTGTCACTTGCATGCCTGAAAATTAACTCTTTAACTCCTCGACTCTGACTCCTATATTTACCACGGCTGTGTTGGTACAAAAATCATCCAACTCTGACTCCTCGGTTTATGAAACCACCCACTCTGACTCCAAGTACACAACAATTGCTCCGACTCAGACTCCTTGACTCCGACTCCACAGCCCTGCCTCCAGGGTATATAGAAAGTGGGGTAAACCTGTTCAATAGAGGTCGACATGGAAAATGTTTGAATAGTGAAGAAACTGTAAAATACCTTGCAGGTTTTTACAGATGGCCCTCAGTTCCCTTTGGCTGATATTCCAGGCGCACTTTATAATCCCAATAAGGCCCTGGGACAGCATAGGCTGAAAAATTCAGCGTTAAGCAGAATTACATGTGTAAAGTCTTAGGCCTTGTTCACACTGTACTCGTCGTCATGCACATTTTGGCAATGTGTATGGTGTGCGACAACCAAGAACAACAGAAGTGCATAGGCTGTACTGTCTAATGTTCAGACTACATGTGCTGCACAGCAGTGTGAAGCAATAACGCACTGCTGCATGCATTTTTTAGAAAAACACAATGCTAACCCATTCACTGTAATGAATGGGGTCAGCAGTGCAACTCAGCAGCGCAGTTAGCCATGTGATCATGTGAGTTCCATTTGCACGGCCATCTGCTTTTGCAAGTGTGAACAAGGCCTTACAAATGATGAATAGAGTGTAATGCCTTGTATCTAATTGTATGTAATCTATTGCATTCTGCTCTACTCATTGTCAGAAAGACTTCACACACGTTATTAAGTCTAATGTAGTTCAGTGCATACACCCCAATGTATTTGGCCTGCTATATATGCAATCATTGTGCTACTGTAGCTATAGGGACCTTACACAAGTTCACAATCAAGACATTTGCCTTGTCTACTCTGTTTAAAAGCAGTAACATGAGCATTAAATCAGAATTACAGCCAATTTGTTTATCATTATAGATACAGTGGGAGAGAATTAGAACCTCTATTGCATTAACTTTAGGCCCCTTTTACACTTAATCAGTTGCTCTCAATTATAACTGAAAGAAAACGGATTTTCGAAGTAATGTCCATGTTTTCCTATGGCACCTTTCACACTTAACGCGCGTTAACTGAAATCTTCTTCCCAATGCACTGCTATGGAAAAGCCACGTACCAACGCACACTAACGCGTACTAATGCACACTAAATGATTAAGTGTAAAAGGGGCCTTACTGTCCGTGTCCCCTCTATAAGTACTTCCTGTCCTGAGCTTAGGTACCGTATATTAATACAACTGGTACTGAAGTTCCAATGGATGCATCCATTTTATAATGTCTCCTTTACATTCAGCTATGTTTTATGGCATTCAGCAGGGCTGTGGAGTCGGAGTTGAGTTGGAGCAATTTTGGGTACCTGGAGTCGGTAGTTTCAATAAACTGAGGAGTCAAAGTCGGATTATTTTTGTACCAACTCCAGAGCCCTGGCATTCAGTAATAGTTTCTTTCAATGGCCCACATATTCTTTCCTTTTGTTTGCTCTTTTCCAATGACTCAACATTATCAAGACCAAAATTACAATAATAACGTTCGAAGTAATCCATTCTGCAAATCTTTGACATATACGATCTATAAATGTATTTTAAAAGGATACTGTAGGGGGTCGGGGGAAAATGAGCTGAACTTACCCGGGGCTTCTAATGGTCCCCCGCAGACATCCTGTGTTGGCGCAGCCACTCACCGATGCTCCGGCCCCGCCTCCAGTTCACTTCTGGAATTTCTGACTTTAACCTGCTGAGCGGTCTGGACGAGCTCAGCTCGTCCAACACCGCCAGAGGCTGCCGCTCAGGCCCTGCTGGGCCGATTTCCACCAAATAAAAAGCAGCACACGCAGCCGGCACTTTGCCAGCCGCGTGTGCTGCCTGATCGCCGCTGCAGCGCGGCGATCCGCCGCGTGCAGCGGCGAAAGAGGGTCCCCCCAGCCGCCCGAGCCCAGCGTAGCCGGAACAAACAGTTCCGGCCAGCGCTAAGGGCTGGATCGGAGGCGGCTGACGTCAGGACGTCGACTGA
Source organism: Hyperolius riggenbachi (assembly GCF_040937935.1). Lineage (NCBI taxonomy): Eukaryota > Metazoa > Chordata > Amphibia > Anura > Hyperoliidae > Hyperolius > Hyperolius riggenbachi. Next base: position 332,875,948 of record NC_090650.1, read on the forward strand.
CGTCCATGACGTCACTCCGCTCGTCGTCATGGCGACGAGGGAAGCGAAACACGGAGGGCCGCTCATTGCGGCCTTCCGTGTTATTCCTTGCCGCCGGAGGCGATTGGAAGATCGCCTCCGGAGCGCCCTCTAGTGGGCTTTCATGCAGCCAACTTTCAGTTGGCTGCATGAAATAGTTTTTTTTTAATTTAAAAAAAACCCTCCCGCAGCCACCCTGGCGATTTAATCAGAACGCCAGGGTGGTTAAAGTCAGAAAACCACTGCGCCTGCACGCCCGTGTCCTCGCTCCCGCTGATGTCACCAGGAGTGTACTGCGCAGACACAGACCATATTGGGCCTGCGCTGTGCGCTCTTGATGACATCAGCGGGATCGAGGACACGGCAACGCAGGCGCAGTGGTTTTCAGACTTTAAAGTCTGAAATTCCAGAAGTGAACCGGAGGCGGGGCCGGAGCATCGGTAAGTGGCTGCGCCAACACAGGATGTCTGCGGGGGACCGTTAGAAGCCCCGGGTAAGTTCAACTCATTTTCCCCTGACCCCCCTACAGTATCCCTTTAAATTGACGATGTGCAATCTTGCACTTCTTATTACTGGTACAACTGGACAAACCACACTGTACTTATCATGATCCTCTGCAGCTTTTAAACACCTGGCAGTCAGGCAGCTTAAAGAGAACCTGAACTGGAAATAAAAAGTCAAAATAACAATACATAGGTCATACTTACCTCCTGTGCGCCTCAATCTATTTCTCCTCTCCTGCGTCCCATTTGTCCACTGTGATCAATGGAATTCTCCGTCGTCCATTTTAAAAATGGCCATTACCCCATAACAGCTTCCTGGTCAGCACACTGTTAAACTGTAATATCACCCACTTGAGCCATAAGGAAACATGGACATTACCTTGCACATTCATTTGTAACTGACAGCTGCCGATATATAACTGACAGCAACTGGTATATTTTCAGTTCTGACAAAATATTGTCAGAACTGGAAAGGATCACTGTAAGAAGAAAATGGTGAGCTTCTGAGAGGCACTGATGGTGAGGTTAGTATGTAATATTTATTTGCAGGTACATCATGTGTTTATTTTAAATAATTTTACTTGCTTCAGTTAACCCTTTAAAACAAAAACACTGAAAAACACAGTAAAGCGCTGCATCGTGAAGTGCGTTAAAAATCTTCTCAAAGGTAACAACCCTTATCTCGCTCCCAGGCGAATCCTGTCCCCGTCAGTAGTGGTCAGTCCCAGTTGGAAAAGGGAATGCAGGTACACACCATGGAGTTGTGCTGCCAGTGACCTCACAACGCGTTTTGGCTTTCCAAGCCTTCCTCAGGTGAGTTTTAACTCTATGGGCTTGATTCACAAAGCGGTGCTAACCTACTTAGCACGTCTAAAGTCTTTAGACGTGCTAACCAGGGTGCTAAGTAGGTTAGCACCGGATTTCTCAATCAGATTGTGCGCTAACTTTGCGTGCGCAAAGTTTTACACGCGCAAAGTCTTATGCGCGCTAAGTCCCATAAGCTTTAATGGGCACTTCGCGCGGAGTGCCCTGCGCTCTGTGCAGTGCGCGCGTAAAGTTTTACGCACATAAAGTTTTGCGTGCGTAAAAGCGAAAACTCGTTTAGACGAGCTAAGGGGGTTTTCACAGGCGTGCTAACAGTCAGCACCGCTTTGTGAATCAAGCCCTATGTCTAGTAAGTGCAATTGTGGAATGCTTGTGAATTCAATGGATTTTTAACGTACTTCACGATCCAGCGCTTTATTGTGTTTTCCAGTGTATTTTAAATTGTACGCTTAATTTTGTGATAGTGGTGCTTCAATAGCAGTCAAGTTCTAATAAATTGGCAGGAAAGGGCTTTGCCTCTGACACAGGAGACCAGGGTTCAAATGTCACCTCTTCCTATTTAGTGAGCCAGCTCCTATTAAGTAAAGAGTCCTTGGGCTAGGCTCCCTAACACTGCTACTGCCTACTGAGCATGCCCTAGTGGCTGCAGCTCAAGCGCTTTGAATCCGTCAGGATGATAGCATGCTATAAATGTTATTTGTATTGTCTTGTCTAATTCAGTCCAAGCTTACCGGATCACTTATGATGTTCTCACTAAATGCTTTAACCAGCTGAGCGGTCTGGACGAGCTCAGCTCGTCCAACACCGCCAGCGGCTGCCGCTCAGGCCCTGCTGGGCCGATTTTAATGAAATAAAAAGCAGCACACGCAGCCGGCACTTTGCCAGCCGCGTGTGCTGCCTGATCGCCGCCGCTCTGCGGCGATTCGCCGCGAGCAGCGGCGAAAGAGGGTCCCCCCAGCCGCCTGAGCCCAGCGTAGCCGGAACAAAAAGTTCCGGCCAGCGCTAAGGGCTGGATCGGAGGCGGCTGACGTCAGGACGTCGGCTGACGTCGATGACGTCACTCCGCTCGTCGCTATGGCGACGATATAAGCAAAACAAGGAAGGCCGCTCATTGCGGCCTTCCTTGTTTATTCTGGGCGCCGGAGGCGATCGGAAGATCGCCTCCGGAGCGCCCTCTAGTGGGCTTTCATGCAGCCAACTTTCAGTTGGCTGCATGAAATAGTTTTTTTTTTATTTAAAAAAAACCCTCCCGCAGCCACCCTGGCGATTTAATCAGAACGCCAGGGTGGTTAATACATCAGGCCCCACACAACAGAAATAATGAGGTAATGAAGTTGTGAACTGCATGATCTCAGTGCAGGGCCTGGAGGACTCAACATCCTGGGACATAAATACCATCAGTTTCAGCAGTTAGGAAGGCCAAGGTAGGTAAAAGCAGGTGAGATGATTAGTGATAGATTTTGTGTGATTTGAATACCTGTATCACAAGGAAGATTCCATACTCATTGACTAGATTGCTGATCAGTTCCACCAAAAAGAGTCTATTTTGTGTGTCAAAGTGTTACAGCAAATGCACTCTCACCTTGTCGCCCTAGAGTCCCAGGTCTGAATGCCAGCCAGGACACTATCTGCTCTCCCTGTGTTCATGTGGGTTTCCTCCGGGCACTCTGCTTCCTTCCCACATCCCAAAAACATACAGATAAGACAAATGGCTCCGTAAAGGAATTGCCCTGAGACTATGGTAGGAACAGCAGACTAAAGGGGCCCACTAATGATACAATATCCATTGTATACTCTTGCCAAATCTATGTGATATGAGGGACTACCTGTCCTAGAGTATTCATTCAAAGTACATTTACTCAGTTTACCCTTCTACTTCACGAGATTTAGATTTTACAATCAAGACTGATTGTAGGCAATACATCAGAATCAGATTGTGAGATTGTTAGTGATATGACTATGTACTTTGGATAGTGCTGCGGAAGATGTCAGCATTATATAAATGCATAATAATAATGTTCTAGCAGCCTGCTCCTAGCAACAGAGAAAAAATATAGAGAAACCGAGAGCCCAATATAGTGTAGTATGTTAAAACATAAACGAAGCATCAACATGGGTTTACTAAAGACAGGTCCTGTTTGACTAACATGCTCAGCTTTTATGAGGTAGTGAATGCTAATATGGATTTTGGGAATGCTGTAGATGTGATATACTTGGACTTTGCAAAGGCCTTCGACACTGTTCCCCACAAAAGTCTGGTGCAAAAGTTGAGGATGCAAGGACTGGGGAAGAGTCTGTGTTCATGGATAGGGAACTGGCTAATGGACAGAAAACAAAGAGTTGTGGTCAATGGATCGTACTCAAAATGGGAGAATGTTAGCAGTGGGGTCCCACAGGGGTCTGTTCTGGGTCCAGTGCTCTTCAATTTATTTATTAATGACCTAGTAGATGCAGTAGTGAGCAATGTTGCTATTTTTGCAGATAATACAAAATTGTGCAGAATCATCAACTCTCAGGAAGATAGTGTCATATTGCAACAGGATCTGGATAGGATGGCTATATGGGCACATACATGGCAGATTAAATTCAATGTTGACAAATGTAAGGTCATGCATTTTGGACGTACTAATGGTCTAGCACCATACAAAATAAATGGGATACAGTTGGGGACATCAAACTTGGAGAAGGACTTAGGAGTGTACTCATTGACAACAAGTTAAATAATCGTACTCAATGCCAAGCAGCTGCAGCTAAAGCTAACAAAATTTTGGGATGCATTAAAAGGGAAATAAAAACTCGAGATGCTAGCATAATATTGCCCCTGTTTAACTCTCTAGTAAGGCCACATCTGGAATATGGAATTCAGTTCTGGGCACCACATTACAAAAAAGATATTGCAGTTTTAGAGCAGGTGCAGAGACGAGCAACAAAATTGATGCGTGGGATGGAAGGTCTCACTTATCGAGAAAGGTTAGATAAACTTGGTTTATTTAGTCTAGAGAAAAGACGCCTTAGAGGGGATCTAATTAACATGTATAAATACATCAGAGGGCAATATAATACCTTGGCGGATGAGCTTTTTGTCCCTAGGCCTTCTCAAAGGACTAGAGGACATGATCTGCGCATGGAGGAAAAACGTTTTAGCCATTTATTTAGGAAAGGGTTCTTTACAGTTAGAGTGATTAAGATGTGGAATGCATTGCCACAGGAAGTCGTTATGGCAAACTCTATACCTGCATTTAAAGGGGGCTTAGATGCTTTCCTTGCGTTGAAAGACATCCATGGCTACAATTGCTAGGTAATGCCTAATGATGTTGATCCAGGGATTTTATCTGATTGCCATCTGGAGTCGGGAAGGAATTTTTCCCTTTAGGGGCTAATTGGACCATACCTTGTAAGGGTTTTTTCGCCTTCCTCTGGATCAACAGGGATATGTGAGGGAGCAGGCTGGTGTTGTACTTTATACTGGTTGAACTCGATGGACGTATGTCTTTTTTCAACCAAAATAACTATGTAACTATGTAAGGCAAATCAGTGAGAAGAATATACTCACAAACGTGGGTTACCACACAGGCAACCACTGTATAAGCAGGTGAAGCTACTTTTCAGACAGTCTTTCGTGTCTGCTTTATGGAGGTAAGTCCACCACTTCCTCCAAGCAAATTTTAAAGCTTTTATCCACTTCTGGATTCTGCTGGCGCCTCTGTTCTCCTACTGCAAAATCGTAGCAACAGAGGCACACATTGCTCCAGCACTAGCAGCTGAATGTTGGCAGCTCCAGGCTACAGACAGAGCAGCTTCCAGCTTCCCTGCTGCCAATCCTGATGCCGATCAGGGAACTAGGCTTGATCCTTGGTCCTAGGCCTCAGGGTTAGATTAGGGGTAGTGTAGGGTTTTCGGGAAAGGATTAGGAAGGAGTAAATAAATGTGATTTGGCGTGTTTTCACCTAAGCTACCAGAATCAGCCTGCAGCATCATTTATTTTAAGAAAACTATAGGACACTGTACATAATGACACTAGTGCAAACAGACTCATAAACAACGCTATGAAACATATTACTCCTTTAAAACTCCTATTTAATTTTATGGCTATCTGCCAATTTTTGTGTGTTCTATAAGTCATACAGGAGGGAGGTACCTTCTAAAATACAGTTTGTGTAATATTAAGTGCTCAGTTTGGACTCACATGTAAAAGATGCCTAAAACCCTTATACAGTATAATCCCGCTATAGTAAACTCTGATATAGTAAACTTTTGGGTATAGTAAATGAATTGTCCAGGCCCCAGCCAAGCACCATTATAAGTATACTAGTAGACCCAAGCCTGTTTAAAAATGGGCTCTACGTCTTTTTGCCGCCGCCGCCGCCAGTGCACAGGCGCGTGTCCGCCGCGCGCCCGCCTCGCTTGCAAACCGCCGTGCGCGCACACGCTCACTTCGCTCGCCCACCGGCCTCCACCTGCCCACCTCGCTCGCCTTGCTCCCTGGTCCCGTCCAGCTGTCCGTTACTGCGCACATGCGCAGTAACAACAAATCTGGGACACAGTGACAGCTGCTGGACGCAGCGACAGTTAGGGTTTTATTATAGAGGATGGGAATATCACCTGGTATAGTAAACTCTGATATAACAGAACACGTTATAGTAAACCTGTTTTTTGGCCCATGATATTCTTTATCCAGCTGTAGTGGAAAGTGGGCATGCACATGCGTTATACATCAGTCAGGGACCTATGAACCATTAACGGTGGGCAGGCTGGCAGCAACTTGTAGCCTGGTTGCTATCTGCACACACTACTCTGGGCCTGCATGGATTCCCTCAAAAGCACAATCCGGTAAGACCTAAGCTTCCTGTGTAAGCTGCTGCCTGATTACTGAGGAATTGCCTATCATCTGTGACTTGCTTGTGCATGGCTGCAATGTTACATCATCATCCAGGCTGCACAGAAATGTGGATAGAGGAGCACACTATAAGCACTGTACCTGCATTAACTGGTGAGATCTATGCTTCCTGTGCAAGCTGTTGCATTATAGCCTGCAAATACCTGTATATTGTGCACTATTCATTTTGATTTAGCTTAGACACTGTGCCGGCTTCCTGAAGCATTGAACTGAAAAATCGACTCCTAATTATTTACTGAATTGATTAAGATGCAGTACCATAGTATATTTTTTTCCCCTTTGGGTGCCTTGTAAGGGTTTTTCGCCTTACAAGGCATGGTGAAATACATCTCCAGGTCCCGGCCAATCTCCATTATACAATAAGTCTATGGGAGCAACGCCTGTATCGTAAACCCGAATATAATTAAACTTCTGTTACAGTAGACATGTTTTTTGGCCGCTACGTGATGCAAACTCTGGATATGGTAAACAGTGGGCAGTGCATGCATCTTATGTCAGTGTGAAACCCATAGTCGGGTGTTCTCTTCAGGCTGGTGCTGCAAGTGCCACCCACAGAGGTATCAGAGCCACTCACAACAAGCGAGTGGCTGCTTCTATTCAGTGACGGCTGCAATTTTTAAGGAGTAATATGTCCAGCCTGGCTATGCAGCCCTAAGGTATACTTAACCTTGCAGTCCACCAAATGTGCAAGTGCTTGTACTGTACCTCCAATGGGAGGACAGGGTTGGTACTTTGCAGGAGAGAATGTACCAGGGCATGCTGGACCATTTCTTGGACAATTTCTGATGTAGTAAACTTCTGATATAGTAAACCATTTTTCCTAGTCACTTGGAGTCCAATATAAATGGATTCTATTGTATTTTGATTTCCAGTGAGAAGATGGTTGATCTACATGAAGACATAAGTGCAGATACCAGGTCCATATACAATCAACTTTTTCTCCCAGGAGATAATTTGTCATCTTCTTTTTAAAATAACTTTTCAGCACATATCGATGGAAAAGGTAACACAAAGTAGGTGAAAAAGTACTATCACATATATTTTGAGTATTTTCTTGCTCGCTGGTGGTGTAAAAGCCATTTTATTGACAATTTGTGAAATATCACCAAGGAGAAAACTCAGAAGAAAAACTTAATTGCATATGGGCCCCTGACTCATAGATCATGAAGTGATTCATCAGTTTCTAAAGATCATCTATAAGAAAGGTCATCTGAGAGCATACAGACATTCAGGGCTTGTTTCCACTGTTGCGACGCGATTTCGGCCGCATTCCGACGCTTGTAAAAACGCATGCGGATGCGTTTCCACATGCGTTTTTACCCGCGATTTCGCCTGCGATTTCGCATGGCAGGGTGCCATGCGAAATTAACCATGACACTGCCAGGGCTAAATAAAATTGAAAAAGGTGCGAAATCGCACGCGAAATCGCGGGTAAAAACGCATGTAACAAACGCATGCGTTTTTACTATTAAATACATTAGCGGCGATTCGCACGGATTCCCGACGCAGGCGAAATCGTTGGCTCTTTTGTGCGTTTTTTTCACGCTGAAAAAAACGCACCTCAACAACGCTACAGTGGAAACAGGCCCATCCACTTGTATTACATGTGCGGATCTGCATGCGTTGGACGCATGCAGATTCGCGATAGTGGAAACGAGCCCTCAAGCAGGCTTGCTACTGCAGCCATACTATACATTAATCAGTATGCTGCAATCAGCACTGGGACAATCACATGTTTCTGATTGCTGAGAATCTGCATCATAGTTTTACTTTAGCCCTTAAAGGACTGCTGACCTGAGAGGGATATAAAGAGGCTGCCATATTTATTTCCTTTTAAATATTGAAAATTGCCTGGCTGTCCTGCTGATCCTCTGCCTCCAATACTCTTAGCCATAGACCTTGAAAAAGCACACAGATCATATTTTTGACATGCTTGTTTCAGGTGTGTGATGCAGACACTACTAATGCACCTGATCAGCAGGATGTCAGGCAACTGTTATTGTTTAAAGGAAATAACAATGGCAGCCTCCATATCCCTCTCAGGTCAGTTGTCCTTTAATGTATCCTATATAATAATTTCTTGTCCATGCGTTCTTGTGTCCATTGTGCTTGGTGCGCATGCATGATATGTGGGTGTGGCTGTGCATGCGCATGTGGGATGCACGCATGGGTCACGGTAGTATGCGCACTGGGTGGGGGGGGGTACCCTTTGGCCTAACGCTGTTTTTTTTAACAGGCATGCTTTTTAAAAAAAAATTTAACCACTTAAGGACCAGGCTGTTTTTTGCTGATCTGTGCTGCGTGGGCTCTCCAGCCCACAGCACAGATCAGCAGTGAGGCAGGGCAACCAGACTTCCCCCCTTTTTTCCCCACAAGGGGATGACCTGCTGGGGGGTCTGATCGCCGCCGCTCCGTGTGGCTGAGCGGGGGCTCCTCCAAGCCCCCCTCCACAGCGATATTCCGCCTCGCTCCCTTTCCCTCCCTCCCCTCCTTGCTGTGGGCGGCACAGGACGGCGATCCATTTACAATTAGCCTGCGAGCCGCGATCGGAGGCTCGCAGGCTGTTCACGGAGACACCCTCCGTGAACTGACATGGAAAGGCCGCTCGTACGAGCGGCCGTTTCCATGTAATTCCACTTACGACCTGCCGCCTCCTATCGGCGTTAGGCGGTCGTTAAGTGGTTAATAATCCCTTTTGTCTCACTCAAGCTGAATTTAGCTAATTTAAAACTGCATCTTATAATGTCAAGCAAATGCAGTTCTTTCACTTGCCATTGTCACAAAAGAATAAATACTACAATGTCTATTCACTGTAATGAAAAAGGGCCATTTTTACTACTACTACTACTAATAATGATGTAATTTGGTAACACTGATCATAAGCCTGTCTGATTGACATAGAATGGAATATTCAGTGACATGTCCACTTTAGCGGTTCCTTCTTCCATAACCGCTGATTATGCCCATTGCAGTTTACTGATACTGCAGGACTTTAGCACTGACCTATTGTTGCTGATTCGTCTGAATACTACTGACACAAGGCACGCCGGGGAAAACCTAGGCAACTAATCCAAATCAGCAGGCAGAATCTAGGTCAAAGTACTAGCAGGAGGTGAGGGCAGGAGGGAAGAATCATGGTCTGAAGCTCAGGCAGCAATCGGCAACAACGAGAAAAAGTAGTCAGGAGTAAAAATTCCCACTAAACTAACCTGCCAGCAGGCTGAGTGCAGGTGACCATTCTGCTGTGATAAAGAGCTCCAGGACACTGAAAGTTACAGACCTCTGCACAACAGCTAGATCATAACACACACACACTTCTAAAATGTCTTTGATGGCAAGGCATTGTGTGCAAGGACTACTCTGTTGTCTAAAACAACAATCTCCTTTTTCCAGCTACAGACGCCCAAACTTTCTGCATGATTATTTTCACCCAAAAGTTGTATCCAAAATCAAAGTTAAGCAACTTATGCATAGTATATATTGCTGAATGCAATTTACCGACAAATCCCCTTTAATATACATGATGCAACTTGGAATGGTTAAAAGTTCTGTTTGCAAGGGCATGCACACTAACATACAACCCTAGCAACCATCGTCTGCTATGTTCCAGGCCAGCTATGTAATCACTTACCACCTAGAACAAGAAAACTTTTCTTTATGCCTAGGCCAGATTTGCAATTTTAGTGCATTTTTACATTAATTTCATTTAAGAAAGCAAAATAAATAGGGACATCATGCACAGCACCATGTTTTGCATGCAATTATTTTGAGCTGTCTGCAGTCAGCAGAAAAGGTCCCTAACTGCATCTTGTTACTGGGCAAAAAGTCATATGTGAGTATGACATGACATGCAATACCATTCTATAGAATTTTCCATACTGGTTATTTCAAACAATCTCCTCCAGGCTGAGAGATATCAGTTTGGATATCAAACAGCCCAGCCACTTCCGGGCCCTTGGCGTAGGGGACGGTAAAATTGCTGTGCACTGTCTGCATACAAGAAATTACCGACCTTTTGTGCACCAAGCCCTCAGTCTGTAATCAATCCGTTTCCATCAATCCGTTTCCTGTAATGGACCACGACGGACCAATGGACATGTCGACAAATCCTATACATAAGGTGTGTTCTGACCATTGTGTCTATTGTCCATTGTGTTCCTTACAATCAGAGAATGCAAACTCCCATCCTGTACAACCTTTCTGGACAATCACTTCCAATACTCAGTACCCAATAGCTGCGCTTAACTATCTCTTTCAATCAGAAAAAGACCACCTGTATCCTTAGGTCCAGCAACTCGTGGAGCACACTGTTCTTAGACAACCCACGTCCATCCAAAATCCTCCACCATATACAGCTGCGCTCAGTCCCCAGACTCTTTAAAGAAAAATCCGTACACCATCTATAGAAATACCTTTAAGTGGACATAAATAGAGAGGACATAAATAAGTGGACCCCGCGTAGCTGGGGTCACACACTCTGAGCCAGCACAAGGAAAGGTGATGTGGGACGCTGCAATCCACCCGACCCAGAGATGAGGATATTCAATGCTGTCATTTATGCTTTTTTTATGTATGGGCATTACTGATTTCAATATTTTTATTAAGTCTGCCATTTTACACATGTTGGTCCTTGTTTGAGTTTTCCGTAGAACGTTCTTAAAGTGAAGTTAGGGTGGTGGTACAGAGTGATGAGTATGGTAGTGAAGCCTGAGTGGCGACTAAGAAGCTGCAACATTTTTGTTGCTGGTGAGCAGGTACAATGGAGAGGGAGTGCCTGAGATAGGAGCTAGGAACCAATTCTGATGGATGGGTTCCCCTGTCCTTCTATTAAAGCAGACCTAAACTCTTGCACAGCAGACAAGAAAAACACATATAGTTACTGAGAAATTCACCCTGTGTGTGTTTACAGAGAACAGCATGTCTAATGACCCCTTATCAGCAATTAATCAGCAAGTGTAAATCAGAGCTGTCAGCTGTGCCATCATGTGCCTTTGCGTCTGTGCTAATATGTAAACCCTGGAGGTTAACCTTTTCTGTGCTCCCAGGATTTCAGGGAAGTAAACACTGCAGATTTATTGTAGGAGTTTATATAATGCTTGGTACACACGATGCAATTTTCATACAGATTTACTGTCAGATCGATTATTTCCAACATGTCTGATCTGATTTCCGATCAATTTCCGTTCAATTTTATTTATTTAATTATTGTATTTATAAAGCGACAACATATTACGCAGCGCTGGACATTAGTTTAGGTTACAGACAATATTTAGGGGTGACATACAGCAATATGACAATACAGGAATACAAGAAAAACCAGATCACGCAGCACAGTATGAGTACAAGGTAATGCTTAGTCAATCACTGGATGGAGCATGGAGATTAGACAAGTTAGGTTCACCCAAATGCATAGCATGGGTTCAAAGTAATGGAGGTGCATGATCAGGTAGGACACAAAAAGAGGAGGACTCTGCCCAATGGCTTACAATCTAGAGGGAGAGGTAGGGACACAAAAGGTAGGGGACCAGAGTTCAGTTGTGGGTTTAGAGCACTTGTGAGAGGTAGTATGCCAGAGTGAAAAGGTGAGTTTTGAGGGCCTTATTGAAGATGTTGAAGGAGGGGGCTGCCCTAATGGGTCGAGGTAGGGCGTTCCATAGTGTTGGAGCAGCTCTTGAGAAGTCTAGGAGGCGTGCATGGGTCTGGGTGATGCGGGGGGCGGTCAGGCGAGTTCATTGGAAGAGCGGAGTGAGCGGCTAGGTGTGTACCTCTAAGTAAGATCAGAAAAGTAAGTGAGGCCTTCTGCTGCTAATGTTACCCTATGTGTTTGTGCACACTGGAGCAATGAGGTTTTGTAAAAAAAAACATAGCATTACATTGGGAAGAGTTTTAGAGGTTTTAAAAGCTCTTCCCAATGTAATGCTATGGGGTTTTTACAAAACCTCATTGCTCCAGTGTGCACAGACACATAGGGTAACATTAGCAGCAGATTTAAAAACTCAAAACGCTCAGAAAAACTCCTCTGGTGTGCACCAGGCCCTAGACAGGTTTTGTGGACAGATTTGTAGGTCAGATACAGTATCTTAAATCTGATTCTGGACTGGATAGGAAGCCAGTGGAGGGATTCACGGAGGGGAGCCGCCGTGGTGGAGCGATGGGAGGAGTGGATAATTTTGGCTGCCGCATTCATGATTTTCCATAGGAGTGAATGGAAAATCAATTGGGAAAACCATCGGAAATCATATCGGAAATGTTGGTCTGACAGTAAATCTATCAGGAAATTGCATCATGTGTACCTAGCACAAATTGTAACGAAGATTTTTTTTCTTCAAATATTGTTATGCTGTTGCTTATTTTTTTTTAGAACAGAGAGGAAGTTCTGGGTGTAGATCAACTTTAATTCAGAAGAGAATCTACAGTAAGCAAGTATCAGTTTAACAAAGCATGTAAAACAGTAAACTGGAGTCAAAAACAGCAAACGTACTAATCTGCATAGTAATACATTACCCAATGTCTTTGTTACATGTTTTCTAAATGCACCTACAGATCAATTATCAATGTCACATAAATATCTCTTTATCTGACATTCCCCAAAACAAAGGGTAAGTAGTTATCTGAAAAAGTGTTTTTTTTTTTTGGCAGCAGTGCAGCTGATCTCTTATTCCAAGGGAAATTAAAGAAGAAAACATTATTTTTTTCTCAAGTCAGGTCTCTGCTTGCCAGTATACAGCAATATCATTGTCATACTGAAATACTGCAACCCCGCAGCCACGACTGTAATAATGTTTGTATTGTTCTTTTGTATATTTATGCTCCACATAAGTGATGTTAATTGCAATTATGTGAATACTATTAGTGTGTAGGTTTTGTCATCGGTAAACTAGGACTGGGGAGTAACAACGAAAGCAAACACTGGGTGTTTTTGCTTAGAGCAAACAATCAGGCACCCGAAGATTTGTTTAAAAGTGACGTTTTTATTTTCTTTCCAAAATCTTTGAGGATTCTTGGTAGCCCTGCCTGACAGAAGCAGCAGCACAGCACAGTGTGTACGGCTGCTCAGCCTCCAGTCTTACAGGCAGTTTCATCTTTGTATAGTGACTACAGAGTGAGCACAGCAAGGTTTGCCTTTAAGCGCTGCATCACTTTAAAAAGTTGTAAATCTGGTTTTCCTTATAGTAATCCTAAATTTGAGACATATTTTCCTGACAAATAAGGTAGTATTTTTTTTACCAATAGTAAAATATTTAAAGCAAACCTGGAGTAAAAAAAACCCCAAACTTATGATATAATAAGTTGTATATGTAGTATAGATAAGGAATAGGACATTAGTAACAAAGTAAAGAGACTTATATTTTTATTTTCAGTTATATAGCTTTTATTTTACAACATTGCATCATACTGTCACAGTTGCCATTTTAAAACCACACTCTTTCTTTTAAGCTTTAAAAACAGAGTAGAAATAATGACCCTTTAAACTCTTCTGCAGTAAAATCTTATCTCTAACTGCCTCTCGCTGTTTCTTGGCTAATAAAGCGCTTCAGAAAAAAGGGCTTTTTTCGACCCACTGGGTCGGATAGCTCAGAGAAGCCCCTTTGCTAAGATAACTACTGAAGTTTTTTTTAACTCTTTTTGTGCTGGAAAACAATATGAGATTATTTTCTTTGCTACTACTGTTCTATCTCATAGCTGTACTACACACACAATTCATTATCTCATATGTTTATTTTCGATTCTGGTTTGCTTTTAGTTTGTATTTGCTTTAATAGATGTAGTTCAAGAAAAGCACGCAAGAAAAACCAAAGAACACGAAAATTATTCCTCAAACATGTTAAAAAAAACCCCAAAACCTAGCAAACATAAATCAAAATAACTTAATATATCCACTCAGCTCCATGCTCTTTTTTTAAATTATAAGATGTATGTAGGACATTTGAATTTAAATTCTTCAAAATGTAATTGAAACCAATCTGTACTTGTTCTATAAGAATTCTAGTGCTGCACAGTGAGAGTGATGGGGTGTATGCACTGAGATCGTACTTGAGGAGAATTTTCATTGGTTTAACCTTAAGACCAATAGGGAGCGACTGTGGGAGGCTCAAAGTGCTTTGATTGGGCTCTGTGACAATTATATACAGAGAGCCGCCAGAAGATGGAGCAGAGGATCAGCGTGGGATGTGCGGCGAGACGGGACCGATGTAGGTACGTTTTTTTATTTTTTTTCTTGTTAATAGTTAAGGAGTCAGAACTCCCTTTACCTATTTAAATCTTTGGCATCTGGGGTCTCTTTAGTAAAAGAGGTTCCAAAATGCCAAAAGCAGCCCGCGGGACATAGGCAATGGGACTTTTCACCTACTCAGAGCACTTTAGGGCTGCTACAGATGTGTGTATGGCTAGGTTCACACTTAGGACCCTTTTCCAATAGACAGCTGAATCGCGAAATCGCAAATCGCTAGTGATTTTTAAATCGCTAGGGTTGTTACTATCATAGAAATCATGAGAAGTGTTTTCCACTATAGTGATTCGATTTGGAAATCGCAAATTGCATTCGTTTTCTGTAGCGATTTTTAGAGTGATAATGCAATGCAAATGAAAAATTGCAAACGCAGTCGCATAACAGAATTAATGAGAAATTGCAATCACTGGCATCTGTGATTGCGATTGCTAGTGGAAAAGGGCCCTTAGGGTGTGATGCACAAAAGACCAGTCATTTTTCTGTGTGCTGGTAGTGCATGCAATTTTACCTGTCCGAACGCACGTGTATTCCCTGGTAACGCGTGTGGCGCTAATAGAGTAAAAGGAGGTGCTCCCCTTGCGCCACAACTGAAAAAAGCTGCGCAGAAAAATTACTGGCCTTTTGCGCATCATGCCCTTATTTTCTGTTTCCTGGAATGGACCATAATGAACCAATGGACATGTAGACAGATCCTGTGTTTAACAGAGGATGTGTCTAGACACGTGACGATTGTGTCTGTTTCTGTGACAGAATGCAAAGTTCCGTCGTGCATGTTCTCTATGACATGACTGACACAGCTGAAATAGTGAAAACTACAGGGCCATGCTGCAGATGGTGACTTCAGATCTGCTGTGAATCCTCCACAGCAGGACCCTGTTGTATTGTGAACCTAGACTTAGTTCAAACTAGTCTACAGTGTGAAAAGTATATAAATTTGTATAAATGTCTTTGTTAGCCTGGTCTGGAAGTATGTGGGAAGCCTAGCTAGGAACTAATTCTAACTGAAGGTTCCCCCTTTACCTTATATTAATTAATTAGTGGAATAAACCATGCCAACTTCACCCATTCTTACTGCTGAGCAGATAGAAGGCAGGGCTTTAAGTACAATTCCAGAATTTAAATTTTTTTTAGGTACCTTTCTTTCCATTATGATCTACAATGTACCCTACCGCCTCCCCCCCCCCCCCCCCCCCACACACACACTGTCTTCATACTCTTCTCAACTTTAGGGGTCATGTAACCAGCCATGACCTTGGCGACAGGTCTCTTCTTTCTGTGCTGTTTTAACTTTGCCACCCAATATATGCCCCAAATCTGTATCCCTGAGACCCATCTAATATTGCTATAACCCCATGTCAAATGATATGCCTCCCAACAATTCCTATATCGGTATCATGGGGGGCAATGCCAATGGCTGTAACGGTTGACTCCCCTCCAATGGTGACAGAAGAATGTGACCGGCATGAGTACCATGCTCCTTCTCAGAAGTGACCGCAGAGGACTGGGCCACTATGATGACATGGCAGTTTGCCTCCAGAAGCTGCTAAAGAACTATATTAAAGTTACAGAATGATGTCTTTACTGGAATCATATGGGACCTGGTGAGTATAACAGGAGAGAGCACACTCCAGATTGTTATGGGGCAGGAAGAACAGGGTTAAGAACCTAAAAGTGTTGATAGGTTTTTATAATTAGAAGAATGACATTAATGTTTTTCATTCTGCTTCTATAAGATACTGTAATTAGCATTAGTATAGGAGCTTGCAGTGCTTACAGTAATATGCTGGGTATCAAAACACTTGTCAGTACTATGGCTGCAAAACCAGATTGAAACTGACACAACAGATCCTTGTTTGTTTTCTCAAAACTGCCAAATACAACCACATTCCTCTAAAAAGTTGTGTTGTGTAAAATGCTGATATAAACAGAATGAGATAATTTGCAAGTTATTTGTAACTGAAAAAAGTGAAGACTGTGAAGATTGTATTTTGAAAACATATATGTTCATTGATCAGTGATCACTTTATGCCAGCAATATGTTTCAAAAGTTGGGACTTGGGCATGATAACCTGTGTGTTGCATCCTCCATTCCTTTAACAACACTCTGTAGTCATTTGGGTAATGAGGAGATCAACCGCTACAGTTTTGTCATTGAAAAGTCCCATTCTTGACTGAGATAGGATTTCAGCCATTCAAGAAGTTTGAGGGTCTTCTCTGTCCTATTTTTGTGTCATTATGTGCCAAATATTTTTAATGATTGTCAGGTCTGCATGAAAGGCCAGTTTAACGCGCACATTTAATAAAGACGCCCATTGAAAAGGGCACAGGAAAAAGGCAATAGTAGAACATTGGTAAAAATTACAAATATTCTAGTTCTTAACTGCAATAGTTAGTAAAATATTGGTAATATTTAACAATATTTTACTCTAACCTAACCTTACTCTCACACAGAGTCCTCACTTTAGTACTGCCTTACACTAAGACACCCTGGCATTGCTTAACCCTAAGACCCCTCTGGTGGTGCCTAACCCTAAGACCCTCCCTGGTGGAGCCTAACTTTAAACCCCACAAATGCCTAACACTAAGGACCCCCCACCCAACACTAACACCCCCCCCCCCTCCAATTACGCCTAACCCTATCCACTAGTGTGCTGGTGCAGAGGGCGCCCAATAAAATAGCGGTCACCAGGACTGCCTGCTTTGCAAACTGCAGTTAAAGATCAGGGTATTTTATTTGGCACCCTTTTTCCCATGACATGGCTCGTGCCCTTTTCAACTGTTTCCAATTTAGTACCTGGACTCTTTTACTGTAGCTTTACAGCCCTGCAGATGTACTACATTCAGAACATGATTTAGCACTGCTCTGTTGAAATACACAAAGCTTTTCCTGAAAAAGATATTGTCTGAATAGCACCATATTCTGCTCCGAAACCTGTATGCATCATTCAGTATTAACATTTCTTCCCAGATTGGTTTGGATACACCTGAATAGCAGCGAGTACATTGGCACTTGCAAATTGCTACTTTATTTTACATAAAGTAGGTTTATTTCATTATTTTCATGCATTATTTTTAAATACAGTAGTTTAAAATCAAATGCCTTTATCAAACTCTACTAAATTAGAGTCTTTATACCAAAATCTTTTAAAAGGAAGCAAGGGGAGAGTTGACTTTCCCTTAATTCTTTGTGTTTTCATTATAGTTGGGCCTGGCCCCTGGAGTGGCACAGGGTCGGTGTCCTGAGCTACTATATGTTGTTGTATTGTATTAATATTGTTATTTACACCACTGAGAGTCTTGATAATTCCCGGCATATGAGGCTAAAATGCTGCCGGTAATTTAGGTACAAAATCGCACTCTGTCGTGATACATTTGATATGTCAATTTTCATAATACGTTATGTCACTTTTGAAAATGTTATATAAAAACATTGGAACAACAAAAAGGAAGAGCAATGTGTAGAGTTAAAAGAAATATAGCTATCAATGCTAGGGCAGGGTTTACACTTACCAAAGCGAAAAACTGATCTTTTTTCGCTTGTGGTTTTCCACGTACATTTTTTTGTTCACATGTGGATTTTCACACACAATTTTTTCCGCAGCTAATGAGTCAATGGGGATTTACATGCAATGCAAATTTATGCAGCAAGATTCTTTTTAACGCATGCAAAATCATGAACGTTGTTCCCAAAATTTTAACAAAATTTCAATTTACTTTTATTAGATGTGAGACAAACGTGTTTCCATACCTCTGCAATTCGCAGCCGAATTTTAACGAGTAGGAACCCCGTTTAACCACTTGAGGACCCACCCTTTACCCCCCCTTAAGGACCAGCGTTATTTTTTGTGATCTGTGCTGGGTGGGCTCTGCAGCCCCCAGCACAGATCATGTTTCATGCAGAGCGATCAGATCGCCCCCCTTTTTTCCCCCCTATGGGGATGATGTGCAGGGGGGGTCTGATCGCTCCGGTGGGCAGGCATGTTGCGGGGGGGGGGGGGCACCTCAAAGCCCCCCTCCGCAGCGAAATTCCCCCCTCCCTCTCCTACCTGCTCATCCCCGGTGATCGGGGCTGCACAGGACGCTATCCGTCCTGTGCAGCCTGTGACAGGCTGTCCCCTGTCACATGGCGGCGATCCCCAGCCACTGATTGGCAGGGGATCGCCGATCTGCCTTACGGCGCTGCTGCACAGCAGCGCCGTACAATGTAAACAAAGGAGACAAATGTCTCCTACGTTTACATTTAGTCTGCAAGCCGCAATCAGCGGCTCGCAGGCTATTCACGGAGACCCGCTCCGTGATCTAACAGGAAACGGCTGCTCGCGCGAGCGGCCTTTCCTGATTAATTAGGGAGGCACCTGGCGACGCACAGTTGCATTGCTGGTCCTCCAGCTCCCACTTTGCCGCCGCACGGTATAAGTGTGCGGTCGGCAAGTGGTTAGAGAGAATCTGTACTCTAAAATTCTTACAATAAAAAAACATACCATTCTATTCATTATGTTCTCCTGGGCCCTTCTTTGCTGTTTCTGCCACTCCCTGCTGCAATCCTGGCTTGTAATTGCCAGTTTTAGGCAGTGTTTACAAACAAAAAACATGGCTGCTAACCAGCATGTGATAGGCTGAGAGAAGCTCAGTCTGTGACTCATACAGAGCCTGGAGGGGGCATGGAGAGGGTGTGTATAGCTTTCCCCTATCACAGTAGAGCAGCACATTCCTGCCTCAGCCAACAAAGGAAAGAAGATTTGATTATATACAGCCAATGTGCAACTATGAAAGGCTGCAGTAAGACAGACCACATTAGAACAGGTATAGGAACTTATAGGATAGAAGAAATAAGGCTGAACATTTTTGTTACAGAGTCTCTTTAAGTCTCTCTCTCCTTTTCTGACCTGCAACCCCTAGTGGTATCTGCATTTCACCCCCATGGTACGGTACAGTTGCTGGCACCACAAGTTTGGCACCTCATTACTGTAATGAAACTATCTGGAATCTGTGCACCAAAAACTACTGCTTCACAGACAGCCTGAAATCTAGATTTACTATCCTAGTAATGTAAACTGACACATAATTGTTTTCCTCCCTTAACATATTAGTCCAGGACGTAGAATTTCCTTTTCAATTAAGCCTGTTGATTTAATTTTTTTTTACAACAATATAGAATGTAGACCAGCCACAGAAAACTTGCAGGGTTTTATACAGTATTGTCTTTATATTGGGTGAGCCATGGGCTTATTGCAAATGACTCTGTTCCTTTAGCGATACCAGCTAGTCTTTTGCTGGTGAAATGAGTATATTGCAGCACTAACTCTCTCCAATGCAACTCTTGTCTTCAGTTTGCACTGCTGACATGGGACAGCCTCCGCCAGGTCTTTTATCACAGTTATTGAATAATCCGCTTCTGCCTGTAGCTGACACCTAGGAGGAATTCTGCTCCTCAGCCTCAATAACATCTTCTCTGGCTGACCAGTTCCATCAATGCAGATGTGGCATCCCCCGGGCATGATCCAACCTTTCTCTCCCTCTCTGAGCACCCGGGGATTAGCCTGACTTCCCGAATTTCTCTGCTCTGCACACTGAGAGCTAATCTTTCGTGTATGAAGCAGGGGAGGGTGTTGCCATGACAACAAGCACATTCTATCACTGGGGCTGATCCTGCTGCGCCCAGCCGAAAAAAAGAGAGGGATGTCTGAGAAACGCATACCCTTCTCTCCTCTTCTGAATGTTTCTTTCAGGATTTCTACCGTCAGTTTAACTCAGTGCTGCCCATGGACCTCTAAAGCATGACTATGTATAGGCTAAAACTATGGCGTAGCAAACACTGCAGCCACTAAGGTTATCAAAGACAGTGGGGACCACAAAACATTTCAAGAGTGGCAATGATTGGCCAGCTGCTCGTCTCTGATTTATGTGGCTTTATTAACACAGTGCAAACAGCAAGGACAAGCAGCAACCAATCATCTTCTCTCGGGAGTCTGTTGCTCACAGGATATCAAAAGCTGACTTAATTGGTTACTGTGGGTTAACATGCAGCACTGCTGTTTGTGCTGAGGTATTTAATAGGATCTCAGGACTCCAAGGCTTTGTGAATTCAAAAGCAAACTCATGCTAAATGCTATTTTTTCCTGTGATGTTGTACACGCTCTTCTTTGGCCTTTGCACAGTAAAGGCTGCCTCAGCTTGCAGGGTTAATGTAACCCTATTAGTGTTGGAGCAGCACATGTACAGATGGAGTGGATGCGGTCTCAGTAGGAACACAGAGCTCTTGGCCTGGCGGAGGGGGTGAGGAGCACTGACAAGAGTGAATCTCTGCAGGCACAGTCTTTCTTGCTTACCGAAAGCAAGGAATTTCCATGAGGAGATTGTGGAAATACTACTCACGTCACAAGCAAGACTACAGAGACCGCACACACCATATGCATCTCTGTATTTCTGCAAACTATTTATAAAACATCATAAACACCATGTTGTGTACGTAAGTACTTGAAGGGAGAGCTGTTGTGAACCTCCCCAGCAGCGATGGAATCTGAATAACTGTAGCTGAGGGAATTAATGCAACATACTTTATCTATGTATATCTACAATGCCAGTGAAAGAGTTTCCTTTTGTGTGGTGGGATAGAAGATTCTGGCACCTACTCAGGGCTGTGGTACTGGTTTAATATGGGGAACTGTTACAGCCCCATATAAAGGCAGTCATTTAAGCGAATGGAAAGCTGGGGACAAATATGAGCCAATAGTGTTGATCCTAGTTACATGATAACTAATTCATTACAATGATCATCTTGGAATGTTTCCAAAAAATACTCGCATGCAGGTTTTGTGTGAGGAGAGAAAAGATATAAAATAATGTTACAACCACAGAGCATCTCATAGACATGTTTTCTCTTTATAACCCTCATTTCCAAATAGTTTTTTTCCTTAGCTTTAGTTTTACACATACACACTTTATATCAGTGTAGACAGTGTTCATGAGAAAGCCTAAACAGTATTTCCAAAAACAGGTCAAATACAAAACCAAGGTACAATTATGAAATAATACCACACAACTCCAAAGCCTGGAAAATGACCTGGTCCTACAGAACAAAGACCGTTGAAAAGGCTTCTGTGTCTGAGGTGGTAAAAGATGCTCTGGCATTTACAGGCCCTGTGAGGCTCTCCAGTGAGGCGGAGTTGTTTACCATACATATATATATATATATATATATATATATATATATATATATATATATATATAGGGACACTTTGGCGCAGTTGGTGAGCTTAAGCGCGTTAAAGCGTAACCAAACGCCCCTGTCACTGTTTTCCTGTTGTGTGCTGCAGCCCCTCTGTAATGATATATTTCTTAAGGAGTTTGGGGACCTCCTGTGCTGCGTGCATGCTTTAGAATTGCATAAAAAAGTTGGTTTGTGCTGTTTACCCCTTGGTATTTATTTATAATTTTCCCCTGTGAGCCTGCATAACCACGCCCACCTCTAGCACAGTTAAGCATATAAATGAGTGCATTGCACATGTTCAGAGAGTTCATTTGGTAGCTAGTGAAAGGTAAGGTGTTTTTAATTTCCTTTTTTCCCATTTAGTTGACTCTTGGATTTTTGGTTCAGTTCCCACTAGACTGCTTATAAAAACTGGCATTTTGCATGGTAGAGTAGGACTCACCAGATTGGGGACACTTTGGCGCAGTTGGTGAGCTTAAGCGCGTTAAAGCGTAACCAAGAGCCCCTGTCACTGTTTTCCTGTTGTGTGCTGCAGCCCCTCTGTATATATATATATATATATATATATATATATATATATATACATATACATACTGTATATATATATATATATACATATATATATATATATATATAAATATAAAATCATTTGGTGCCCGGGGACAAGGACTATTAATGCGCCCCCTAAGGTGAAGGCAAAAAAGGGGCATGGCCACATAATAAATGTGGGTGTGGTTATGGGTGGAGCCAAATGTACATGGAGGTTAGCAGGCTCACACTCACCCACCCTCCTTCAGTATGTACCCTCCAGCATGTTCCAAGACAAATTCAGCAATCATGAGCCCCCCCATCAAGACAAATTCAGCAATCATGAGCAAACATGAGGCCCCCAACATGACCAACTCAGCAATCATGAGGCCCCCAACAAGACAAATTTAGCAATCATGAGGCCCCCAACAAGACAAATTCAGCAATCATGAGGCCCCCAACAAGACAAATTCAGCGATCTTGAGGCCCCCAACAAATCATGAGGCCCCCAACAAGACAAATTCAGCAGTCATGAGGCACATAAATAGACAGCATTTTACATAAATAGGCAGAACGCCCCCTTAATATGGTAGACACCTCTCACCTGGCAGCAGTTCCCCAAAATACACTCAATCTGAATGCAGTGGTTCCCCAAAAAATAGGTAGCCCCAGGTCTATAGGTGTCCCCAGAATAGGTGGCCAGCAGTATAGATGTCCCCAGAATAGGTGGCCAGCGGTATAGATGTCCCCAGAACAGGTAGCCAGGGGTAGAGATGTCCACAGAACAGGTAGCCAGAGGTATATGTGCCCAGTATATGTAGGCAGGGGTATATGTCCACAGTATATGTAGCCAGAGGTACAGTATATGTGCCCAGTATAAGTAGCCAGGGGTATATGTGCCCAGTATAAGTAGTCAGGGATATATGTGCCCAGTATATGTAGGCAGGGGTATATATGCCCAGTATATGTAGGCAGGTGTATATGTTCTCAGTATATATAGCCAGGGGTATATGTCCCCAGTATATGTAGTCAGGGGTATATGTCCCCAGTATATATAGTCAGGGGTATATGTGCCCAGTATATGTAGCCAGGTGTATATGTGCCCAGTATATGTAGTGGTCGTATATGTCCCCAATATATGTAGTCATGGGTATATGTGCCCAGTATATGTAGCCATGTGTATATGTGCCCAGTATATGTAGCCAGGTGTATATGTGCCCAGTATATGTAGCAAGGTGTATATGTGCCCAGTATATGTAGTCAGGGTTATATGTGCCCAGTATATGTAGCCAGGGGTATATATGCCCAGTATATGTAGCCAGGGGTATATATGCCCAATATATGTAGCCAGGGGTATAATATGTGCCCAGTATATATAGTTAGGGGTATATGTGCCCAGTATATGTAGTCAGAGGTATATGTGCCCAGTATATGTAGCCAGGGGTATATGTGCCCAGTATATGTAGCCAGGGGTATAATATGGGCCAAGTATATATAGTCAGGGGTATATGTGCCCAGTATATGTAGCCAGGTGTATATGTGCCCAGTATATGTAGTCAGGGTTATATGTGCCCAGTATATTTAGCCAGGGGTATATGTAGCCAGAGGTATATATGCCCAGTATATGTAGCCAGGGGTATATATGCCCAGTATATGTAGCCAGAGGTATATATGTCCAGTATATGTAGCCAGGGGTATATATGCCTAGTATATGTAGCCAGGGGTATATGTGCCCAGTATATGTAGCCAGGGGTATAATATGTGCCCTGTATATGTAGTCAGGGGTATATATGCCCAGTATATGTAGCCAGGGGTATATATGCCCAGTATATGTAGACAGGTGTATATGTTCTCAGTATATATAGCCAGGGGTATATGTCCCCAGTATATGTAGTCAGGGGTATATGTCCCCAGTATATATAGTCAGGGGTATATGTGCCCAGTATATGTAGCCAGGTGTATATGTGCCCAGTATATGTAGTGGTCGTATATGTCCCCAATATATGTAGTCATGGGTATATGTGCCCAGTATATGTAGCCAGGTGTATATGTGCCCAGTATATGTAGCCAGGTGTATATGTGCCCAGTATATGTAGCCAGGTGTATATGTGCCCAGTATATGTAGCCAGGTGTATATGTGCCCAGTATATGTAGTCAGGGTTATATGTGCCCAGTATATGTAGCCAGGGGTATATATGCCCAGTATATGTAGCCAGGGGTATAATATGTGCCCAGTATATATAGTTAGGGGTATATGTGCCCAGTATATGTAGTCAGAGGTATATGTGCCCAGTATATGTAGCCAGGGGTATATGTACCCAGTATATGTAGCCAGGGGTATAATATGGGCCAAGTATATATAGTCAGGGGTATATGTGCCCAGTATATGTAGCCAGGTGTATATGTGCCCAGTATATGTAGTCAGGGTTATATGTGCCCAGTATATTTAGCCAGGGGTATATGTAGCCAGAGGTATATATGCCCAGTATATGTAGCCAGGGGTATATATGCCCAGTATATGTAGCCAGAGGTATATATGTCCAGTATATGTAGCCAGGGGTATATATGCCTAGTATATGTAGCCAGGGGTATATGTGCCTAGTATATGTAGCCAGGGGTATAATATGTGCCCAGTATATGTAGTCAGGGGTATATATGCCCAGTATATGTAGCCAGGGGTATATATGCCTAGTATATGTAGCCAGGGGTATATGTGCCCAGTATATTTAGCCAGGGGTGTAATATGTGCCCAGTATATATAGTCAGGGGTATATGTGCCCAGTATATGTAGCCAGGGGTATATGTGCCCAGTATATGTAGCCAGGGGTATATATGCCCAGTATATGTAGCCAGGGGTATATATGTCCAGTATACAGTGGTGTGAAAAACTATTTGCCCCCTTCCTGATTTCTTATTCTTTTGCATGTTTGTCACACTTAAGTGTTTCTGCTCAGCAAAAAACGTTAACTATTAGTCAAAGATAACATAATTAAACACAAAATGCAGTTTTAAATGATGGTTTTTATTATTTAGTGAGAAAAAAAACTCCAAATCTACATGGCCCTGTGTAAAAAAAGTGATTGCCCTATTTGTTAAAAAATAACTTAACTGTGGTTTATCACACCTGAGTTCAATTTCTGTAGTCACCCCCAGGTCTGATTACAGCCACACCTGTTTCAATCAAGAAATCACTAAAATAGGAGCTATCTGACATAGAGAAGTAGACCAAAAGCACCTCAAAAGCTAGACATCATGCCAAGATCCAAACAAATTCAGGAACAAATGAGAACAAAAGTACTGTAATTGATATCTGGTAAAGGTTATAAAGCCATTTCTAAAGCTTTGGGACTTCAGCGAACCACAGTGAGAGCCATTATCCACAAATGGCAAAAACATGGAACAGTGATGAACCTTCCCAGGAGTGGCCGGCCGACCAAAATTACCCCAAGAGCGCAGAGAAAACTCAGAGGCCACAAAAGACCCCAGGACAACATCTAAAGAACTGCAGCCCTCACTTGCCTCAATTAAGGTCAGTGTTCACGACTCCAGCATAAGAAAGAGACTGGGCAAAAACGGCCTGCATGGCAGATATCCAAGGCGCAAACCACTTTTAAGCAAAAAGAACATTAAGGCTCGTCTCAATTTTGCTAAAAAAACATCTCAATGATTGCCAAGACTTTTGGGAAAATACCTTGTGGACCGACGAGACAAAAGTTGAACTTTTTGGAAGGTGCGTGTCCTGTTACATCTGGCATAGAAGTAACACAGCATTTCAGCAAAAGAACATCATACCAACAGTAAAATATGGTGGTGGTAGTGTGATGGTCTGGGGTTGTTTTGCTGCTTCAGGACCTGGAAGGCTTGCTGTGATAGATGGAACCATGAATTCTACTGTCTACCAAAAAATCCTGAAGGAGAATGTCCAGCCATCTGTTCGTCAACTCAAGCTGAAGCGATCCTGGGTGCTGCAGCAGGACAAGGACCAAAAACACACCAGCAAATCCACCTCTGAATGGCTGAAAACAAAATGAAGACTTTGGAGTGGCCTAGTCAAAGTCCTGACCTGAATCCTATTGAGATGTTGTGGCATGACCTTAAAAAGGCGGTTCATGCTAGAAAACCCTCAAATAAAGCTGAATTGCAACAATTCTGCAAAGATGAGTGGGCCAAAATGCCTCCAGAGCGCTGTAAAAGACTTGCTGCAAGTTATCGCAAACGCTTGTTTGCAGTTATTGCTGCTAAGGGTGGCCCAACCAGTTATTAGGTTCAGGGGGCAATTTATTTTTCACACAGGGCCATGTAGGTTTTGAGGTTTTTTTTCTCACTAAATAATAAAAACCATCGATTAAAACTGCATTTTGTGTTCAATTATGCTATCTTTGACTAATAGTTAAAGTGGACCCAAATTAAAAATACAAGATTTCAGAAATAAAATCTATTTTCTAAATTATAATAATAAATAGCAGCCTTTTTTAAGTTGCATGATGACAAATATAAAATATTTTACATTTATTGAAGGAACCCCTCCCTTCCTTTCAAATTGCCGGACAAAATCCGGCAAACTGGTGGAGTAGGTGGTGTCCAGCAATGGAGGAATTGCTAATGGCTGCCCCCAGTATAACCCTAGTTATTAAAAAAGAAGGGTGAAAAGCATATACTGAAATGCTCATAGGCTTGAAGGAGTGTTTATTTATCTTTGTATGTGTTACAGTGGGGCAACTAAATATTTTTAATTAAAAAATGTTTGGTTTGGGTCCGCTTTAATGGTTTTTGATGAGCAGAAACATTTAAGTGTGACAATCATGCAAAAGAATAAGAAATCAGGAAGGGGGCAAATAGTTTTTCACAGCACTGTATGTTGCCAGGGGTATATATGCCTAGTATATGTAGCCAGGGGTATATGTGCCCAGTATATGTAGCCAGGGGTATAATATGTGCCCAGTATATGTAGTCCGGATATCTCCCAGTAATGCTGTGCGGGCTGGGCGGGGGGGTCAAGCTTACCTCTCTGACGTCTTCTTCACTCGTCCCTCGGCGCCTCCCATGATGCGGTCCACGCGGCGGTCACGTGATTGAAGGAGGAAGTGTTTGTAGTCACGTGATGCGCGTGGACCGCATCGTGGGAGGCGCTGAGGCACAAGCAAAGAAGACGTCAGAGAGGTAAGCTTGACCCCCCCGCCCAGCCCGCACAGCATTACTGGGAGATATCCGGATTGCAACTATCCGGGTATCTTCCGAATCCGAATTTGAGCATCCCTATATTTAGCCAGGGGTATAATATATGTCCAGTATATGTAGCCAGGGGTATATATGCCCAGTATATGTAGCCAGGGGTATATGTCCCCAGTATATTTAGCCAGGGGTATAGTATGTGCCCAGTATATATAGTCAGGGGTATATGTGCCCAGTATATGTAGCCAGGGGTATATATGCCCAGTATATGTAGCCAGGGGTATATGTCCCCAGTATATTTAGCCAGGGGTATAGTATGTGCCCAGTATATATAGTCAGGGGTATATGTGCCCAGTATATGTAGCAGCGCAGAGAAGAGGGAGAGCTGTGAGCAGCGGTAGGGAAGGGGGGCCATCTCCCCCCTCTTTCCCTCACCTTAGGGTGCTCTCCCTCCCTCGCTGTCCCCTCCATTAATGTCCGGGTGGCTGGCAGCGGCGGGCGGAACTTACCTCCGTCTCGTCGCAGCGCCGGATGGATTTGCCGCTACTCTGGTCTGGTCCAGACCAGAGCAGCGGCTGCGGGACCCGAACTTCCGGCGCTGGAGCGAGACAGCGAGGGAGGAAGAGCACCCTAAGGTGAGGGAAGGAGGGGGGAGAAGGCCCCCCTTCCTCGCCGTCCGCACAGCTCTCCCTCTTCTCTGCGCTGCTCCCCCCCCCCAAAAAAAACACTGCAGCTCAGCTGGGCGCCCTTGGGGACCCGGCGCCCGGGGGCACTTGTCCTACCCTGACCCCCCCCTAGCTACGCATCTGTGATAGTTTCTTGTGACCGTTTAAGAACACCTGCTGTACTATCTGCTGAGCAGCCCATTCTCCTATGTTTTGCTTGGTGGTGGTGG
Source organism: Hyperolius riggenbachi (assembly GCF_040937935.1). Lineage (NCBI taxonomy): Eukaryota > Metazoa > Chordata > Amphibia > Anura > Hyperoliidae > Hyperolius > Hyperolius riggenbachi. Next base: position 332,904,226 of record NC_090650.1, read on the forward strand.
TGGTGGTAATGGTGGAAAGTGGGATGTCCCCAGAAACTATCGACAAACCCAGGACTAAGCCCTCTCTGTAAATTCAACTGAATAATTGTGTGTAATGGATGATGGGAGAACAACTTACTCAGCCAGTTCTTACTCCATCTAAGAAGTGTGTTCATTCACTTGAATGGAGGAGGTGAGTCGCTAACATGCCCAGTGCCATTCTGTACACTATAGATGGTGGTCTTAGTAGTCAGGGATTAAGTAGTCACATGGTTTCTCAAGTATCTGGAAGATGTCAAATAACATTCCGGCGATAGTAAGGCCAACCTCATGAGTTTTCCATTATTTTTATTATTTCTTCAATTTTTGCATCACAAGATCTTAGATAATTTGCTTTAGTAAGGCCTGGGGCATACAATAGCCCTTATGAACCTCTCTAGCATGAGCAGTGGGGGTAAGGGTGTGGCAGCAGAGTCTTGCTCCTCTTCCTCCTCCAGTGCTACCCCTCTATAAAGTAGTGATGGGAATTCTGGCTCTTTTAGGAGAATCGGCTCTTTTGGCTTGGCTCCCATTAAAGAGCCGGCTCGTATGGCTCTCAAACGGCTCTTCATTTAATATCATTAGAAGCCACTCAGATTCGGAAGAAAAGCCCCGCCCCGTCTCCATAATAACTCCAGGCTGTTTCTCTGAGTGGGGCAGAGGAAGCTACAGGAGGAGGACTACATCTCCCGGCATGCCTCAGCGCCCTTTATTACAGAGCAGAGCGCACTGGTGAGTGACTCACAGGCATCGGCTCTTTTTAAACTGAGCACCGGCTCTTGTCGTTCGCAGCAAAGAGGCGGCTCTCAGAGCCGGCTCGTTTGCAAACGACCCATCACTACTATAAAGTAGTGAACTGGAGAAGCAAAGAGCATCGGAGACCCGACCCACAGCTGGAGAACTTAAAGAGGATCCATAACAGGGTGCCCATTTTTATGGTAATTATCCAGGTTTCAGCATCAGAAATCCTTCTTAGATCGATATATTGTTGTGTATTGGTATGTAACCTCATCCTCTCAGTGATGTTTAGTGTAGGCTGTGATGTCACACAGCACTCTGCCCCAGGCCACTTGGAGATCAACTGACGTTTTTGCTGACTACACAGAGGGTGAAAAACATTCCATAGTGATTCACCTCACCAGCAGTAAAGATTTCAGCATTGCTAATTCATTTTAAGACTGCAAAACAAGGTGAGGTAACATTTTACAATGAGTAAACATTGAGTAAATAATTTATAAATAATACTGTAAAAATGTATTCATTATGTTATATTTGGTAAAGATTTTCTTTAAATATGAAACTGCTTCAACGCGCTACTCTGCAACATGAGAATGGGGTACCAAAGGGTGTCACAAGCTGGAAGGAGGGAATGGTAAAATGGCCAGACTTGCAAGGGGATAGGGTGCTTTATTGGCTAGACTTCTTATGCGGAGGGTTGCTTCACTGTTCACTGGCCACACTTGCTGGATTGGAGGGGGTAGTAGAAAGGGAGGTGTACTTTTCTGGCCATCCTTGCTGCAAAGGGGAATAGGAAGTGCCATACTGGCTACACTTACTTGCTATGTGGGGAGGGGTGCTGTGCTGGCTGGAGGGAGGAATGTTTTAGTTGCCACACTCGGGGATTGGGGGAGGTTGGATCCTAGGGAGGAGACCCTGTTAAGTTTTTGCTGGAGAGCCCTAATGGTTTGTAGTTGTACCCCTGAGTTGTACCCAAAATCATTTTTTTTCTTAATAATGATCATGTTCTCTGGAAGGTTCTGTGTGAACACAGGAGGAAAAGCATATGTTTCACTATAGTAATGCATCACACTCCCTATGGAACCTTGAGTAGGAAAAATGGCAGCTAGACTCTAAATAAGTAGTTTATGAAAGAAAGTTGTTCCATCATTAATAAGTTATTTCATTTTAGCCATTATAAATATATTCCCAAGACCTACTAATAGACAAAAGAATAGTGTAGCCTAACCAAAATTTGCCAAAACTGCTCTATTGCATCACTGAACATCCATCTATAGCCATATTGAGGGACAGTTAGTGAAATGAGTAGATACTCTGTAAAGCACTGCAGAAGATGTCAGCACTATACAAGTACACAATTGTAATAATATTAAGTTTTGCACACTGAAACTCATACACACGAGGGTTGTAGTCACAGCCAGCAATAAAAGTGCTGCTATCACTTTTTTCAAATGGGAAATTTTAGTTACAAATGCAGTAGCTGCTTTACAATTGAAAACCTTTTCAGGGTGCTTCCTACTGATCAGCCCCTAAAGCAGTTCTCTCCAACTCTAGTCCTCCATTGCTTAGGCCCTCACACATTTCTGGAACAGCTCAAATTAGTTGATAGGCCTGAATCAGGAAAGGTGTGGTCCATCAAATAGAACATATTTCTGCATTTCTCGGTCCATCCTAAATACTGGCATGGATATGGTCCCTGAAGACTGGAGTTGAAAAGCCTTACTCTAAAGTAACGCTGTATCATGCATAACCTTGAAAGCAGACATCTTTTGAATCATTCCTTACTAGGAACATCAATCATGACTCTTAGGCTTTTGCATAGGGAGCTCACATAGCACATCTGAACCAGTTCTTAGGGAGCAATAAATATCTGGGTTCACATAATTTACATAATATAAAAGGACTAGAATTAGAATAAAGATGCAACAGTTAGGATCCAGGCCATATCACCTTAAAGGACACCTAAACTGATAGGGATATAGAGCCTGATATTTTTATTTTCTCTTATACAATACCAGTAGCCTGGCTGCCCTGCTGATCCTCAGAATACTTTAAAGTAAGCCAGAGAGGCTGACAACGAAAGATTTGATACTTACCCGGAGCTTCCTCCAGCCTCATAAGCACCACTGAGTTCCTCGCCGTCCTACTGTGCACCTCCGTTCAGCCACAATCAGCCCTGGTAACTAGCTCAGTCGCGTCAATCGGGGTCTTCTGGGCAGTCCTCTCTGGTACACTTTATTTATTATTTATTTATTTTAAGCCATAAACCCAGAATACACATACAGATCAGGTGTGTCTGAGTGAAGTCTGACTATATTAGCTGCATGTTTGTTTCAAGTGTGTGATCCAGACACTACTGCAGCTAAAGAGATCAGCAGGACTGCCAGGCAACTGGTATTGTTTAAAAGGAAATAAATATGGCAGCCTCTATATCTCTCTCAGTTCAGGTGTGCTTTAATTACTTCACGCATACTTGAAGGCAAACTCAAAGGCTGAATATTAGCACACAGAAGATAATTTTAAGTTTACTCAGATATCTATGACTGAGACATGTTTGACCCACATTAAAGGTTTTAGTGTAAGATTAGTCATAGATCAGGTTTATGGGTATCTCAACCATGTGGGATGTCTCAGCTCAGATAAATCCTTAACATATGCAGTCTCATCTTTATTTTATTATCCGCCTCACTGCCAGTTGAGTCAGTGTAAGGTCCGCAGCACAAGTCTCTTCTCGTCTGGGTCACTGAACCATATTAATGATGGAAGACTTTGCAATTCACTAAAACGTGGACCAGTCTTAAATTCAATATCTACTTATATAACAGAGAAAGAAGGCCACTGTGCTCTCATTATGCCATCTCTCTTTGTAGCACCATAATAGCTGCTCTGTAACATGACGGTTACAGAACTAGACCGAGCTGAGCCAATGTATTTAGAAATAATCACATGTTACATTTCCATTCTGAAATGTTAAATGCCTTGCTGAGTTCTGGGATCTGCGTTTAATACTATAATATTGCTTGTTTTGTAAAGCAGGCCATTCACAAAAGAACTAAGGGAGCCGTCAAAGCAGCTCTCCATCTAACGAGAGCTAAAAGACTGGCTGTAATGCTAATCCTTCAGCTTTGAACCTTTCTAGTCCCTCACCAAAAAGAAGACAAGGACTGAGATATTTCAGAACAGCAGATCTGTATTGTCATTCCAGAGAAGGGATTCAGAAACGGTTATAAGCAGATAACTGGAACTCCAGTCAGGAAACTGTCATTTGAAGTAGGAGGTCAGAAATGGCTGCATCCATATTTATCTCATGCTAGGTATAAAAACAAATACCCAAATACAAAATTTGTAACACATACAGTATATAGCTGTGTAACTTTTTTCCAGCCAAGAATTACTACTTGATTTGTTCTACTGTTTAAAGTTCATGAAGCACAAAGTAGTTATGTGCTAACATTTCTAAAAATGTGTCTACGTATTAAAGTTAGGCACATGTGTAATTTGCTCAGGTGTACAAACATTTGCATACAGCTGTATGTAAAGTGTTTAACTCCCTTGGCGTTATTCTCGAGTTTAGCTGGGAGTTACTTTTCACTGTAAATAGCAGTAACCCCGAACTACACTCATAGAGACAACTAGGAGGGCCATGTGCTGAGCTCTAATATTATTTACCTCCCCGGAATCCAGCCGCAGCAGCCGTCTTCTCTGTGTCCTCCCGTGGTCCTACTTCTATGGTAAGATCACTTCTGGTCACATGACAACAGAGGGCGATCTCAGCATAGAAATAGAGTGCCATTGGAGGACAGGAGGAAGACTTTCAGGATGTGGCCGGATCGAAGGTAGGTGGGACATCTAGGCTCCGCTGTGCTCTCTGCATAGGGTATGGGGGCACTTGTGCTGAACGGGAAGGGGGCATTCTCAGGCTAGCTATTCTGAAGTGGGTGAAGGAGCACTCTCTAGCTACCTGCACACGTGTGTCGGTTCTCTGGCTGCCCAAAACGGGGGGTAGAACTTTCTGGCAACTTACACTGGGGGAAGGGGGGGTCTGTCTTGCTACCTATAACCGGGGGGGGGGGGGGAAGAGAGACACTCTATGCCTACCTATACAGTCACTCACTGGCTACCTGTACTGGGGTCACTCTCTGGTTACCTAGACTAGGTGGGTACACTCTATCGAAACTCAGGGGTCACACTCTGGCTACCTAAATGGGAGGGGGGTATTTGGCTGTCTATACTTACCAGTCTAATTCTTTCCATATAAAACCACCTTTAGACACAAAAATCTGGAAACTATCATACCACCAAGGAGGTTAATCTATCAAATAATTTCTAATTCTCTCCAGCCAGTTTTTTATTATCAAACTGATAATCAGAAATAGGCGTGTCACCTGACTGGGTGTGAAAGCTGACTGAGGATCACTTATCATCACAGGGGCTTCATTTATAAAGAAAAAAAATTAAGAGAAGCAGATAAGTTGCCATAGCATCCAAAGTTGTCATACTAAACAAACAAATTTTATTTGCCTTTTTGAGGAACTACAAAACACACATTGCGTAAGGTGCCACAGGCAACTTTTCAAATCGTGTTTTGTCTTTCAATTTTTCCCTGCTTTACCCAAGTCCTGCTGTATGTGTCATATGTGTCCTATTTCTAAATTCAGGACTATGTGAATTAATGAGCAGATATGGATAAAGAGCATATAAATTGAACCTGTATAAATAAAAATGTAGGCACTGATATTGGGGTTTTTTTTTAGGTTAGAATCATGGCTGTCATGTTCAACCCATGGCTTTGCTACTTACTGGTCTATTTATAAAGCTGGCTTTCAAATTTTACATCTTTAACACAAAATGTCCTCTACTTGGAGATGCAAGGTAATAATTTGCTAGTGTCACACTGATTTAAACCCTAGAATAGCTTTACCACCATTTTGATGGAAAACGATATTAATCCCAGTGGGGGCTACAGGAGTGTGCGATCAGCACCAAGGACAAGCCCCTTTCATACAGGGGTGACTCTGCATGCTCTGGGTCAAGACCTCACTAAAAATGAAGTCATATGATGGGCATGGCAGCCAGAGAACTAATATCTAAAATGGTAGCTCCCATATTTCCTGCATACTGTATTTGTGTTAAAGTAGAAACAATCATTAGCTACTGGAACACTGCATATAGTCTGTAAGTAATGTTTTTCATTATTTTTAGGTTGCTAGCTGACTAAAGGAAATGGAGAAAACAGGACTTAACGAATAACTATCAATACAACTATAGTGAGAGTTACTGCATATGGAGGCTCTAGTGTGTTCACTATATACATGGAAATATTTTTTCACTGATTTTCACTTTATACATACTTCTTGCATTGCAGAAAAAAGTGAAAGCATTTTCTCTTAGTTTCTGGACAATAAAAACTTTGCATGTATATATCCTTATATTCATTGAAGTTATATGGAGGCTGTCATATTGACTTCCTTTTAAGCAATACTAGTTGTCTGGTTATCTTGCTGATCCTCTGCATCTAATACCTTTAGCCATAGACCCTGAACAAGCATGCAGCAGATCAGGTGTTTCTGACATTATTGTCAGATCTGACAAGATTGGCTGTATGCTTGTTTCTGGTGTGATTCAGACAATAGTGCAGCCATATAGATCAGAAGTGCGGTCAGGCAACTTGTACTACCTAAAAGAAAAGAAAATACGTCAGCCTCCATATACCTCTCACTACAGTTGTCCTTTAAATGCTGTATGTTAGGGCACACATTACAATGTCTTTCTTCACACAGCTCTGCCTCTCTGTTGTAAAATCATCCCAACAGATACAGAAAATGATGGTCCTGCAGGACTGGACCATTTTCCTGCATGGGGGTTGCTATTAACTCCTCTCTATATATTCTAGCAATCACCTAGCTGAAATAATCTTATTCAGGTGGTGGTATGAGGTTACATATCCAGCAATGTGTGTCTATTGTCTTCACTTCTCTGACTGCTCACAAAGGCATTGTCAGTGTTTCTTTATCCGTGAGTCTCCCACTTCCAGAACAGAGCAGCCAGAGTCTTGTAAGTTACGTGACAAGCTATGAATTAGCCAGAAGTGTAACATCACAAGCAGCTAGTAAGTCAGGAGTGGTGTATACATATTTCCCTGACTGCTACCGGTAATTATATTACAGCACATCTCGCTACCTGTTACCTCTTCTGATCATCTTGTTTTCCTCCTCTCTGGACTCTCCTGCATGCTGCGAGGGGAACACAGTTATGAGCTTGTCTGGAGTCAGGACTATACATTTCACTTTGGTCTGAATCTTTATTTCCTTTGCACAACAGTAAATATGTGTGAATATTTTTGATAATTGGGGCATAAAATAACCTACAACCCGCTGTCTGGTTCAGCCACAATGGGATGCCTTTGTGAGTTGTATGAGGAGTGAAGGATGATTGTAAAGGACAACTGTAGCGATTGGGATATGGAGGCTGCCATATTTATTTCCTTTTAAGCGATCGCAGTTGCCTGGCAGCCCTGATAATCATCTGCCTGTAATACTTTTAGCCATAGACCCTGAACAAACATGCAGCAAATCAGGTGTTTCTGACATTGTTGTCACATCTGACCAGATTATCTGCATGCTTGTTTCTGGTGTTATTCAGACACTACTGCAGCCAAATATATTAGCAGGGCTGGACGGCAACTGGTATTCTTTAAAAGGAAATAAATATGGCAGCCTCCATATTCTTCTCACTACAGTTGTCCTTTAAAGCAGAGAGAGAGTTGTGTTAGAAATAAAGTGCCCTAGCACTAGTGGTAATCTGTACCCTAATATACAGTATTAAAAAAAAGTGGTGTTTATCGATTGTTGTTCTTTGAATTATTTATTTATTTACTCAAGTATTTATATAGCGCCGACATATTACGCAGCGCTGTACAGAGTTTATTGTCTTATCACTAACTGTCCCTCAGAGGGGCTCACAATGTAGTCCCTACCATAGTCATATGTCTATGTATGTATCATGTAGTGTCTGTATCATAGTCTAGGGCCAATTTTAGGGGAAGACAATTAACTTATCTGTATGTTTTTGGGATGTGGGGGGAAACCGGAGTGCCCGGAGAAAACCCACGCAGACACGGGGAGAACATACAAGCTCCTTGCAGATGTTGACCTGGCTGGGATTCGCACCGGGGACCCAGCGTTGCAAGGTAAGAGCGCTAACCACTACGCCACGGTGCTGCCCACGGACAGATTCCTGCTGGTAACGCCAGAGTACAACTCTATTAGTGCACTATGAAGAAAATAGAGCTTCTCTATTACCTCGCTTCATCAGAAGGCAGCTTTGTTTCATTGATGCTGTGCCATTTCCTGTGCCAGCTCTCTGCAGACATGAGACAGACAGGATGCCAGTCCAAGAGATAGCATGTACATTCTCACAGCCTGAACTGGATTCCAAGTCTGGCTGTCAGACTAGACATTCACACTTCAGCCAACTTCTTTTAAAAGAGCTTATTTAATAACCTATGTAAAGATGTATTGGTATGCATTAACTCACTCCAGAACAAAAATTAGCTCTCAATACTCTGACCATGCGAGGATTCTTAAAGCTGACTTGTGACTGGCTGTCACAGTCTACAGCAAATCACTGCTTCCTGCACTAGGTTAACCACTTCCCGACTGCCCATAGGCTGCCGAACGTGGCCGGAGCTGTATTAAAGTCGTCTGCACTGCAAAACGGATCACAGAGCTAGGACAAGGTCCTCCAGCACCCAAGGCTTAGACAGCAAAGTGCGCCCCTCCATCCCTGCCACCCCAGCCGTCACACACTGACTGCTATTAGACTAAGAAGCACCACAGGGCCCCCCCCCCCCCCCCCAACACCTTAATATCTAGTTATCTGGCTTGCAGTCACTGCCATGTATCCCCTTTTCTTATTTCTTTCTGCTTCAAACACAATTAGGAATGACAGCTGAATGAATTGTGCGCCCCTTCCTACACTGCGCCCTGAGGCTGGAGCCTCTCCAGCCTATGCCTCGGCCCGGCCCTGATGGATCATAATCCATAACCTGTAGCCACAAAAACACCTGATCTGAAGGATGAGCCCCTGTATCAGAGGAAGGTAAGGTGAGTAGGTGGGAGGCCCCACACCTCGAGGTCCCCCTGTCACGTGGGTAAAGATTTTGAGATTTTGACACAGCAGAAAGAAAGGTGACTCCACTATTTTCTTAAAATACCCGACTTTATTGTGAGTAAATCAGGTAATCATGAACAAAATTAATTAAGCATATGTACACAGTCAGAGGGTACCTACAGTAAAAACCGCATGTGTAAATGTTCAGCAGTTCCAGAGATTGGAGATGATTTATGATTAACTGTGAGCTATGCTCCTGGGAACCCGTTCATGCAAAAGGCACAAATAGCAGGCATGAGCACAAGGACAACCCACGTGGCAAGGGTACTAACCATTTAGCTATTAGTGGGTCTATAGGAGCCTAATTCAATCCAATGTCCTGAAGTAATAGTTCTTGCAAAATCTAATAAACATTCTTCAACATTTTGCAGTTTTTAGGTTCCTTAGGTCCACATAAAAACTGGTACTTCTGGTGCTCCACAGTTTAACTGGGTACCCTGCACTGTAACAATCCCTACCATAGACTTTACACCAGTGAGGAACAAAGCAACTAGAAACCATTGTCTATAAGAAGGTGGCACTGTAAATGAAGTAAGTTATAAATGTGCTATAAGCCATTTTTTGCATGTTCACCCGGCTTGTAAGGCCATACAGGAATGAGCTGCATACTCAGACCTCTGTTATAACTTGTGCATTGGGACTGAGGGCTGGTGCACAGCAGAGCAGTTCTGAAGCATTTTTTAAAACCCTTGCAGGGGGAAAACCGTTTGGCTAATGAAAGTGAATGGGATGGTGCACACCAGAGCGTTCGTATTTTCCACAAACTCAAACTCAGGGGCTGCAGCATTTTTTAGATTTCTGAGGCGTTTCTGCCTCAATGTTAAAGTATAGGAAAGTGGAAAAACATTCTGAAAAACGCTAGATCAGAGCGGTTTTCCAGGCGTTTTTGTTACAGAAGCTGTTCAGTAACTACTGTAACAATATTTGTAATCTGCTACACAAAAACATTCAAAAAAAATGCTAGGCATGTTCAGAAAACGTCTCTAAACATGCCTAGAATCGCTCTGAAATCCTCTAGCGTTTTGCAGATCTGCTAGAGGCTTTTGGTGTGCACTGGGCCTGAGCCTTGTTTCTCATCTCTTGTGAAGTAAAATGTGCAAATAGCGTCTGGTTTATTATTATCACTGTTTACCCACTCTGCTTGTCAGTATTATAAACACTAGCTTAGGCACAAGGTTCTGTTAGGTATGAGAAAAAAAAAGATGTACTATGCTATCTTTGATCCACATCTCCATATTTATTTTTGTTCTTTTCAGATTAATATTATTCCTAAATGGGAACTGAACAAATTTAACATGAAAAATAAAACATTTTTTTTTTACCACAGATAACATGCTGGAAATGCTAGGAAAGGTACTATTTAAAAAGAAACTGACCTCTTGTAAACCACCAAAATTATGGGATATAACAACAATTTCTCAGACCCTATGAGCTGCCACTTATTTTTATGCATTTTATTACTTTTATACTCATACTAATTCTCTATATGTATTTGTTATTTATTACTTAATTTACTATCATGTTGAGTGTGTGCAGTTATTATTTTAATCACTTTATTAATTTTTGTTTCGGTTTGTTTTATAAAGGTTTATATTATACTAGCGGACCCGCGGTGTAGCATACGTTGCATAAGAGGGTAGCGGGCAGGAATGGGGTATTGGGCACAGCGGCGGGGAGGGGGGTCGGACCCCCCTCCCTCACCTGGGTCCCCCATTTGCACTCCCCCTCCAGATTAAGCTCAGCAGCAGCAGCCGCCGCTATTAGTAAGAGGCAGCGGGCGGGGATGACTCACCTCTTCCGCATTCCAGCGTGCGTTCCACTGTCGTCACTTCCTGCAATGCCGCCCACTGTATTGTAAGTGGACGGCATTGCAGGAAGTGACGACAGTGGAACGCACGCTGGAATGCGGAAGAATGTGAGTCATTCCCGCCCACTGCCTCTTACTAATAGCGGTGGCTGCTGCTGAACTTAAGCTAGAGGGGGACTGCAGATGGGGACCCAGGTGAGGGAGGGGGGGTGTGACCCCCCTCCCCGCCGCTGTGCCCAATCCCCCCTTCCTGCTCGATACCCCCTCCAGCTCTGCGGCAAGTGTAGGACCGCCCCTGGGGACAGGGCACTAATTCTTCTTCTTGCTTGGACCGGCCCCTTCTTCTTGCTTGGACCGGCCCTGGGGGCAGGGCGCTACTTCTTCTTCTTGCTTGAAGGTTGAGGCACTTAGTCTATTATATATATAGAAGATTGTTATTTATTAATGTATCTATTTTATTATTTGCTCATTTTCAAGCATTATGAATATATTTTATTTAATAATTCATTTTATTTAGTTTGCCATCCTCAAAATACTCTATTTGTATGTAATTTTTTGCCTTTTATATTTTTTTTTCTCTTTTCTACAATTACCGTAAACACACTGGTAACTTTACTCTCTTTGCAAATTTGATGTAATTTATTGTTGTTATAATTTATTCCCAATATTTCTATATATCTACATAGTATATTGTACAATGTAAAGGTTTTACTGTATCTCAAAAGCAATCACAATCTAATGTTCCCACTACATACTAGGGCCAATTTACAGGGAGAACAGATGACTTGGCAATACGTTTATGAGTTGAAAAACTACACAAATCTGGGAAGAACTTACAAACTCTATGGACATAGTGTTCTAAGTGTGGATTGGCCCTGGAGATGTACAAATACTAGGCAAAAGTGACAACCATACAACTAAGAGTATCACACACATTTTTGCATTTTTCACTTGTTTCAAGTAAAATATATTCTAGGCATTCGAAGATTAATTTCCGACACCTGGAACACAGTATGGTCCAACTCTAGGAATAGATTTATAGTTGAAAAAAAATAATAATTGTGGGTGGAGCTGTTCGTGATGTCTGGATTGGATCATGCTCGCTACTAAGATTGAAAATATAAGGCAAAGGCTAAATCTGTCTGAAAAGTCTGCAGCCCATATTTTACAGGCAGTCTATGGTGTAGGAAGTGGCTAGTGTCAGAGTTCCGATTAGGTATTTTGCAAGCGATTTATATGATATTAGATAACTGCGAGATTATAGACAGATTAAAACAAGCTAAGCTTTGCCTCTGAAATCTATTGATGATCTATGTGTAATGTGTGGAGGGATTCGATCAGATAGATCTCTCTCTGATGAGATAATGATCTCAGGGGTATACAGTATCTGATGGCCACATCGATCAGTGTATGGCCACCTTTACACACTAAAAGTAGGAAGTATAGATGCCAGACTATATATCACAGAATTCCACAAGAAGTAGTATGCAAGCTATTGCAAGTCCTCGATGTATAAACAGAAAATTTCACTTGGAAAGGTAACACTTTAGTTTTCAATGTGTTTATCCGTTAAGATGAACCTGAGGTGAGAGTGATCTGGAGGCTGCCATATTTTTTTCCTTTTGAACAATACCAGTTGCCTGGCAGCCCTGCTGATCTATTTGGCTGCAGCAGTATCTGAAGTACACCAGAAACAAGCGTGCAGTTAATATGGTCAGTTCTGACAATATTGTCAGAAACACTTGATCTGCATATGCTTATTCAGGGTCTATGGCTGAAAGTATTAGAGGCAGAGGATAAGCAGGGCAGCCAGGTAACTGGTAAATAATAAATATGGAAAAAATATGACAGCCTCCATATAACTCTCACCTTGGGTTCACTTTAAGCTTTAACATTTTAAACCTCTGTGATAAGTAAATTGTTAAACAGTAGAATGGTAACACAAGGATCAGATTTCCCTCTCAGTGTTGGCTTGATAAGTGTCTTCCTGTGCATTTTATTCAGCAAATATTTCCCAATGATATACAACAGGACGGATAGGTTTCAAAGGCTTGTTTAAATGAGTTAAAGGTGAATCTTGAAGGCTCTTGGATGAAAATACACGTGTTCCTGACTAAACTGAGCTCTGACAGGGCTGAGAATGACTTTATTTGAATAATTTTCAATTGGACACACTGAGAATTTGCATAAAAGCAAATGATGCTTCATGATAAACATGATGCAGAATAGCCTGAAGCAGCGTGCATATGTTCCTGTAATATGTCAGCACTGACAAGAAATGCCAGTGAAAAATCATATCTGACACGCGCTGCTTGTAAGGCGTGTATGCACCATGCAGGGAGGCTGGAGGGGAGCTTCCTCTGTAATTATAAAGACTGAGGTGTATAAATGAATGAAGCTTGTCCTACTAGATTATTTTAAAGAAGAACTCTGGGTACTGTAAAATGATTTTAAAGTATTATAGTATATCTGCAGAGACAAGATGGCACATCTTGGGAACAAAATCTAGAGTTCCAGGCCGATGACATGCCTCCTACAAGATAATTTGGCACTTTAAATTAGTCAGGTATCTAAAATACACAAATTAAGGACATTATTAGGACATCTAGTAACATATGTCCTAATAATGTCCTTCCATATACATGGGACAATTGGGGGTAGATTCGCTAAGACAATTGTCATGCCTTATCAGAGTTAACATGCCTTATTGGAGCAAACACGTCTTATCAGAGTTAACACACCTTATCAGAGTTAACAGTGACAGGCAGCCTGTTGGGCCAATTAAAGGGATAATATCCTTTAAAGGGATTGGAACGCAGGGGCTCAGGGCAGGACGAGTGGAGCTCTCGTCATTGCCAATTAGCAGGCATAAGTTTGTAGCGCTCGCTATGATACTCTGATAAGGCGTGTTAACTATGATACAGTGTGTTAACTCTGATAAGGCATGCCATTTGTCTTAGTGAATCAACCCCCATATGTCCTATTTATATGTAAGGACATTATTAGGACATATGATGTGATGCCATGGCACAGGCGGGCATCACTTCTATAACCCCTTTTTAGGCTTTACATCAGAGATGTCCAACTCCAATCCTTGAGGACCATAGCTGTTCCAGTGTTTAGGATGGAAAGAGAAAAAGGAGAAATGTGTTCTACTTGATGAACCTTTCCTGATTCAGTCCTTTCAATTCATTTGAGCTGACCTAAATATGTGTGAGGACCTTGACTGGAGTTGGAAATCCCTGCTCTACAGGAAAGGCTGTATCGTATCACCACCACCAATGCGCAGGTGCAGTTATGGGTAATACAATGAGGGGGGCTTGTTGTCACCTCCTTAATAACTAGGGAACCAATCAGCTACTCTCTTGTTGAAGGATAGCAAGTTGAAATCCTTCGGTTTAGTGAATCAGGGCCAGATAATCACTATAGCAAAGTGTATAAGAATGGCCGGTAAACTCTATTTATTAATGAGATATCTAAGCTTATATTTCTCTATCAAAATACATTTTTACATCACCTGTATGAACTGTACTGAGGACAAATTTACCCAACTGTCAATCTATCATGCTCTGACATTATTACATCAGTCAAATACAATAACACGGCAGTAAATGATGGGTCTACACGCTGCATAAAATAACACCGCAGCCTATAATAACTATTCTAACTTCATGTTATTAATCAGGATTTGTGGTGATGATAAATGGTGTCATTGTCCTGTCCTAGCTCTAAGGACATGTCATTTATATGAGTTTCTATTTGCAGGGAGAAAACAACACTTTCTTTAATTATGTCTGACAATAGCGTGACTGTTTACATTAGCCATTCATGTTCATTTTATACCAGAGCTTCATCTATAAAATTTCACTAAATTTACATAGAGAGCACATCCAGATAATTCTACTTCACAGTAATGGCTCATTCACATTAGCTGTGTTTTCTATCATCTTAAACTACATTTAAACTATGCTAAACTCAGGAAACAAAAGTTATTGGTGAATTCCTCTCACAAAGACATTCCACACATACATTTTGTTTGCGCATGTAACACTGTTTTTAGGAGACTCATCTTTTTCACTGTGAAATCTATCCATGAAGAGCTGGGAAAATCGACAGGACTGGCCCACTTGACTCTTTAGTGTAAACAATGTCCCCTTAAAAGTGCACTATGGCCATAGCTGATTAACGTTAAAATACATCTGTAGACATCCACATATTTGTTCTTCAGTAAATGCACTCACTGTACATTTTTTTTACTTCCCATGTAGCTGTCACTTACAGTAGGTGTTATAATCTGACAGCTCTGAACCTGCTACTGACAGGTTTTGGAATAGTCTATTTCTTCTTGGGGAGCCTCAAGGTTTCCTTTATTTTCAAAAATACTCCAAGAAAGGCAGTGGTGTAGTCAAGCTGCCACAATAGCCATCTGGCATCTTTGGTGTAAGTCCATGGAGTCTTTTGTTTGAAAAGCAACATGGAAATCCAGAGAATATCCAATGAGGACTATTCCTAGAGACATTTAACAAGAGCTTTTCTGGACAACATTAAGGCCTTGTTTTGGGTGTGACACCCATAGAGCTCTGAATTCACATTCAAATCCCCCTGCCACGGCAATAGTGATTCAGATGCTATTATTTAAAAAATACAGCAGACATGATTTTTTTCTTGCATGCTTATTGGAAACAGCCTATGGGTCTCCACAGGTTTTTGGTTTGATTCCGTTTTTACTTGCAATTCAGCCCTAGTGGAAATGGAGATATATTAAAGCAGGGGCCCATACCAGGACATAATCCAATGTATCAATAATGGCCTTACCATTGATAGCCAGCACTTTCCAGGAACATTACAGAATAAATTACCACCATGCCAGCAGAGATATTCCCATGGATGTTTACTACTATACTAGCAGTGCATGTTCATGGAGAATACCCACAATAATTACAGAATTACAGAGGCATTTAAATGGACATTAACCTCTGTGCCAACCAAATCAATTCTACTAACAATGTAAGGGCCATTTCTGTGGACACTAACCATTATTGGTTGCCTTCATAAATAGCTCTTCTTGTGCTACAGTACCTACAATACAGCTCTCCTGGTCCACATACCCTGGCCTGCACATGTCCAACAGCCACAAAGTTACTGGTTGAAGCTTAAAGTGGTGTATGCAATTGTGACTGAGGTAACATTGACGTAACAGGGAACACATGACATATGAGTTTTGTAAAGAATAATCTAAATATTATAGAAATGTATAGTTCACAGTACACTGACCACTGCTGCCACACTGCTGTCCTAATACAGACAGATTTTGTTAGGTGTGCTATGGTGGAGGGAGACATGAAATGTTTTTTCAAGATTTTTGTTCAGTTGTGGCCTTCTTTTGTTCTGTCTGCTTCTCATTACACTCAGGTGCTGTGATTCTTTCTTTTCTTGTCAATAAACATTGGTATCTATATTCCTTACTTTAAACTATCTTAAACATAAGCTCTATCCATGTTTAGCTGTTCTGGTTTTAAAGCCTTTCCTGTACTAGTGATCACTAACCACTCAGATGTTTGATTGGAATGGGTAACTCTTCTTTCTGGATGAAGAGGATGGGATGACTCACATTATTGTTCAATACCTGATCATTCCTGGCTACTTTTGCTTTATCTTCTGCATGTGTTGTAGTGGGTGGACACTCTAATTCTGACCTTTTTACCCTGATTATCAGACATTCAAGCACACAGAACCTGGAGCAGTTTCCATGGGATCCAGTAAGATAATGTCCTTTCTTGATTTCTATGTGTTGTATGATAAGATGTTTTGCTCTTTAGTATCAATCAGTGTTTAGCTCCACAACACTTTTTGTTGTCGGATGAAAAACCCTTTTTTTAATAACTGACTTGTGTTAGCTCACACACTTAATCATATGTGCAACCAAAACTTCAGATTAACAATACACTAGGTTAACTGTGCAGGCACCATGGTGTCAGCTTAAAACTGGCCATGGCCCTTACGTAGTTTATGTGAAACTAGTGGCTTTGCTTGATTAGATTTCAGCTACTCATGCCCCGCAGTCCCGTCACTCTTGTCATTCACGATGCTCTGTTGTTGCTGCAGCCCGCTTGCTCTGTTGTCACAATGACAGCAGATCTCCATGCGCCGGTAATAAGCCAATTTCATTGGCTCCTGACCCCATGATCACTGTGAGACAATCACAGTGATCTCATCTCGGTTTTAGAAAAAAAGTCTCCATTCCTTAAGAGGCCAGAGACTGCCAATCCTGAGAGTGATTGAAGATATGAATAAGGGTGACCTCTGGTTTTGGTATTCTCACTTGTCTGACCACCTGTTCCTCTGGAGAAGGTCAACTGAAGGAGCGTTTGCTGCATTTACATGTAAAATAGCTGAATCTGGCAACAGTTATTTAAGTCTATGGGCCGCTTAAGAAAAATGTCTTAACAGCGAGATGACCATGGCTCAGGTTTAGGATCAGGTATGTAAGAGAAAGTGAATGTGTTATTTAAATATTCTATTTCAATTAGGCTTTTAGTTGGAGAAGAGGAGGGGAAACAGGTCAACCGTCATCTACTAGAATGCTTGTTAGTATTTCCTCACAGCTAGCGTCATACGGTGTCCAACTAAGATTCCTTCACAAATGAGCTTTATAATCATAGGTACTGCCTGTGTCTAGGATGGTGGCTGCCAATTTAGTCTATAAAAAGAAGATTACAATCCTCTTTGTATTCCAGTAAATTACACATCTGGGAACAGAATTTTCAAGTAATGGACATTTAAAACATTCTTGATATCTGTTAAAATAAAGAAAAACTGACCAAGGCACAGACAAAAATACTCGTTTTCCAGTCATTTTCAGCAAAGTTAAAGAACTCTGTGCCCAAAGTACATTTTTCACTAAAACATTTTTCTTTTTAAGTAAAACAAATGATGATACAGAACTTTTGTGGGGTATCTGCAAAAAAACCTCTCTGCAGATTTGACTTGCTGCTCAGGTAATACAGCCACTTCCTGTTTACAGTATTACCCTTGTCTTCTCAAGGATGGAATTTCTATCTGTTTTCTACAAATAAGACACTGATACTAAAGGGCTGTCGTCTAAAGGTACGTATACACCCACAATAACTGCCACCCGCAAGGATGATTACTTTTGCCTACCGCTGATGTCTTTAGGCATTTTTGTGTCCCCATACTGACGTTTAAAGGTGTGTAGTACAAAGTTTTGGCTCAGTGCCAACTTTTTTACTTGACCTGAAATATGCAAAATGAAAATGGACCAAGTAAATGCTTACACTGCAAGGTTTGGTTGGGCCATTTACAGTTTTGGATGGTCATGCTCAGCCAGTCTGTGAAGTACACATTCTCCTACATAAATTATCCTTACAGGGAAACATATTCTAGCTCAGTGATCTGCAAACTTGGCTCTCCAGCTGTTAAGGAACTACAAGTCCCACAATGCATTTGCCTTTATGAATCATGACTGTGGCTGTCAGACTCCTGCAATGCATTGTGGGAATTGTTGTTCCTTAAAGAGACTCCGTAACAAAAATTGCATCCTGTTTTTTATCATCCTACAAGTTCCAAAAGCTATTCTAATGTGTTCTGGCTGACTGCAGCAGGTTCTACTATCACCATCTCTGCAATAAATCAACTTATCTCTCTCTTGTCAGACTTGTCAGCCTGTGTCTGGAAGGCTGCCAAGTTCTTCAGTGTTGTGGTTCTGTGATGCATCTCCCCCCTCCAGGCCCCTCTCTGCACACTGCCTGTGTATTATTTAGATTAGGGCAGCTTCTCTCTTCTCTCTTATCTTTTACAAGCTGGATAAATCCTCCTCTGAGCTGGCTGGGCTTTCACATACTGAGGAATTACATACAGGCAGAGCTGTCTGCACTCTGCAGGAAGAAACAGCCTGACACTTCAGTGGAAGATAGCTGCAGGGGGAAAGAAACACACAAATGATCTCTTGAGATTCAAAAGGAAGAGTGTATACAGCCTGCTTGTGTATGAATGTATTTTCTATGTGTGGACATACTGTACATCAACCTACTTCCTGTTTTGGTGGCCATTTTGTTTGTTTATAAACAAACTTTTTAAAACTGTTTTTAACCACTTTTAATGCGGCGAGGAGCGGCGAAATTGTGACAGAGGGTAATAGGAGATGTCCCCTAATG
Organism: Hyperolius riggenbachi; assembly: GCF_040937935.1. Lineage (NCBI taxonomy): Eukaryota > Metazoa > Chordata > Amphibia > Anura > Hyperoliidae > Hyperolius > Hyperolius riggenbachi. The sequence goes on from NC_090650.1 coordinate 332,923,135, forward strand.
CACTGGTATGTTTACTTTTGTGCGATTTTAACAATACAGATTCTCTTTAACAACTGGAAAGCATAGTTTGCAGATCACTGTCCTAGCTGAATAACTCATGTCTTGTAGTAAGCAGAAATGGTGAAAAAGATGCACATTTTTTAAAGTAAGCAATTAGGACAAGTGTGTTGTAAAATGCCTTCGTTTTATATAGGTATAGAAGTTTTGTGTATATTCTGTAATCATATTTACTCACTGACTCCTACTCTGTTATGTATAGAAAAACAGGTATGCTATTCTGTGCAAAGTCTGAACTTCAAGAGATTACTGTTACCATGACAGCGATCAATGCCTTCTCATCGACTTACTGTATGCTGCTTTTTATTTAAGGTCACAGTTTTCCCTCAGCTAATTCAGATACAGAGTGTAAAAACTCACAAGTACTATGTCAGTAATGCTGAGTTCTCTGCCATCCACTATTTTCTGTACACATTTTTCTCTAGCTGTATTTGATTTTTTTTCCCCTTCAAATGCAGATGGTGATAATTGAAAGCACTTAACTTAAATTAACTACAAATCAGTTCCCTGCTACACACCAACAGAGTAAGCAAGCAGCTCAGAGTGACCCAAAACCACTAGGAAAGTATAGGGAACTGAAAGAGACCAAAAAGCCCTCCTACTAAAAAGCAATGCTTAGCGTGGTTTGCCTTCTTAAAACAGAAAGTACTTACGATAATGCAGCTTTAAGTGAACCTCTGTGGTTACCCACAATGCACTGCTACTGAATATGTAAATTATCTCTTTATGCCCCTGAAGCTAGGTTTGCATCCAGAACCGCTGGTGTATATCACGCCTACAGCTTTGAATTTAGCTATAGGCGTGCTATACACCAGCGATTCTGGATGCAAGCCTAGCTTAAGAGACATAAAGAGACAATTTGCATATTCAGCATTGTGGGTAACTACAAATGTTTACTTGCTGAATTATCACAATTACCTTCAGTTTTAAGAAGGCAAATCACAGTAACCACTACAGACCACTGATATATAACTAAATTCTCCTAAAATAGATACATACAAACTGTATATTAGAAACTCAAAATGAACTAGATATCAGCTGATAACTAATGCTGAATACTTCCAACTAAAGCTATGGACACATGCTAACAACGGCAGTCTACCAATTAGGTTGCAAGTGGGAGCTCAGAATTGAGAATCCGAAAGCATGTAGCTAGCCACGAAAAAGAAAAAAATAAAACAACAATTTATCATCATCAACATGGACAATAGTCATGGTCCGTCAGTATCTTTTTTGGTTTGTTTTTCCGCTTTTTTCCTCCAATGATACTCATATGATACGTTGTTCCTTGTTCATTATGGACAAGATCAGTCTGGCGTGTGTATGAGGGTTTACAGTAAAACCCCTCATACCCTATTCAGTTTTAAATAGATCAAATAAGCAGTGATATATTGTTGAGAGCAATCATTCAAGCCTCACAAATCAATCTATTAAAAACATCCAATAGAGAATGCCAGACTTTAGGCTGCTGTCCTAAGAATGAAGTGTTGCTTAGCTGCATCCCTATTTGGTGGGGAACTAGGAGGGCTTTGGTGATACTGGCTCTCCTGGCTTCATTGAACATTCTCAAGCCTTGGTACTGATACACACGCCACAGAATGACATGACCATCCCCTAGCTAGATTTGATTGCTTTTCTGTACCTTACTGATGCTTTATATAAGCCCACTTTAGAAACCAAACCTGCAAGCTAATGTTTACGGCTGCATTTTATCCAGCCTACTCTAGTTTTTTTTAATTTTACACAGTTAAGTTATTTAGAAAACTGAATTTGCTGAAATGTCAGGTGACCTCTCTACCATAGCACCAGCTAATGTGCAAAGAATGTTTCTAGGTAGAGCAAATGTGCCTGCACCTGAGCCCCAAATCTACAAATGCAGAGTAGCTCATGTCAAACTCAAAATCAACACGTTTGATTGATAATGATGTTTATGGGAAAATCCCAATTTAGCAGACTGCCAAGAATTCCTGCACTCCCCTGGAATCTGCAAAGGATGCTGCAAGAATGTGGGTGGGTGGTAGTCTGCAACTCACTTCTTCCCAGAAGGCATTGGCCCATATCCTATTAGCCTTTCTTCTGCGTTTTCGCCAAGGAGATATTTTGAAACTTTACCAATAAAATGCCCTTAATGCTCCCACCAAGCAAGAAATTACTAAAAATAAGTTTAATATTACTTTTTCACCTTCTGTTTAGTACTTTCTCAATCACTTAGTTATTTTTAGACAGGAGAGTAACCAAGCAGCTCAGTGTGACCCAAACCACTAGGAATGTATAGGGTGCTAAAAGAGACCGAAAATCCCTACTACTACTGAAAAGCAATGCTTGGTGTGATTTGCCTTCTTAAAACAGAAGGAAACTTGCAATAATTCAGGTTTAAAACTTGTGGTTACCCACAATGCACCACTACTGAATGAAACATTATCTCTTCGGAGGAAACTCAGGAGAAAAGTGAATTGGATGAGGGCCACTGCCTCCAGAAAAGAAGGTAAGAAAGTCTATCCTGTAGCCACAAAGAGGGCATTTTGGAGGATTTTTCTTATGCAACTGCTCTTTATTTTTTTTTCATATTGAGAGCAGTGAGCAGGAAACCAATCATTCCAGCCTTGGAGATCCATTTATTTGTGGATGACCACTATACAAGTCCTTAATATTGCAATGATTGTTGCAATTATGAAAACAATGCTTTGTGATATCTTCCACAGTTTTCAAAAAGATGAACAAAAATAGTTTGTTTCCTTTTGCTTCTATCCAATTCATAGATTTTTTTAATAGCTTTCCAGATTTCAGGCAGATAACAGTTAACTTTGATTTGTATGGGCACTTAGAGTGCAGTAACCATAAACACCACAAGTCAATAAAGTTCAATAGGAAAACAGGACAGGAAGGAGAGGAGAAATGATTAATAACAGCGGGACATATAACTCACAATTTAAATTAGTAATGTATCCCCAGAGACTATTTTGTGGTTTTCAATGCTCTTGATTTCTCTCTAACAAATGTGTTGCTGACTGTCAAACTCAACATCCAGGTAAGAAAAAAGAAAATAGTTGCAAATTGAAGCTGCTGTACAGATGAAGGTAATCAAGGTGCTTGTAATGACCTTTCTTATATTCCAAAGCCTGGTTAAGAGGAAGGAGTGGGAGGAAGCTTCGGCTAACAGACCTGCAGAACTACATTTAGAGTAGGCTTACAATTGTGGCAGTACCATTTACAGGAAATGTTTTGGAGCATAACAAGGGTTGTTGCAGACACCTTGCAATACTTCCAGTTAAAGCGGAATTACAGTCTGGCATAACATACGATAGAAACCCATTTCCATACCCTTAGCTGCATATGTATTAATTTGTCTCAAAGTAATGTCAACAGTCAGAGTACCTCAAGTGAGTACCACAACTGTACGCAATGCTGTTTTTTTTAGTATGTGGAAGGCAAGAAGGGGTGAGAGGGAGCTTAAAGTAAGAAATCTGACCCCCTTGTCAATGTAGAACAATCTAGAACTGGGAAATGTAAATAGCCACAGGGGCATAACTACAGAGGGGCAACTGCAGGAGGCCCCAACTACTACTTCACTCCCTCTAAGGGGCAGTCCTTCACATCATGTGTTTCTGTGGCTACACTTGTTATGGGTGTGAAGATTACAATGTCCTTACAAAGTCTTGTTTGATGACCCTTGCAAGATGGGCCCCCAGGCTGTGAGGTTCACAAAAGGTTGGCAAGGGAAAGGGTGTGAACATTGGAGAGCCCCAGCAAAGCTTTGCTGGGGGGGCATGATTTGTAGTTACACCCTTGAATAGCCCCTTGGAAAACAGGAAAGCATTTGGGTCATGACAAATGTAGTTACCAGAAGTAAATTTCACATCTATTATTATTAGGAATAAGATGTTTCATTTGTAAAAACATGGACGTTACACACAGAGGAGGGGGCTTCACATGGAATGGGAGGAGCACTATTGTACATGAATAGGAAAAAAAAGAGTTGGCCTGCGGCAAACAAAGTATATAAAAAATCTGCCATTGCTAAGCAGGCAACCGTCGTAGACATCGAACTTTAGTGTGGTACTTTGTGTGTATTCCATGGGTGTTAGTTCTTCTCATTTATAAAAATCTACTTGAATTTTGCTCCCTGAGTATATGCAGCGTAATGATGTAGAGTCATATTGAAGGTGGCAAAATATTTGTTGTAAAATCACAAAAGTAACAGCAATGTTGTCACATGTGTACTCTAAGTTGCCCCTATGCTTGGTTCGCATTTAAGCTGAAAAACTGGCACTTTTTGTTCGTTTTGGGGTTCAGAAAATGGACATGTCGACAGATCCTATGTTATAAATAGGAATCACACTCACAGATGTAATTTTGCAATGGTTCCACTGAATCCGCTGCAGTCGATGAAACACAAAGTCCCGCCTGCATGATTTATTCTGGACAAGTGACGCAATTCACATAGAAACTTATGGTGTAAATGCATCTGCTTTGGACTCCAAACGACTGCAACACACCACCAGAGTGGATGCTGCACTGTACACCCCAGCTGGCCAATGGACATCCGGCTCAAGGGTGTTCCAAATCTGCCACCACACTCTTCTTCTATGAAAATGAATGTTATACACCACCATGCAGTATTATAGTGTATTTCAAGCACCAACATATTAGTTTATGTCAATGCTTCAATATAGTAGTGGCAGTTTTAATAATCTGCAACTCAACTGGCTATATGCTTTTTCCAGGTGTATAACTCATAAACTATAGGAGCCAACAGATCAACATGTAAGTCTGACTCAGTTTAGGTTAACTTAAAATGAGAAATAAACAGCAGAGAAGTCCAACCCACAGATATGGCAAAAGTGTATTTTTTGCTTCTTTCTCATTTCTGGACATCCTACCTAATAAAAGGCAAGTGTCCCTGCGTCCTGTCCCTGTGTCAGTGCTTTTGCGGTACTGCACATGTCCTGCACTGTCAACTGTTGGGACAGGACGCAGGACCGACTGGGTGCGAGGGGTACAGGTGTGCACGAGGTGGCGAGCGGGTGCATGCACAGCAGGCGGGTGCGCGGAGCAGTGGCAGACCTTGAGGCCGTTTTTAAACAGGCTTGGGTCACTAGTTTATTATAAATTACAAATTAGCAGTAACACAGTCTCCAATTTTCTCATGGCTTATAGAACTAGTATGTATTTTTATTCTTTTTCTATGGACATCGGGTCTGTGTATCAGATGTTGCTGATTCCTCTTAATACAGTGAGTAGACATTTATATAAAGTTACACTTCCCTACTGGTATTATAAACAGCATAGACCTATAATGACTTACAAATCCACTAAGGCATAGTCATTAGCTTGGCACTGATATTGTTATAATGACACTGGAGCATTTGATGTTGCTGATAATTGCTGAAGGTTATTGTAAGTTTATTGATCACAGTGTTCCTGAGTCAACAGAAGCAAACAATGACAACAATCAAAAGAGTACTGTCTTGTTACATGTAACTCCATGCGAGTAAAATGTAATTACAGGGGATGCGATGAGGCCGGCTTCATCTGGGCCACTGTGGTCAGGGGCCAAATTTAATAACTATGGACTCATAATACATGTCTAAAATGATAAGATAAAGTGAAATAAAACCAGTTATTTTCCCACTACTCTGATATCTGGAGGCTGAGCATTGAATGGGATTATTATGGAAATGTCCTTTATGCAGATACAATGAAAACTTAATTATTATTAGTAGAACAGTATTTTAGGATATTTTAAGGGAAATGCACTTGTCATATTTTTCTCCATGGCTGCAGCTGGCGCATCTAATTATGTGACCTAGCAGTATGTTCTGGCTGAAGCTATGAAGACTGGGCAATGCGTGGTGCTAAGGAGAGGAAGATGAAGGTGCATCTGGGAGCCTGGAGAGGTGAGGGGGGGGGGGGGAATCTTGCTACTTGTAGGGCAAGCTGTCTTTTTTCTTAAATATATTTGCATATGTAAAAAAATAACTACATATTTAGTTTTGTGTTAAAGAGACACTGAAGCAAAAAAAATAAATTATAATATAATGAATTGGTTGTGTCATACGGATAATTACTAGAACATTAGTAGCAAAGAAAATATTCTCATATTTTTATTTTCAGTTATTTAGTGTTTTTTATAACATTGCATTATTCTGTAACAAGGTGTCAGCGAGAGCACAAGTATCTGATTAAGTGGTGATCTGCAGTATCACCACCAATGCAGATATATATTGACAAAAGCAATCATTATCTTACTGATAGTAGATCAGCGGAAGGCTCACTAACACAATCAGTACTTTAATAAGAGTGTGATCACAGATGATTAATGCACAGTATACAGGAGCACTCCTATGTGATAGCCCCCTGACTGTAGGGACTATCACTAGTAGAATGGTCGTACAGGCAAAGTCGGTAAGGATCGGTCAGCAGCAGTACAAAATCGTAAGGCTAATCGTAGTCAAAGAGGAAGCCATCGGCAACAGGTCGGACAGATAAGGTACAGAATCAGGAGGCACAAATCAGAGTAAAAGGTACATGCAAGGAATCGGCAACATATCAGATAGCTAAGTACAGAATCAGGAGGCAGAAATCGGAGTCAGAAATGCAAGCAGAGGGTCATACACAATAAATCAATAATATATTCAGTTATAATTATAGCTATCAAAGGTCTGAGCGCTAACACGAAGTATTCGCAACAGCAGACAAGGAGCAACTGACAGCCAGCTCCTTTTATGCTGGGAACGCTCTGCAGAGCCGCCCAGACAATCAGGGAGCTAGCTGGAGTCAGCTGACCGGCGAGTCAGCTGACTCCCCTTCTAATGGCATAAAGGTCCTGCCGCTGGGGGCGCGCACGAGTAGCCCTTACCCTATGTGCGGCCAAAGGACCTGGCTGTGACAGCGGGGCGGGGACTGCCGCCAGCTGAGATGCGGAGTCGACGGACATGCCGCTCTCCGCCACGGCGGTATTCCCGCCGCATGTTACAGTACCCCCCCCCCTTGAGGAGTGGACTCCAGACACTTCTTACAAGGTTTCTCAGGATGTGCCTCATAATAGCTCCGCCTCAACTCCTCAGCATGAAGGCGATGTGGCGAAACCCACGATCTTTCCTCCGGTCCATACCCCTTCCAATGGACAAGGTACTGCACCGAATTCCGCACCCACCGAGAATCCAAAATCTGCTCAATCTCAAATTCAGGCTCCCCATCAATCACCACAGGGGGGGGGGGGGGGGATCAACATGCACAGCAGGTTTTACCAAAGATACATGAAAGGACTTTACGCCTCTCATACTGGCCGGCAGATCCACTCTATAAGTCACATCGTTAATCTTTTGAGCTACAGGATATGGGCCTATAAATTTGGGTCCCAACTTGGTCGAGGGTTGCCTCAAAGCAATATGTCGAGTAGAGACCCAGACCCTGTCACCTGGTTCGAAATGCCATCCTACAGAGTGTTTCTTGTCCGCTTGCCTTTTCTGAACCCCAAAAGCCTTTTGTAAATTGGCCTTACCAATCCCCAAACTCTTTTCAAACACCCCTGCCAATCCTCCAGAGCAGGGAAGGGAGAAGTCACCAGAGGTAAGGGAGAAAACTTCGGTGATCTACCATTGACTATTTGAAAAGGAGTGTATCCAGAAGATGCGCTTTTAAGGTTGTTATGCGCAAATTCAGCGAATGGGAGGAATTTAGCCCATTCATGTTGTGAAGGCTGATACATAACACCTAAGGAATTGTTCCAAGGACTGATTGATCCTCTCAGTCTGCCCATTACTCTGTGGATGGTATCCTGAAGAAAATGACAGACCCATCCCAAAATGCTGGCAAAATGCTCGCCAGAATTTTGACACAAATTGGACCCCTCTGTCTGACACCACATTTTCCGGGATACCATGCAGGCGAAAGATGTGCAGTATGAACAGACCAGCCAACTTTTGAGCAGAGGGGAACCCTTTTAATGGGATGAAATGGGCCATTTTACCAAAACGGTCAGTTACAACCCAAATGACCTTCATTCCTTGGGACTGAGGAAGTTCCCCAATGAAGTCCATGGATATATGAGTCCATGGTTCCTCAGGTACAGGGAGTGACTGCAATGTCCCAGCAGGTGCCTGTCGCGACGGCTTGCTTTTAGCGCAGACAGTGCATGCTCTCACAAACTCCCTACAATCTTGTCCCATAGAGGGCCACCAAACAAGCAATTCTTGTGTCCTAGCCACACCTGGGTGGCCTGCGATTTTGTGGCTATGAAACAACTGCAAGATTTGAAGCCGCAAATGCAAAGGCACAAATAAACCTTCAGGTTTGCCATCAGGGGAATCCTGCTGGAAAGACTCTAAAAGGTCCATGACATTTTCTTGAGTCTCGATGGCGGCTAGCACAACATTTTCTGGCAAGATGTTTTCGGGTTCAGAGGACTGAACAGATTCAGACTCGAACGACCTGGATAGGGCGTCAGATTTGATATTTTTGTTCCCTGGCTTGTATGTGATTACAAATCGGAACCTGGAGAAAAATAGGGACCACCGGGCTTGTCTAGGGTTAAGCCTTTTAGCCCCCTCAATGTACTCCAGGTTCTTATGGTCAGTATACGCGGTGATAACATGCTCAGCCCCCTTCAGCCAGTGCCGCCACTCTTCATGATAACATGCTCAGCTCCCTCCAGTCAGTGCCGCCCCCAGCTGAGATGCGGAGGCGGCGGACATGCCGCTCTCCGCCGCGGCGGTAGCCCCGCCGCATGTTATACATTTTCTAATACACACTACTCAGCATTCCAAATGTTTTTTACAGAGCAGGCTAGTGAACTTTTGAACTGTCCTCTGGAGAGAAAAAGAAAATACAGGGACTGACAGTTGAGATAACAAGCTTCAGAAGACAGATCTCTCTGCGACTTTTGAACGTCGTGGAGCTCAATGGCTTTTTTTGCATAGATAACAACTGGAGTTTAGTAACTCTTCCTGTACTGGAAACAATATAAGACTTATGTGTCTGCTCCTAATGTTTTATTTCTTAGCTGTACTACACATACAAATTATTATATCATAATTTTTTTTTCCGCTTCAGTGTCTCTTTAAATATGACAGTAGAATAACAGATCTCAAAGGACAGATTTCTTTAGGTTGACATTTAGAAAACTGGTAAGTTTCACAATGACTCCAGTCTAATCAGAACCCAAAATATATAATTAAGAAACATCTCTACTCATTGCGAGAAACGTGCTAAAATTCTAACACTGGGCATCTTAATGGTCGTAATGGAAAACTTTGTAAGACCTACAACAATTTATAAATGAAAAGACAAAGTTTGCATTAGAAAATACTTGCCATCTTGCTGCCCATGAAGATTCTGGGGGCTCTGCATCCTTTCTTCAAGGTTAGAGCTGAGGTCAGAGTTCACAGCTGACATCCTGGTGGAGTCGCTCATGTCAAATTCATCACTCTCTATAGAGCTTTCATCCTGCAGAGATAGAGTTCACATTGTGAGATCCCACGACATCGGATGAAAGCAATGCTGGCCTTCTCCTTGACAATTGACTGAAAGATCTAAGCATCACCTTGAATAATATATACATATACATATAAGCAGTGATCTCTTGAAACTGAAATATAGAACAATAAAATGATCTGTCCAGTTTCACCTTTTGGTAGATCCAGAGTTAACTATTTTGTAAGAACCTGTTTGTCTCCTGGCATAGCCCTTGTGTTGGCATATAAATTAATTAAAGACTTAGTTCAGCTATCCATTATCCAGAAGCATATATTATATCGGCATTAATTAGCAAAGCACAATTTACTTTTTGCATTACACATCTTAATGTTTTGCAATAAATATATTTACCACTTATGTTTTTTGGATGCGAGTCTGACATCCAACCTCTGGTCATTCAACCAAGACTTTAGCACACTTTCCATACTTAGGCCCATATGCAATTAACTTTGTCTCCTTAGTTTTCTCCTAGGAGATATTTCATCTTCTATTTAATATAACTTTTCAGCACTCTGCAATTTAAAAAGTACCAAAAAGTAGGTAAGAAAGTACTATCAAAATTATTTTGATTATTTTCTTTTTTTAAAATGGTATAACGCTATGAGGGTGTTTTTCAGGGCTGTGGAGTCGGAGTTGAGCAGTCAGGGCAATTTTTGGGTACCTGGTGTCGGAGTCGGGAGAAATTGCACCGACTCCGACTACTAATTAAAATAGAAAATATGATAAAATGTTCTGTTCCTCAGATAATAGTCATCATGAATAGTTTATATGCTCAGTAATAGCTGTGCTTAGTCCACAAAAATTAAATAAACTGATCAAAAAATAGTTACTTGTGCTGCTTCAATAAAGCAGTCCCCGTATTTTTAAAGTCAGATATACATATCTGATTGTGACTGTACAGTATATATGATGTATACACAGAAATCTTTTATATATATGCTAAATAACATCTATGCTGTAATAATAAAGCCTGATGTGTAGCCGTGTCACTAATAGAGATGGTCAATGAGATGGAAATAATTCTGTGTTGATGCTGGTTTATGCAAATGTATGCACTCCCTTTGCTCATGAAATCAAATAATTTGAAATGTTGTTAAAATTTGGTTTGGTAACTACGAATTAAATGGCACCTGAGATGGATGAAAATAAAAGTTTTATACATACCTGGGGCTTTCTCCAGCCCCCTTCAGGCTAATCCAATCGCTGTCCTCCTCCGCCACCTGGATCTTTTGCTATGAGTCCCAATAAATCAGCCAGTTAGCGCAGTCCGGCCACGTGACGCTCCCACAGCCAGGAACATTCTGTACCTGCGCAATAGTGCAGTGCTGCGCAGGTGTAGTACGCTCCCAGTAGCGGAGTGTGTGCATGCTCACTACGCCTGACTGGCTCAAGTACCTGGACCCACAGCAGAAGATCCAGGTGGCGGAGGAGAACAGCGAGGGACTGATTAGCCTGAAGGGGGCTGGAGGAAGTCCTACGTATGTATAAAACTTTAATTTCATCTGTCTCAGGTTTACTTTGTTACACAGTAGTACTATACTCTACATATGCACTCCCCACAGAGCTGCAGGGAATCCACTGAGAATGTTGTGCACATTGAACACAGAGGTGTTGTCTATCACCCATAAACCTAGTTCAGATTGTGCATGAAGAATGTGTAATAGAGGAAGAATCACCTCATTCTCCTGCAGAATACCTGCACATCACTTTTACATGTACCCACAGTCACATTTCCTAGGGCCTGATAGATGTTCATTGTTTCTATCTTCTACAAGGACTCTTACCAAGGACTAGTTTTAATCTATGACTAAAAGTATTAGAGGCAGCCAGGTAACTGGCATTGTTTAAAAGGAAATAAATATGGCAGCCTCCTTATCCTTCTTACTTCAGTTGTATTTTAAAATTCCTAAGCGTTGGCAGTTAAGAGATGCATTTCATGTTACATACTTTCAATCAACAAGATTGTAATATGCAAATTAGAGGAGTCGGAGTCGATGGAATCCTAACCTGAGGAGTCGGAGTCGGTGGATTTTTGTACCGACTCCAGAGCCCTGGTGTTTTTCACTCCAACCTGAGGTACACTTGTACTGCTGCTTGTATTGCTGAAAACTGGCTGGGATACCTGGACCCTGATGCACGGAGGAGTGTATGGATAAAGCGAACAATAACCCATCTAGCAGGGGTTACACCATATTTGGTGAGTTTGTTCCCCGATGGGTGCCCTGGTGGTGGGTGAATATCCCAGAAATGACAGTGAATTGCCTTATTGGAAACAACACCTGTTTTACTGTGGTTTTAATTTCTATTTATGTGCGCTTATCCACTGCATAAGATATGGACCTTTGTGTACACCTTTCTATTATGATTGGTGGTCAGACAAAGCACAAAGCAATCCATGCCTCTGATTATCACGTGACAAAGCAAGGTTTGCCGTTGAGATATAAAGTAGCTCTAGTCATAATAAATATAATAAACATCAGTTTCTCATAATTCTCATAGACTTTAGAGGTAAAGCTTGCTGATCTTAAAAATTTGCATAGAAAGAAGTTAAAAGCTTCAAGGCGAGTGCCACTGAGAGATACAAGAACCCATCATATCATACATCATATGAAAATTCCCTCTTCACAGAACTGACCCTATATGAGCTGCTTGTTTAGAATTTGAAGCCACTGAGAGTTTTCTTATGAAGAACAGCTGGTTTAATCTTGCAGTGTGTAAGAATCTGCCAAGAATTATCTCCCAAGCAGTAGGCATTGCTTATTGTTCCTTACTTGCCAATGTTTTATCAGCAGCTTATAAAACTTTGCTGTGGTGAGTTCAGCATCTGGCAATGGGGATGATGAAGAGCAGAATTCTAATCCCCATTCACTATCAGCGAGAGGTCTGTCTATCTGTATATATCTATTCTGCCTAAGAAGTATATTTCTTTACTGAGGGCTTACATGTAAAGTCTGTTTCAGTTGCAACTGCTCCCTACTGTCCCTTTTTTGGAGCGACAGTTCCTCTTTGGGAGCTAAATCCCTCTGTCCCTCTTTCTTCCTCATTTGTCACTCTTTCAGGACTGATGTAACGCTCTAGGAAAATACTGTATATGTATTTTTCTATTGAAAATGTGTTTACTGGTAAACTTTATTACCATCCCTTTAAACTGATATTTCTTATTTTCAAATGTTAATATGAATGAAAACGCATGATGATAAAAAGGACCAGTCGGTTTGAATTATAAAAACTTGTTTTTTTTTGCTTATGAATTCTTAGTGGTAGACGGGACTAGGGGTGTGGCAGGGGCATATCTAGAGGTTAACAGTGGAGTAGGTGTCGCTTTTTCTTACTTCAGAAAGTTGGGAGGTATGCATTTGTTTCTTTTTAAAGAATGCCAATAACCTGGGTGTCCAGCTAATCCTGTGCTTCTAACAAATTAAACCACAGTCCCAAAACTTTCATCATGATGTAGGTAATTAGTAAAACTTCTTTTCTTCTGGTGTGTGTACTACTATTATTATTGTTTTTACTAAAAGGGACTCACCAGTGCAAATAAGGTTAACCAACACACCCTCCAATCCAGCAGCCTTCTGAGTAACAAACCATTCACATACATACATTCGTTTTTCCGATTAGATTCTGTTATCTTTTCTTATCTATTTCCATTCACTTCTATGAGAAATCGATCAGAACGATTGAAAAGATTGGACATGTCGGAAATTATCTATCAAACCATCTATCTAACACAAAATTGTATGGTGTGTACCTAGCATAAAAGGCAGGCACATCCACTTTCAGATTAAATTAACTGTTCAACATGTTAGGCCTTAGCATTCCCAGCATGTTAATCCATCATGTTTCTTTCCCTAATAGACAAGTCACACACTCACTTTCCTCTCATACTTACAGTTTGTAACTGAAAATCCAGAAGTCCTCCTGTAAAATGTTACCTGCACTGTCTTTTCCCTCTAAGCCGTCCCAAAGATCCCTAATTATCCGACTTCCAGCGCATGACTCCACCCCCCCCCACCAAAAAAAACCGCCAGTCGATGGAGTAAACAGACTGGCGTTTTTCTCCGGGTAGGTGGGCGGGACGGCACCATGCTCCGGAAGTCGGTGATTTGGAGTCGTCAGGGTGGCTTTGAGGGAGAAGACAGCTCAGGTAACTATAACTTTCTTTTACAGGACTGCTGGATTTTCATTTACAAGCTGGATATCTGCTTTAAAGTGTACCCGAGAGGAGGAAAAGAAAAAGTTTTATACATACCTGGGGCTTCCTCCAGCCCCATGCACCCTGATCGTTCCCACGCAACAGTCCTCCAATGTCTGCAGCCCCAGTACCAAGTCCCATAACTTCCTCCAGTCGCTGACAGTCTGCGCAAGAGAAGTGCGTCCTCCATGTATCTCTATGGCAGCTGCTGGAGATACATAAATGGCGCACTTCACTTACGCCAGACTGGCCCGTGACTGGAGGAAGTAACGGGACCCGGTACAGAAGACAGAGGAGACTGAGGACAGCGGAATGGGAGCGATCCGTGCACATGGAGCAGGAGGAAGCCCCAGGTATGTATAAAACGTTTTCTTTTCCTCGTCTCTGGTTTCTTTTAAGGTGGCCATACACTGGTCTCCATCGATATCTGGCTGGTTCCGATCATTTGAAATGCATGCCACAAACTATGCCTTATTGATAGAATTTTGTGCAAAATCAATTGAATTGGTAGATCATGCCAGCTGGAAGATATTGATTGATCGACAGCAAGTCAGAAGTGCAGCATCAGTGGCGTTCAATTCTCAACAATGCACAGTATAGGGGGCTCTGGAGAGAAGACATGCAACAGCGGACAGGTGAGTGTAAGCTCCACTGCCTACACTCTGCGCAGCCTGCAGCTCCACAGATTTTCAAGAGATTTCATACTGGGTGTGTGGAGGTATTCGATCAGATAGATTCCTCCCTTATCATTTTATGACCTAAGAGGGCTCTCTCTGTTGGCCACATCGACCAGTATTAAGGCCATCTTTAAATTCCCTCCAACACACACCACCAAATGTAACATTGTGACCAGCCTCAAACAAAATGCCATGCAAGTGTGATTCCTTTGACTGACCTCTGCTCACAGACCCATGCATTAAATTGCTCAACAAACTGTTACTTTTATGTTTGTTAATCTAAACCGTGACCTTCCTTGAGTTCTGGCCAACATAGGTCAGACCACAAGGAAGGATATTTGATAAGATATACAACCATCGCTGTGTCTCAAGGGAAATGATCTTGGATGACACAATGAGCACCGGATCTGGGATGAGTGAATGTGCATCATGTAATGATGCTGGAGCAGTGATGGCAGAACAGAGCACAGCATGGTTTGGAGTTACATATATTGTAATGTAGAAGGCTAGGCTGTGAGGAAGGGTGGCCCAGAACATTGTGCCTTCCTATAGTATATGTTCTGCTGCTATCCCAACAAAAAAATAGGACAACCCCAAAAGGTCAAGCCCTAACCTTTGCTTGCTTTTTTTTTCTTTTATGTACTGATGGGCATGGTTGAGGCTTAGTGCATAAAGGGGAAATGAGGCCTGGACAAAAATATATAGTAATCTGACCAATTTCACTGACTGGTTGGGAGGCACGCTACTGGCTATAAACAATATATGTATTGTCAAAATACAGTGTAAAAAAGTAAATTCATTAAATGGGTGGATAAAAAAATCAAAAAATTAGTGCAACTCTAAAATCAACATGGTGATAATCAAAAATGGCATTCAACAGCGCTGGCATACTCCTTCACCAACATGCAACACTGGACATCACCATGTGTCCCACCATTACAGCAATGAACACACCATATAGCATGATCAAAGAAGAGTCGGCAAGCAAGATTACCGGTAGTTAACATAGCAAGCATGGAGTTAATGCAAAAGCAGTGGTAGTGCAGTTGAAGCAAGGAATCGGTAAGTACATGGATATATACTGTATTGCACAAGTATCCTGATTGGTCGCTCTAACAAACGTCACCACTTTAAATTCAGTTTTCTGTGCACCTGTCTGGACAACTCAGCCTCTAAATGGCTTGTATACAAGTAACATGGCTATTTGCATGTCATGTAACTAAATAATTAATTACCATTTTCATCCTCCCTTTTTAATCTCATAGGAAGACTGTATCAGATTAAAAGATGTTTCATTTAATGAATACATAAATTACCCAGCATGTGTATAAAGGTAGGTAACATGCACACAGCAGCAGCATCCCTTTAGTGGATGTGTACAGCACATCAGCCACTGTTATTGGTCCTGATGGATGACTTGTGTTGAGCAAGCCTCTCAGTTCAGGAAGCTGTTGCTCAAGCTGATCCATGCTGACACCTTGACAGGCCAGATATAAGTGTGTCATGCCATTTCATTCACCATTTTACTTGATGCACTAACAGTCAATACAGTAGGTGTTCCAGGTTTAAACTCCAATAAGAATCAACAACTGTCTCTACTAAACACTCAGAAACGTTTGCAAAAAGCTATCAGAGACACGCAGCACTCTATAAAGGCATTCTTTATTTTCAAAGGTGTTTTTATCCTCTTAGATTCACATTTGAATATAGTCCTCTAAATATAAATTAGTTTGTTAAACGAGAATGAAAGGACCACTATTGCAAAAAAGTGTAAAATGTAAAATCCATGTGTACACATATGTGGAAGAAGTGAATTTCTCCAAGATTTAAATTCACTATAAATTTCTTTTCATCTATGCTCCTGTAGCTTGGCATTAAATCTGTCTGACCCCCTGTCATGGGGGGATTCACGGGGTTTTTTTTTATTTTCAAAAGCACCTACTAAAGGGCAATTGATCAGTCCAGCTGCCAAAATATTGTGCAAATGAGTTGGGAGGCTGGTCCACATCCTTATATAGGTCTTTACCATACTGTGTTTTAGTAAACAAAGGAGAAACTGAGAATTCCCCAGGAAGATATGGACTACTCATACGCCTCGTTCACATCTGCTGCGCTGAGAAACGTGTGAAAGCGCGTGGCAAAAAACGCATGCACTTCTGCGTGCTTCAGTGCGCGCTTCTGTGTGTTGCGCTTCTTTAAGGCACGTTTTGCTTAATGTAGCAGTAGCAGTTGTCAATAAAGCTTTGTTTTTCTATGTAAATGTATTTTTTTTCCATATAGGGGTAAAAAACGCATGCGCTTCTATGCGCTTATACGCACTTCTATGCTCTTAAAAAGCGCACCCATTCACTTGCATTCATGTGCACTTTACAGCTCAACGCACACAAATGCCTGCAAGTCTACATTTTTGTAACGCTGCACAGCGCGTAGATGTGAACCAGCTACATTTAATTACATGGGAAAATCAATATCTTGCTGAACGCGCAGGCCAGTGCGCTGTGAAAAGCGCTCAGAAACGGCACCGATGTGAACGAGGCCTACAACCTGTCAGATCTTTGATATTTTTACTGCCTAATGTAAGTGACATGAACATAGGAGACAACAAGTAATTTATACTGCATTTTTAAGATGGGTGGTGACCGTGGTGGCCAATTTTAGGTCGCCCATTGTGAATCTAACTTTTGTTCTTTCAATAGGAAGAGGCATCAAACTTATTGGGAATTTCACAAGAAAAACAATGGTGTGCTTGGTTTTAATGTAACTTTATTATTTTTAGTGGCCACTTAAGTCATCTTTGACTTTTACTGTTTTAGTTAATCTAAGTGTAATAAAGGAGTATTTTAAATAAAGTGTTACATTTGTTTTTTTCCCACACACTCTGTAGCAAGCATTACCTCATCCTGCTGCGAATTTAAGAGCTGGAGTTTCATGTGCTTCATGTAAGCCATGGTTATTGGCATGTTATAGTCGATCATACTTGTCACCAGTGTGGGTGGCTTCCCATTATCTGTAAGGAGGAAAGAAGGAGGTTAATTTGTGTGATTTATTAATTTTCCTATGATAATCTATCTGCATTAAAGGAAACATGTAGAAAGAGCCACATGGAGGCCTTCTTTATTCCCATGTAAAATGCTGCATATTTTTTGTGATCTTCTGCCTCTAAAACGTTCTGAGTCTCTGCCCCAGGATAAATAAGCATGACAATTAGTATTGTGTGTTTATATAGAGCAGACAAGTTCAATAGCGCTTCACAAGAGTCCACAGCTGTATCGCTAGTCTGGTTCCACTAGCTCACTGCAACTTTCTCTCCCTCTCTCGCTCCCACCTCCCTCCAGACAGAGGGCAATTGGGTTTAACTCACCCAATTGCTTGTTCTAGTGGTGATCTCCATGGTGGTGTCAAGTGACACATTAACCCGTAATGCCAGCATGTCACATGACACTGCGTTGCCATGGAGATCGCCACTGGAACAAGTGATTGGGTTAGATCTTTGTGTTGTTGCGTGCTACACGCAACTTTAAATGAATGGTAGGAGGAAGAGGATGGAGGGAGAAGATTCCTGCCCGCTAGCGGCAGGCTGCCTTATATAATGCCTGAGGACTGGGGCTGTACTTTGCCCAGCCCTGCACTAGCAGCATGCCTGTAACAGTGAAGCAACTAAAGCCAGGGAATTTGCAAGACAACCAAGCAACTGGTATTCCTTAAAAAGGAATGCAGTTGACAAACTTTTTCACAGAAATCAAAACTACTCAGCTTTTCATGTAGACGCATTTGAAGCTAACAATGTACAATTCTGCTCAGTTGTAAAGCCAGCGTATGTGAATGTGTATATGCCGCCATATCACTACGGGCACTGGGAGAAGATGGCAGCACAGTGGAACAGAGCTCAAGCTGCAGAGGTGAGAGAGAGGGCTTCACTGTGCTAATAGTCTGCATAGGACCCCAGGGACAGCAGCATTGGCATGGGGGGGCGCATGTTACCGACTCTCGGTCCCACTGCATAGATACCACCACATCCTCGCTGCGCCCATGACTGACCAGCAAAAAAAAGGCCGGTACTTACGTATTACACCGTCTGAAGAGTTTGGCAGTTCCTTGTTTAAGTTTTGTTTGCTCCACTACCAAGATTTAACCCTTTTTGAAAAGCTGAAAGTCCTGGCTTTCCATTACACCAGGTCCGGTGTCAGTGTAATGCTCCGTTGCCAAGGTAAAGGGTTTTGAAGGAGGGGTGTCCCCTGCATCTTGGATGCACAAAGTGTGATTACATAAGTACCGGACAAGCCCAACATTGATGATCAGCAGCACCCCCGGGAGGTCGTCTTCTGTCGCAGGAGTCTCATTACAGAAGACGAAGGAGCAGACAAGCTATACACCCTCCTGACCTCTCTCTGTGTGTTTCTGGAGACTATGTTAAGACGAAGGAGCAGCCCAGCTATACACCCTCTTCACCTCTCAAGATGCAGGTGACACCCCTCTTTCAAATCCCTTTATCTTGGCAACAGAGCATTGCACTGACACAGGACCTGGTGTAATTGAAAGCCAGGACTTTCAGCTTTTCAAAAAGGGTTAAATCTTGGTAGTGGAGCAAACAGAACTTAAACAAGGAACTGCCAAACTATTCAGACAGTATAATATGCAAGTACCAAAAAGCCTGTCCGGTTAATAATGTCGGTTGATTTCTGCTAGCTATTGACCAAAATTAGGATCGGACAGCATGTCACAGTGATCGAAGGAATGTCACATTGTGCCAAGGAATGTCACATTGTGTATGGGCACATTAATAGCTAACAACAAAGTTATTTATGCTAACAGTGGATAAAATATGAAATGCCCTAAAGTAGGACATACCAATAGGAATCAAGACATAGTCTATCTCTAAGGAAGGAATATTGGCCACAAATTCACATATTTGTTTTTCATTCCTCTGTATCAAGCTTAAATTGGGAAAGGCTGAATTTGTTGGATGTGTCTTTTTTTTTACTTGTGAAACCAATTGACTATGTAATGATATTGATTCCTAGTATACTATTCCAATGAATGGCCTCTGTGTGTAGCTGCAGCCCTCCTGTCTAGCAGGGGTGGGGGGGTGGAGGGGGGGAATCTTTGCTTTACTTGGAACCCTTGACTTACTGTACCTTTGTGTTCAGCTCCATCTGGATTTAAGTGCATTCTTTTCTGACACTCTGAGCAGCTCATTAGGAATCTTGTCACCGCTTCTCTAGGTAGGAAGGCGTAGGTCTCCGATATCTGGAAAAAAAGCAGAAAAACATTTAAAGAGAGAAGTCTCGTCATCTATGTTCTATTTAACAGCAATGTCCTGTATTATTTACCTTATACCTGCTACACAGGACATTCCTATAGCATGCCAACCTCTACTGCAGAATCGGACATACAAATCAAATTCCATAAAGTAGATCATGGGAACATGGTAGCGATGAAGGCCAGAATGTTGCAAGGCTTTTGTCCCACTATTTTTACTGAAGTTTTGAGCATAATTAAAATAAAAAATGTGAATTGGCAGTTGCTAATAAAAAAAGAGCATCCCCAAACTTACTAAATAAAAAATGTCACACAAATGCACCAAATGTACACGGCCTGTGACGGCACATTGAGGTTTCACGTAGTGGCTTGTGGCCATCCCAGTCCTGCCAGCGATTGCTGCAGTGCTTGCCAGTCTGAATAGCTGGTGAGGCTGCTGTGTCTGCACATTAATATATACAAGGATGTTACTGTGTTTGTTACTGTGTTTGCTCATTAACCTCTTCTACCCCATAGAGGGTGGGATTGCTGAGGAAGTAGAGCTGGCTAGCGTGGGGCTCCACTCCATGAGCTACACCAGACCACATGGCTCTTAACATTGTGAAGCTATCTTGCAAAGGAGGGAGCAGCAAAGCCTAACCTACCGGAGCTAAAAATGAGAGGCCCATCGCCTTGTTTGAAGCCTCGGCAGAAGGGGGCTCTGATACAGTAAACCTCTGGATATAGTAAACTCAGCCATCAGGTCCCAGCAAATGTATCTGTATAAATTTACAATGTATGCCATATTCTGATACAGTAAACTACTGATTTAGTAAGTATTTGTCCTGGTCCTTCTGGGTTTACTGCAGTAAGAATTGGGGGGGGGGGGGGGGGGGGGTTATGGGTAATCTTCTGCATAGAGTGGGGTGGAGTGGATTGTCATCTGTTAACATGAGATCATGGTTCCTGCACATCATGCCCACTCCCACTCACCCGGATGGAAGCATGCACCAGACACTCAAAACCCAAAGGGAATGCAAACTGCATCCCCTCAGCTTAGTAAGCAAGCCTCCCAGTCTCTTACCTACACCTCTTTGTATGCTGACACACCAAATATATAGTGAACTAAAAATGTGTTTAAACAGCATCACAACATGCTCATGCATAATCGCTACAAGAAAAGGGAAAAAAAATTAGGTAGCCCATAAAAGCTTATTAGCCTGATACATAAGTACCTTAGTTTATAGCTCCAAGTAACCAGATGTACACTTTTTCTGAATTCACATAGCTTTTTTGTTAGAATATCTGTGACATTCAATTACTACCTATGTAGCCTCTGGGTAAGCCTCCCACAATGCACAGCCAATGGACACTCAGAACCACACAGTGTACCAAAGACACTTTTCTGATTTTTGAAAATCTGCTTGAGAGTCAGTGAAAGTGTCTTGTGGACATTAGTCATCTAAGCGTCATCATAAAAAAGTCCCATTATGTTGTATTTATATAACACATACATTACATACAATGCTTTGCAGAGTTCAATGATTGCCACTACTCACACAATCTATCTCTACTCTAGGGCCAACTTTGGAAGGCATCCAATTATCTTACATATATGTTTTTGAGTTGTGGGAGTATAAATACGGTAAGTTACCAAACAAAATCAAGGACAACACAGGACACTAGAGGTGCAAGGCAAGAGCACTAACATATTCCTAACAGAAATAGGTAACAATAAAAAGTATTCTTTCTTTCTCAAGTCTTCTGGAATTTCTTTTGAATGAGGCATGGTGTATTTGTTAAGGTGCTCTCAATTCAGGTCAAGGCTGTGTTCTAGAAACAAGCATGCACATAACATTTGTATAATTTAACCATTAAATTCCCTTTGAGGTCAATGCAAACTACAGCTACATTCTACATGCAAGTAAATGATGAAACCTGTTTTGTCTACCTCAGCTGTGTGTTTGCCACATAGGTCACATTGTAGATCAGCGTGTAATAGGCAGCCCTGTGTTGTGCTGCTAGAACAGGACTACACTGCAGGCTGCATCTCTGGTGAGAGAATTGCTAGAGACAATGACATCTAGGTAAATCTTTGTAAAGAGTGAAGGACAATATGTTCATGAGAGGCAAGACCTGCATGACTAAGTATTGCTGCTGTTCTCCACACTCTGTCATCCTTAATATTAGAGCAGGATTATCCACTAGGCAACCTAGGCAGGTGCCTGTGGCCTAGTGGGTATCAGGGGGCCCACCTGCCTCCTTCTCTGACTTCTCTTTACTTCAGCCTACCAAAGGATCACACACGGGCCCCAAATCTACTACCTTGCCTAGGGCACCATTACATCTTAATTCATTTCTGTTTAATATATTTGTATAACTCATGTATTAAATACCTTTGATAAAGAAAATAAAGGCAGGGTTAACGCTTATTCAAATATGTGTGTGTTTTGCCAATGTGTGATAATGTGTTTGCCGCATATCTAACAAAAGTCAATGGAGAATTGCACTTCTGCTTTGCATTTTCGCATGCACAGGAAAAAGCTTACCCGTGTATACTCGAGTACAAGTCGACCTTGTGTATAAGTTGACTCCAATATTCAACCCTTTTAAGCTGGAATGTTTTATTGACTCATGTATAAGTCTACCCAGCAAAGTTAATGGGGGGTTAATGACTGCACTGCATACAGTATTGCAGTCATTAACCCCTGCTGTCCCTTAAATGGAGCCAATAACTCCTCCTGGCCCCCAAGTGCTGCAATAATTCACTCCCATTTATGCAGCTCAGTATCCCCCCCTTCCCCATTCCTTGTTAATTGTTGTGGCCAGGACTTCCTTTCCTAAAAGTATCACTTACCACTGGGTAAATTGCTGCAAATGGGAATGTCACTATAAGAACACACATTACTCAGCGTGCTCAGTGTTGCCTGTGACTTGTGTATAAGTTGTCCTTTATACTTTTATGAAGTGAAACAGACCTACATTTCTAGACTTATACTCGAGTATATACAGTACTTCTTGCAGGATAAATTCACATTACACGCAAATTGCGAGTTTTATTACCTGCGGTGAAAAGTCATGCATAAAAATGTGCAAAGGAATGCAAATCTTAATACGAATGAATGCATGTGAAAAAAATGTTTTTTGCAATGGTAAGTGTGAGCCCCGCCTAAACATATGTTAGCTCTGGTAGGGGCACGTAGTTTGTAGAGTTTCACCTGCTGAATTTAGGGCCTATTTCCACTGGAGTGGAATGTGCAGCATTTTTATCAATAGGGTTGTTGTCCAAATCCCATGCAGCCTTGATTCGGACAGCATGCTGCAGTTTAAAATTATCACATGCATGGCATGGCTACAAGGATTTGGAATGCGTACTCACATCACTGCAAGTGCCGGCAGGCATCTGGCAAGAGGCACCCCAGCATAGTGTAAACCAAATTTGTTTCCCTACTCTTTTTTTGCCCATACACATTCTATTTACTTTTGCTCTAAAGTAATGTAATTTTCATAAAAAATCACAAGCCTCCCAGCAATGAATACAGCAGGACTAAGAATTATCAATGACTGACATGTTGCAAATTCATTAAAGTGACACTGAAGTGAAAAAAAAACACTTTTGAATGATTTGTATGTATAGTACTGATAATTTATAGAACATTAGTAGCAAATAAAATATCATCTCATCATCTCATATTTTAATGTTTCGATACATATACCTTTTTTTTTTTTTTAAACATTGCATAAGTCTCCAATATTTGCAATTAATGTATACGCCACACTCTGTACAATCTGACTCTTGAGTGTTCCTTTGATGTGTTAGTGCTCCAGAAAGCAGAGACCAAATTGGTCGTGGAGCTCAGAGTAGCTCTTTTGCATAGATAAC
Organism: Hyperolius riggenbachi; assembly: GCF_040937935.1. Classification (NCBI taxonomy): domain Eukaryota; kingdom Metazoa; phylum Chordata; class Amphibia; order Anura; family Hyperoliidae; genus Hyperolius; species Hyperolius riggenbachi. The sequence goes on from NC_090650.1 coordinate 332,946,659, forward strand.
AACTGAAGTTTCTTAACTCTTCCTGTACTGGAAACAGACACAGAACATTTATATCACGCTTTTCTCCTGACGGACTCAAAGTGCCAGAGCTGCAGCCACTAGAACGCGCTCTATAGGCAGTAGCTGTGTTAGGGAGTCTTTCTCAAGGTCTCCAACTGAATAGGTGTTGCTTACTGAACAGGCAGAGCCGATATTCGAACCCAGGTCGATATAAACAATATTAGACTCAGATCTGTGCTACTAATGTTCTATTTCTTAGCTGTACTACACATACAAATCACTATATCATAAGTTTATTTTCACTTCAGGTCCCCTTTAAGAGCCCTAACACAATGAAAATTGTGATTGTGATGTGATTGCAATTTTCAGTTTTGCACATATTGCATCCATTACAAGTGCGATTGGCAGTTTTTTTTAAGTGCAAGGAGGACTTTGCAAGCCCACTTTAAGGCTGCCGGGCAGGACAAAGTCATTACGTATTTCAGGGTGCCTAATTTTACATACAGAGACAGCTACCTCTATGTTCATTTATCACAGAACACAACATTCTACTCTAATGTAATTGTACAAAATTATCCTCTAATGACATTAACTTAATAATAGCAGTGATGTCAGCTGGGTGATGTGTGAACATTGCTAACTGTGCAAATCAATAGTCTCATTGGCTTTTCGTTGGCAGTGAATGATGGGAAATGAGTTTCCAAACATTCAGCCTCAGTTCGGCAGCATACAGCATCAAGTTAGTGTGAACTATAGGGATTAAAATTTCTTGGAACCAAATGATATCAGAAGAGCAGACACAGACATTGGCATACTTTAGTGTGACCACACTGTGCCTTGTTAGATGTAACAGTGCACAATGCTGGCTATGAAATTCCTTGCTCTACGCAGCTGAAGTACAGCTGTGAGCAGGTTAACAAGGGGCAGCAATTTCACAGCTATTTCAGCACATTTGCACAGGCAGATGGAAATTATACCTCGCTGGGCAGGTCAGCAGCTTTGGCAGTTGTACAGACTTTCAATGACTTCCACTCAGGTTTCACTTCTTACTTCTCTTTTAGAAGACAAAATAATCAGAACAGTTCAGCTGTATGTTTCAAATCATCTATTGACTCAACTATTAAGCAGAGCATCTGCACTAAACTAACAGGTATTGCTAATGTAAAAATATGCTAAGTGTAGTATAACAATACTGCATAGATCCATAATCAGAGGATACCTTCAGTGAAAACTGTATGTCAAAACAATCAGTAATTCCAATGGCATAGAGCGTCAAAGTCACAATAAAAATAAAGAAAGTTAACTTCATAAGTAGTCAGTGAGGCTAAAATATCCCAGGTTGTGATATTAAAAAGGAGCCGAGCACTGAATGCCTTTTTAAATAGACAAGACAAATAACATTTATATCATGCTTTTCTCCTGGTGCACTCAGAGCCCTTCAGAGTGGGCTCTCTAAGGGCAGCCAGAAGCATTGGGGAGCCTTGCTCCGTACTGTTTTATATACTGACTTGATCCGGGATCTGAACCCTGATCAGAGGCTCCAACCCTAAATTAAAGGCAACCCTTTAACCAATGCTATCTAGCTGATCAAAGGAATTGGAATGTTCTCCCCTGAAGTTTGATGAGCTACAAATTATAAATAGCCTCTGTGTAGAAGGGATTCATTTCCTTGGCGGTATGATTATTTCTGGATTTTAGGGGCTAAAAGTGGTGCATTTTTTTCTGCTTTTAGACCCTAAATTGCAAAACGAATCAAAATCCAGGGGAACCCCCAGCACTAGTTCAGGCAGCCCCTGTATAAAACTCACCTCCCTGGGATGCAGAGCTGTATTTTTTCTTCCAATCCTCCGGGATTCACTCTATTCCTATTGTGAGATTGCCTTCTGTCATCACGTGACAGACGGCAATCTCATGCATGGGATCGAGAGCCTCAGAGCACATGGAGGAGACAGTATGGATCCCGGAGATGTGAGTATGAAGTGCCGCTCAGCTGCATACTGCCTGCCTGGTGGTTGCCCTGATTAACGTTCAGGATTACAGCTCGCAGTATGTTTTTTCACCCCCAGCCTGGGTCAGGAATAACGTAGGGAGGTTGAACTCTTACAGAAAATTCCTAAAACTGCTGGAACACGCACAACGGATCATTTCCAGACTGACTGTGTGAACTGATACGCAAGAACAAAGAAAAGCAACCCCTCTATATAGAAATACTCAATGAGCACTAAATTGGACCAGGACACCAGAGAAGTGCAATATATCTCTTTATTAAAGCCAAAAAATGATTAAAAACATCTAAAAACAAAGCAGACCGTGTCCATGCTTGTAAAAAGCCCCAATAATGACAATAATATGGTGGGCCTCACAGATGATAACAGGCACAGCAAAGAATCTGGTCAGTAACACATGATAATGTTCAAATGGTGTGCTTCTCTCAACCCAGCATGTGAAAGAGGTCAGCTCAGCACTAAAAATGATGTATATCAAATACTGAGTCACACTATGGGTTAAAAAAGGGCACCAATATAAATGTAACAACAGATAGCTGGACCTGTAAAATGACCAATACTACTCAAAAATTATATTGGGTATAAAAGCCAACATTTACATTTGCAGAAGTCATAAAGTGCAAAAACGTGCATACATATATAGGAGCAATAGCTCAATAACAACTAAAGTGCCTAGTGCTGATGAAAATAATCAATGTAAACAGTACAATATTACCAGTGCTAAGGAGTCATGAAAACACGCATAGTGAAAGTGACTGTACAAGAGACTATAAGCAATGAGGTAGTGTAGCATGATAGTATGAGTAGGCTGGTAAAGAGCGAGGCTCACCTAGGTCAGAAGATCAAAGAGGCATGGAAACGGCTGCATGGGCACTACCAGCGCCCATCCGACTAGTTCCGCCGAAGCTGCTGAAGGGACCCATGCTACACTACCTCATTGCTTATAGTCTCTTGTACAGTCACTTTTCTTTGTTCTTGCGTATCTGTTGTAGTTGGGTCTGGGACCCTTTCCCCCACCAAATGTTTACAAGCAATATTATTTGCATAATTATGCATGCTCGCCTTTTTTTGTTTTAATTATGACTGTGTGAACTGTTCCTTTTGATATGATACAATCCGTTCACTGACAGTCAGGGCTGTGGAGTTGAAGTCTAGGAGTCGGAGCAATTTTGGGTACCTGGAGTCGGAGTCAGTGGTTTCAATAAACTGATGAGTCTGATGATTTTTGAACCAAATCCATAGCCTTTGTAAAAATTAGACTAAGGAGTCGGAGTTGGAGAAATTTTGGGTACCTGGAATCGGAGTCGGTGGTTTCATAAGCTGAGAAGATAGAATCGGATGATTTTTGTACCGACTCCACAGCACGTGCTGTCAGTTTTTGTGATACACTGCAATCCGGCAAAATGGACCATTTTATGTTACAGAAAAGAAGCAAATACAATGAATATTCCTGGAAACTTCACCAACTTCTTGTTGTGTTTTCTACTTATGAATGAACTGATGGAGAGCACAATGATCCTGAGAGCTGAGATCCTAGCTGAAGTTTTTATCTCAAGTGTTCATGTTCACTGACCTGACATCTTCCTTGTTATCTCTGTTAGCTCTACATAATAAGGTAGAGCAGTATAAACAGAGACAGTAAAAATAAAACAATGCACCTAAACATGCAAGCTAAAAGTAAGCATTTCAAGGGATAAGGAGACACTACTTTAAGACTTTTGCAAACTGCATGGATGTTGTGCAAGGCACTGTTATCATACAGACTTGCAAGTAGGTTCAAACAAAATCTTATTCTTTTCCCTAACAACTTTTTTTTAATAAGCTTGGGTTCACTGGCATAAACTGGTAAAACAAAAAAACAAAACAAAAAAGAAACTAATGCAAGTAAGACTTGAGAGAACAGGAGATACTGCCGTAGCAGATCATGAAGAAATGAATATGTATCAACAAGCTTGCAAAGGAAAAGCCTCCATTACCCCTGGGATACAAGATTGATGGAGTCTTTAGTTTAGCATGTGTCTTTAACATGAAAGTCATAACACTTTTAAATGAAGCTAAAACTGCTCTTGGTTGATGTAAAGACATTGATTAGGCCAGCTGTGTCAGCAGCAATAAAAGGACATGTGATAATAGTCACACGAAATCATCCAAAGCTCACAAAGCAACAGCAAAACCAGGAGTTACATCTGCTCTACAGCACTGTAAGATTGCTGGTAGGTGAAAGGTTTATATTACATTCATGTTTGACCAGCATTGATAATTAGGATATTGGAGTTTTCCTGTATCAGTCCTCTGACTACAGTTCATTAGAAAAAGATGTTAAAGATGCTTTACTTCGGTTATCCTCATAGTGTAGCCTTGATGTCTGGCGGTACTGTGGCAAGGACCCAAATGGGCAATTCTTCAGTCAACTTTGTAGAATAAAAGAAGGCAGAAGACTAGAGGTGAAGAGGAACAGAAGACTAGAAATGAAATTAAGTCTGGATTCACACTGGCCCATTGCATAATACACGCGTTATACTAAGTGTGAACTGCAATGGTGTCTGGACATAGACCTTAATCCAAAGCCTGCATGCATTGAGTTAGAATAATGTGATCAGTTACAATGCAGTGCTGTGAACAGGCCCATAGAATTGTATGGGCAGTAAATTGACATGTAGAGTTATTCTACAATGCAACTGAGAACTGTAAACTAGCCCTAAAGGAGAAGAAAAAACCATGGGCGTAACTAGACATCACTGGACCCCCTGTGAAACTTTGGATGCCCCCCCCACACCCCCCTCGCTTTCTGCACAGGAAAACTGAGGACCAATGTGTTTTCCACATGCAGATAAAAACACTTAGAACTGAAGAGAGAGGTACTGTATATGGAGGCTGCCATGTTTATTTCCTTTTAAGCAATACCAGTTGCCTGGCAGCCCTGCTGATCCTCTGCCTCTAATACTATTATCCATAGCCCCTGAACAAGCATGCAGCAGATCAGGTGTTTCAGACTTCAAAGTCAGATGTGACGAGACTAGCTGCATGCTTGTTTCTGGTGTTATTCAGATACTACTGCAGAGAAATAGACCAGCAGGGCTGCCAGGCAACTGGTATTGCTTAAAAGGAAATAAACATGACAGTCTCCATATACCTCTCTCTTCAGTTCCCCTTTAAAGGAAACGACAGGCAATCCATGCTACCCCTAGATCTACTTACCCAGGGCTTCCTCCAGCCCCTTGCAGCCGACAAGTCCCTCCCTGTTCCCAGTACATACATACACACACAGCCTTATTGTTTTACTACATGAATGCACATGCTATATGGAGGAACAACAATGACATGCTGAACATAAGATATAGTATCAATGTAACTTTGGCAAAACATTCAGAATGTCACTGATTGATACTGTTATTACGGGATCTTATGAGACAACAAGCTCTCAATGAGGCAGTGACAGTCAGACATCAATGTCCACTCCATTGTGTTGTAAAAGTATTCAGAGGCCATAAAGTCATTAGCCCGTGTGATAAGCATCTAGGAATCCTTTTGCTGAAAGGGAAAGTCCACAAACAAAGGAGTCACATTTTGAAAAAAAGTTGTAAAGTCTTTGTCAAGTCTTTAGAACTTTGCAGCAGTGAGAGACAGATGTTTTTTTTACGAACCCTAGGGAGCAGGGACAGTGTACAAATTCCAAAGTGTGTATGAGTCCTTATCTGTGTGGTGGACACATGCAGTCAATATAATAATGCTGTGAGAGCAGAATATGTTTTTTCTTCATGCCCTTAGCTGTCAGTCTATCAAACTTTAGTCCCCACGGGCCCCCTGTGGCGTCTGGGCCCCCCTTCGGAGGCATCCCTTGCAGGATCTATTGTTACGCCCCTGGAAAGAACTACAAATGCAAATAAGAAGAAATAAAGTCAAATAAGAGAAGGAAGACAAATAGAAGAGAAGAAAAAGAATTATTTTTTTTTTTAATTTTAAAAAAAGCTTTATTGAGCAGATCAACAAATGTACAAAGCTTTTGAAAGCAGAACAAATAAAACATAAGGTATTAACATACCAACTAGACATCAAGAAAATATGGGGGAGCATCTGAAGGACATAACATAGATAGTTGGGCCGTCCGGCCTGGGAAATGGGGTACCTGGTACCTCCTTCTGAGATCCCAGGGGTCAGTCCGTCCGAAAAAGAATTATTTTTACTAGTTTTTCTATTTTTATTATTATTTTTTTTCTTTACAGAAGCGAAGAAAAAAAAGTACACAAATAAATAAAGAAAACTACAGATGAAAACAAAAAAAATATTAGATTCTTATTTATTATTTTAATAAAGTGTTTATTGTCATTTAACCCTTTCTTCTAAATGGATTTGTGATCAGTAGGAGTAGAGGAGTCTGATTTGGAGGAATTTTGGGTACCTGGAGTCGGTGGTTTCATAAAGTGAGGAGTCGGATGATTTGGTACCGACTCCACAGCCCTGCTCTATACCCTTAAAGGGAACTGAGCACATTCTCTTTCAATGGAATCTCTCCTGGCATAGAAGCTGCCATGTTCCCCCCTCCCCTTCTCACATTCCTTATTTACAGAAGTCAGAGATGCTATCTTGACACATTGACACAAACTAGGTCTTTGAAGAAACAGTCCTAATTACTAACCCCCCTTGTTGTCTAATAGCATTGTTTACCTCTTGGTAATTAGCCCAATAAAACAATTAGGAACCTGAAAGCTCTGCGGCCGGGGACGGCCGGGCAGCCCTGCTGAAACAGGGTAATTAATCTACTTTGAATGTAAAATACAAGGTAAAATGAAAGTTTATTTTAATAATGAAACAGATTGTCGGCATGCATTTTTCATGTGCTATAGAAATGTCCTGAATGATAAAAAAGGTGCTCGGTTCACTTTAACACGCTAAACATCCCTGGGAGGGCGAGGTTACATACCAATATACAGCAATGTATAGATATAAAGAGCACTACTGACACTGAAAACTGGAAAATGAAGGTAAAAAAGAATAATTTATTATGTTCTAGGATATATCATTATCTCTACAAGACCATGTCTATGAACGCTGTTTAAATGTCTGGAAAACATCTGTATAAACTAAGCCTAAGCGCTTATTACATACATTCAAGACTCTTTTCTTTATATTTCATTTTTGCATTCCTATATGCACTGTGTAATATGAAGCAGCAGGTTGTAAACACATTCACAGTACTCGGCATGTACTCGTATTTTTGGATATTTTAAGAATTCTTAATCCAGCAATGGATAATGCAGTTGTGTGCAGTCACTGATTAGTCATCTTGTGTGTTTAGCTATGTTTACTCCAGCATCCTGCTGTGAAGTTTGCCTGGTGAACAGCTCCCCTTGCTGCTGCAGGAGCATCTACTGACACACACAGCTGACAGGCACAGCAGCTACAGCAGCAGCAATGTGGAGGGAGAACAATGAGAGAATAAAGATGCCACTGAAACAGCCCTACCTCTGTGCACATTACCCCCTACCTGAAGTGAGATGACTCATTTAGGAGATGTTACTCACTAAACCAAACCCTTTTGAATCATTTAGGTTAGAAGGGGTAATTCACAAACGCTTAACTCCATGACATGTGAGTCTCCATATCAGCCTCTTCAGATGGAACAGCGTAGTATAGAGATGTCCTGTGTGCAAACGCTAAGGCCGCCATTATGAGCATATGTATAAGCTTACCCCTTAAGCGTTTGTGAATTACCCCTTCTAACCTAAGCTCTCATCTGGATTATGCCTCAAATACATGGGACTGGTAACTATGAACGGCTCATATACAGTTTGCAAACTCCTAATGCAAAGCTATGAACTGTGGCATACATATATAATGATGATTTAAGCATGAACTTCTTATTTACTGGAGGACTTTTTCCATAGAGTATGGCTCTGGACTGCGAGTGGGTCAGTTGGCTATAATATACTGCCTTGTCGCCTCATCTATAACTATCTACATATATGCATGCTTTGCGATGCATAGGAGTTCCAGCTACCTGCATGCATATCTTTCTTGATGTACAATCTGCGAATGAGATTGTGATGCATACATGCTGAGGATTTTTAACCTGCTTAACCTGCTCACTAACTTGGAAGCTTCATATCCAGAACTAACCAGCTTATCCTGTCTACACATATAAATGCATGCTTCTGTTACTATATGCTTCACCTGGAAGCCATCATTGTTTTGCCTGCATCAGTGATCTGCTGTTGTTCAGTGCACTTTATTACCAGAACTTTAGCCAGGATGGAGGACTGCAGCCTCCCTTGGGTGGTTTTTGATAGATGGGGTGATTCATTTTTAATTGTAGTAGAATGAGATTTTTATTTATGATATTTCTTTATGTGATGGTATTTGGATTTATAGATTTAATATAATAAAGATAGTTTTTTTGTATGCACCCAAGAGCCAATTTTCCTTCTGTTTATACCCTTCATATTTCGTTGGCATGGTGCATACACTAAACAGTATTAATATGTATGAGTACATTCATTAATCAATAAGAGTTTTTTATAATTTTGGCAGTTTCACTGCATGCTTGCCCTTTTTCTAGTGGTGATATAAGAGATTATATTACCTATCTATTTTAACCACTTTACCCCCGCGCGTACGTATTTCTCCGCCCCTTTTTCCATCCTTTAAAAACCAGGGACGGAGAAACACGTACTTTCCGCGTTCCCGACGCTGTCCGCGCTCCCGCTCGTAAACACGCCGCCCGCCGCTAGTAAAACCGCCGCCGCCCGCTCGCCCAGAGATCAATGAACGGGAAAATCCATTCCCGTTCGTTGATCTAAGCCCCACAATGACCCGCTGCTCTCCTATGGGCAGCGCGATCATTGTGAGAAGAAACTCACGTGTCCAGCCTCCTTATTCTTCCTCCAAGCTTCCGGAAGGAGGCTTGGAGGTCGCAATAAAGCAAAAAGTTACTGTGGCCATCTTGTGGCCAAATAGTAAACTACACCCTACACGTTTTTCACATACAAATAAATGACTTTTACACAAAAAATTAACTCATTACCTCCCACACTCCCCATTTTTTTTTTTTTTTGTAATTAAAAAAAAATTCAAAAATTTACAATTAAAAAAAATACATAATTAGTTACCTTAGGGACTGAACTTTTTAAATATTTAAGTCAAGAGGGTATAACACTGTTACTTTATAAACTATGGGCTTGTAATTAGGGATGGACGCAAAACTGAAAAAAATGCACCTTTATTTCCAAATGAAATATTGGCGCCAAACATTGTGATAGGGACATAATTTAAACGGTTTTATAACCGGGACAAAAGGGCACATAAATTTCATGGGTTTTAATTACAGTAGCATGCATTATTTAAAAACTATAATGGCCGAAAACTGAAAAATAATTTTTTTTTCCCCACATTTTTCCTATTTTCCCATTAAAACACATTTAGAAAAAAATAATTCTTGGCATAATGTCCCACCTAAAGAAAGCCTAATTGGTGGCGGAAAAAACAAGATATAGTTCATTTCATTGCGATAAGTAATGATAAAGTTATAGACGAATGAATGGAAGGAGCGCTGAAAGGTGAAAATTGCTCTGGTGGTCAGGGGGTAAAACCCCTCAGTGGTGAAGTGGTTAATTAACATAACTAATGTAACTTAATGACAGTATGCTTGTATAGACTGAAGTTCCTCTTTAAGCACACTTTAGGAGACAGGGCTACAGAAAAGGATTACAATGAAATGGGGCCCTGGGCAAGATAGCAGTTTTTGCCAACCACTGATGATCACCAAGCTTTTTTAGTAAGATTTGGTGGGGGCTTGCTTCCATCAGGCCCCCTAGACTCTCTCCAGGCCCTAGGCAGCTGCCTAGGATTGCCTTGTGGATGATCCAGCTCTGCAGGCTTATAATAAGATCAATAAAAGTGTACAAAGCTTACCGCAGCTTGGTAAGTTTCACTGCACTTATCTCCCTGTATTTTTATGTTGGCAGTCAGCACAGTGCATGGCTTGGGCTGAGACAAGGGCAGATGTAGAGCTTTAGCAGACTGTGGACTCCTCCTGTGACCCGAGTGCTCCTGCTGGCTCGCTCTATCATAATTTAATGATGCAGCAATAGCATCACCATTCCTTTTCTTTGTTTCAAGCTCTCACTTTGAAAAATGATAATAAAATTAAGATTAAGCTCTCTCCACCATTCCAAACGATCTGCTTTCCAATTCATGAAACAACTTAAGAGTAAAAAAGTAAAAAGCAAAAATTACATATTTAGCGCAGTAAATTGGATGTTGATTTCTTCTTTTGCCTGACTCCTTCCTAAGTTTTTGGAAAGTAGGCTTCAAGCTGTGATAACAGTAATGTATCTTTGTATATGCAAATTATTGTTGATAGTCAATTTGTTTAATTTAAAACTGATACAAGACTTGGCCGTCCCTAGTACCCAGCACCAGCAACTCGCTATATGACAACAAATGAGAAATTATGGTAATACTATTCACCCTCCACCTAATAAATGAATATGTTGAATATTTAAAGCTTTGAAATCACAGAAGTGAAACCTAAGCTGCCAGTAATGACAGGGCAGGGGCTGCTCTGCCTTTGTAGATGCTGCTGCACCGAACTTAGAAGCATAAAGCGAGAAAGAGGAAAATACTTCTAACAACACACATGAATATTAAGGCATGGGAAAAAAAGGGACAAGGCTATTAATTTCTCTTTTTGGTGTTTTGTGTGTAATAATATTTACTGCACATATTTATTTGCTTGCCATGAAGCAAAATGCCCTGTAACAAAATCCAATCATTGCAGCAGAAAAGAAGAGTGAAGAAGGTGGTTGGCTGACTAACTCAAGGAATTGAGTGGAAAAAAATCTCACTAAGGGCTGGTGCACACCAAGCGTTTTTGGTAGTGTTTTCAAAACCGCTGCCGCTTGTGAAAATGCTTGGCTAATGTATCTCAGAGGGATGGTGCACACCAGCGGTTTGAAGTTTTTAACAAACAGCAAAGTATAGGAAAAGCTCAAACCGCTCTGAAAAACGCTAGATCAGAGCGGTTTTCCAGGCGTTTTTGTTACAGAAGCTGTTCAGTAACAGCTTTACTGTAACAATATATGAAATCTGCTACACAAAAATGCTCCAAAAAATGCTAGGCATGTTTAGACAATATCTCTAAACATGCCTAAAATCGCTCTGAAAATCTGCTTCAAAAACCTCTAGCGTTTTGCAGATCTGCTAGAGGTTTTTGGTGTGTACTGGCCCTTACTGTATATAATTGCTACACAAACGGTATTATAAGTTAACTCCAGGCGACGCTGGCAAACTGGGCAGTTACCTAGGAGAGCACCTGCTACAAGAAGCACAAATAAAAAATATGCTGGAACCTTAACCTTAAACTTTTAATGTTAAAGTAAACCTGTGACAACATTTTTTATAAAAAACAGATACTTACCTCGGGAGGTAGGAAGTCTCTGGATATCAAGGCTTCCCCCGTCCTCCTAGCCAGAGAGGTTGCAGCGCTGGCAGCACCAGAAAGAAAGCAAAATAAGAGGCCGGTGTGCTCATGCCCGGTGCATGCAGGCGCACTAGCAGATGTCCACTAGGGCTCCGGCAAAAATAGCCAAATCCGATTGGGCTCATTCTACAGGGCAGGCTTGACCCATCTACGCCTGTGCAGTAGAGCGGACCCAAACGGGCTTGGCTATTTCCACCAGAGCCCATCAGAAAGCCGCTACTGCATCTGTGTGCATCGTTGGCAAGCCATTGTCTACGGATCTTCGGGGACCCAGCTCTGGATCCCCTCTAGTGAGGAGGATGGGGAAGCCTCTTTAGGATCCAGAGGCTTCTCCCTCCTGAGGTAAGTTTTTTTTTTCCCTTCAGGTACACCTTAAAGCAAACATAAACCAATCTTTCCTTCATTGGATCTCGTCTCTGCTGTGCCATGTTCTATTTACATAAATAACAATAATTCACTAATGCTAATTGCAATTTAACCTTGCTGGCTAGAGCTACAGAACATATTGTCTCTGTGCCATGGAAGCTGTCATCTTGCTTTTTGTGAATTCTGAAAACCACACTCCCTGTATCTTACTTTTTCTGGTTCCAAACAGCTGAACTCTGTACACACGCTAGACTAAATTGGGCTGTTACTGGCCATTTCAGTCATAAACACAAAGGTCAGTTAAAGATCCATAACTTTAAAGTGAACCTCCAGACTAAAATTCTACTCAGCAGCACTGAAAAGGCTTGGTGTTTCTTTAACAGGTTCACAGCATCAGAACTTTGTTTTTCAAACCCAAGCCTAATTTTTAGCTGCTTAGAAGTTAAGCTCTGCCCCATCAAAGAAAACTGCCCAGGCATTTTCCCCTGATGCTGTGCAAAGCATGCTGGGATTTCTGATGTTGTTGTTCTCGCTACCCAGCAGCTGGGAGGGGTGAGCAGGACACAGGACAGTTGAAACTGTGTCTCATGCTCCCTGTCACTTCCTTTCAACCAAAAAGATGGCTGCCCCCATGAAATCACAAACATTTGCCTGTTCTTTTAAAACAGGGTGGTTAAGAGATTATATCATCTATTTTAATTAACATAACTAACGTTACTTAATGACAGTATGTTTATTTAGGCTGAAGTTCCTTTTTAAGTGATGGCAACTGGCAAGCACATTGTAACCCATTGGAGCAGGTGAAAAGGGCTCAGTACGCATCCTGATGAAAATGACACCTGGTATGCAAACTTCGACTACAAGTACTTTGCCGCCCACTATTTTAGCAAGCACCTTTTCTAACAGGACACCAGTGATGCACGACAGGGTAACTATAGGGCGGTTCAAGGCTAGTTGCCCACCAGGGGTTAAGGATAGTTGCCCAATGGGGGGGAGGGGGTTTAAAGTTAGGCACCTACCAGGAGGGGGGGGGGTGGTTAAGGTTAGGTGTCCACCAGGTGGGGGGTTAGGCGGTTTGACGTTTGGCACAATGTGGAGGTTAAGGTTAGGAACCACCGGAAGGGGGGTTTAAGGTTAGGTCACTTTTCCTCCAATGGTTTCGAAGATAAAAATTTACATGTAGGGGTCAAGGGAGAGGGCTCTCTGTTGTCAAATGGACAATGGAGGAAGTGAATGTTTCAAGAACAGTAAATCCCACTAATGGTTGCCATACATGGTACAATAAAAACGTTCGATTATCCCGTTTATTAGATGTAAATGATCGGATCGAATGAAAGTTGAAAATTATTTTTTTTTTTCAATCAAGAAATTCGAACGATTATCCCGTTTTTTCGAGAAAAATTAGATCGGACATGCTGGAAAAATCTTTATATTCGATCTAACGGAATAATGGAACTAAATTATCTAATCGTAGAAAAATGAAAAATTGTACCATGTATGGCCACCCTAACAAAGTACACATACGTCAATAATGCTGGCAAAGAGGAGAAATTTAAGATACCTTTTATTTAAAACAAAATCATACAGAATACGGATTCTCTTTAATTATTTGCTCTATACAGCTGACAGTTACATTGTTACAGGCTGGGAGAGAAATTGTCTGTGCAGAAAACCATGAGTTTTCTACCAAGTGTATTTCTGCATTTTGTGTTTCTGAATGCCTTTGAGTTTTTTATGCATTTGCATTTTTTTTTTACAAAATCTCCCTTTTTTTTAATAACAAATACAGTATCATATCTTTTTCATAAGAAACACATGTGAAATGCAGGTGTTTTTCTCCCTCATAGGAAAGCATTGTATTTGAATTGCACATACAGTTTGTGAGAAGATCCAACATGTTGAGCATCTGTAAAATGGTACATTGCAAATCACAGAGTCCTGCAATTTGCAATGTGGCCCATAGATTTGCAGTTATTGCAATTTCGCATGCATTTTCTGTTATGTTGCAAAACGCACGCAATTCAAACTAGTGAGCTCCTAGCCTGAGGGCATGGTAGAACGCTGGGCCAGCCCAGTGATTTCTAAACACCTGAAGTGAAAATATTCTCAATTAGAATAGCAATGGTGACTTGATTAATACAACAAATATTTAACAGATGCTAGATTTTTTTTTTACCAGAAATCAATCAAAAGTATTGATCCAACAGGACAGAAAATGTAGATCGATCAGGGCGGCGGCAGATCAACAGCCTATAGTGTTGCACTGCATTGAACATTGCAACATTGCTGAATTCTATTAGGTCGCATTCACAGGACATTATGGCCGCGCGTTATAAAGTCTTATAACGCAGCTTACTGCACTGCAATGCTAATCCGATGGGCCCTTCACAGTGCGACGTTAAAGTCGCATTAAAAAATAGTTGCGTTGTGGTAATTCACTGCTTGCAGTGCGTTACCTCTTAATGCAGACACGTTGCGACTTTAACGTTGCATTAAAATTCAACGTCCCACTGTGAATACAGCCTTACAAATTGATGTGCTGTGTGTAGCAGAAATCAAACCCTTCTGTATCTATCCCATTCAGAAAAGAATTGATCATTTTGGAAAATGTTATAGCAATCTGTATGTGTATGGCCAGCTTAATAATGCAATCCAATGCTCCCTGCCCCTTCTCATGTCTTTCCAGCCAACACTGTTACTAATCTTGTGTTAAGTCCGATAAGTAACATTGCTATTCTACACAAATCACTGTCTGCATTCTGAAATGAATCTCAATAAGGAGATCAGATTCTGACAGTGAGTGATGGACGTGAGTGCTGCCCTTTCACCAGACTAATGGTGCATATACACGCTAGATTAAAATCAGCGCACACAAAGGAGCAATGTTGCTAAAACAACTATTGCCACAAAAAGAAACAAGTAGTTTAAACAATGTTGTTCGATATACTCCAAAAAATTATGTTGCTTTAATACTCTATGCACAAGGGAAAGGGATGGAACGTGTGCATGCTCTGAAACAATGTTGTTTCAACAACATTGTAAACACGTCTGAGTACATGAGACCTTGGATCAGGCAGAACACCCAATACCGGTCAATCGTAGTTTGGCTAATGTTTTCATAACAACTATCATCCGAAACATTGATGTATGTCATTCGTCAGAAGTTTCAAACCACATCTATCTCACATGTGTATATAGCCTAAAGCTCCACGAAAAACTGGAAAATGTTAAATAAATGTGTACACATGCTTATAAGACATACTTTTCTCCCAGAGGATAATGCACTATAAATTACTTTTCTCCTATGTTTCTGTCACTTACATTAGCCAGTCGAAATCTGACAGATCTGACAGGTTTTGGACTAGTTCCTCTCCTCATGGGGGATGGTCAGCATCTTCTTTATTCATTATGAAAGCACTCCCTGGATAGTGTCTATACAAAGATGTCTGCCAGTCTCACTACTTATTTGCACACTATTTTGGCAGTTGGATTGAGCAACTGCCATTTGCTTTTGAAAATAAAAAGAACCCTGAGAATCCCCCATGAGGTTATATGCTAGTCCAAATCCTGTGAGATCTGCCAGGTTTTAACTGCTTCCTGTAAGCCAGTGTTCCTCAACCCTGTCCTCAAGGCCCACCAACAGTACATGTTTTATGGAAATCCACAGAGGTAGTTAATCAGCTCTGCTGAGACACTAATTAGCTCACCAGTGACTGTGTGTGGTTTCCTGCAAAACATGTACTGTTGGTGGGCCTTGCGGACAGGGTTGGGGAACTCTGCTGTAAGCGACAGGAACGGTGGCTGGATAGTGTACTGGTTAAGGGCTCTGCCTTTGACATGGGAGACCAGGGTTCGAATCCTGGTTAGGTCAAGTACCTATTCAGTAAGGAGTTCAAGGCAAGACTCCCTAACACTGCAGGGTGGCCTCTTGAGCGCGTCCCAGTGGCTGCAGCTCTCGAGCGCTTTGAGTCCGACAGGAGAAAAGCGCTATACAAATGTTCAGATTATTATTATTATTATTATTAACATAGGAGAAAAGTATGGTAATTATTAATTCACTTTAAGCATCTGGGAGAAATGTACGGTACTTCTTATAATGTATGTGTACGTATGTATTTCAAATGTTACCTTTTTTTGTGATGATGGTCCTTTACGATGACTGCTCCCATGGATAGAAAGTTACAGGTTATAATTCAGCACTGAGGGAGTTACAGTCTGCACTCCACTGTGGTTTCTGCTTATCTAATTTGCTAGTGTTTGCAGAGTGACCCACAGCTGTGAGCTGCTGCTCAGATTTCTGACCACTGATCAGCCTGATAACTAGAGGAGAGGGGAGCAGCACTACAGATAAAGGAGAAGAGAGGAGAAAGCCTCTCTGTATATTGTCCCTCTGAACTAGCTGCCAAAAACCACAGAAAACTAGCTACAGGACTGAAGCGCTGATTGTGTCATGAAAGAAATCGTATTTGGATTTATTTTTTATTTATTTTTGTTAAATAATTATACGCACTAGCTGGGGCCCTTTTCAATGTGATATACGGTTTTTTTTTTACTGCAAACTCTTATTTTTTCTGTTTCCGAGTTGGTAGTATAAACCATTGCAAAACGTCCTTTAACTGGACCCGAGCACACAATAAAAAGTCTTTATTCCACAAATAGATAGTTGTTGTTTTTTTTTTTTTTTTAAATCGCTTCTCTGTGTTGTGTGTTTTTTTCAGCAGATAAATAAGCTCTTATCAGCAATTATGAATAGACTGCAGGAGAGTTCTGCCTAGACAACTCTTCATACAGTAAACACTAAGGCGTAACCTTTTCAGTGCCTATTGCAGAAGTGAAACCAAGTAAAACTTCAGGGTTGTTATTATTAAAGGATTTTTAGGGTGTTCTCCCATAAAGGTTATCATGCTGTTGCTAATCCACTTTAAAGGAAACCTGTGATGATCGAATAAAAAAAGTTTTATACATACCTGGGGTTTCCTCCAGCCCCCTTTGAGCTGATTAGTCCCTTGCCATTCTCCTCCACTGCCTGCAATCTGGCCCGGTAACTGCGGAAGTCGGGAGCTTACTGCGCATGCACAGCCCAGCCACGTGCATTCCCCCATTGCATTCCTGTTGCCGGGAGAGTTCTGCGCCTGCGCACCCAGCCATGGGAGCAAGATGGGGGAGCGAGTTTGGCCGCACTGCGCCGACTGGCCCTGACTTGTCGATTTACCAGGCCCGATTGTGGAGGCTAGAGGCGGCGCAGGAACGCGATGAGGGAACGATCAGGCGAAGGGGTTCCAGGTATGTATAAAACTTTTTTTCCCCCTTCGTCTCAGGTACACTTTAAACTATATGCTGCATGGAAGTGAGCACTCTCAAGTTGTAAAATAATAAAAAAAAAATAATAAACACACATATATATATATATATATACCAAGGGGTGAGCAGCACAAACCATATTTTATGCAATTGTAGGTACTTATCCGTTAGCCGGGCGCATCTGGCAGGTGGCGCTACTTACTATTCCCCCTCCAGGCCGCCATGGATAGTAGGGAAAGATGTAACTCTGGTGGAGTTTTGTCGTCACCTGCCAGATGCGCCCGGCTAACGGATAAGTACCCAATTGTATGCAAAGCATGCACGCAGCCCTGGAGGTCCCCAGACTCCATAAGACATATATAAATACAAGTATATATATATATATACACACACACACACACACACACCAAAGTGTCTACAATTTTCTGAATCCCTATATTTGTCCCATATTTTTATAGAAAAATAAAACAAATGAAACATGGCCATGTAATTATTGAAAAAAAGTGAAAATTATATATCTGCATGCGGCTAAAGTAAAGGAATCCTAAAGCTGGCCACCAACGGTCCAATTTCTAGCGAAAAATCGTTAGAGTGATCAGAAATTCTGATCGAATTGGTTGTAAATAATCTCTATTGATGGGCACAATCGATTACCAACGATTATAAAAACAATCAACCGACTGAATTTTCATCTAACCAAAATTTGGATTTTCTTGTTGGTTGTGATAGATAGGAATCAAAGATTGGTTTGTTGATGGTATAGTGAACGATTTTACTTCCGATCAGAATTTCTTATCGCTCAAACGATTTTTCACTAGAAATTGGACCGTTAGTGGCCACCTTTAGGATTATCATATCATTTAAAGGTGAAATCAGAGTCTGGTGTATCGATGGGATGACAATCAGAATTTGTTAGATTCCATGTGTGTGTATCCTGCTTTTATTTTCCAGGGAAGTCTTACACTGTGTATATTTTCTCCAATCTACAGTATCTCACAAGCTGTTTTTATGTTTTCATTGTTCTTTATCACTGAAAATGAACAGTAAAGTGCCTACGCTGGTGTGCCAGTGTTCATTTACTATATAATGATTGTCATCTTTAGGGCGATAAGCCAGGACTGTTTGTGAGAAGGAACAGGTGCTCTATTTCCATGTCAGGCAATTGAGTTTAATGCCCCACCTGTGAACAATATTTGCCGAACACATACAGAAGAAGCACTGGCTTGTGAGTCAGCCCTGCTGTTCAGCATAAAGGACAGCTTCTAAGCATGGAGCCCTTCAGTGCTGCAGGACCTTGGACAGCAACGCAGTATAGTAACTGCTTTCTGCCTGTTGGATCTGATTGGTTCCAGGCTTCCCTTGTTCACTGGGTAAACTTAACTCTGTAGCAGCCAAGAAGCAGTAGCTTTCACCT